>NC_086317.1:168934198-169252323 GCF_036172605.1 Pelobates fuscus
GCCCAAATACTAAATAAAAATAATTGGTTAGTTGATATAGCCCAAATAAAAACATGCATGCATGTAATTATGCATATTTCTCACTGGGAATATATAGACACAGCTTGCAAAGCCTGCAGTTCTCTTGCCTGCTGCCTTTATAAACCCTCCCCTTCTAGCTCCGCCAAGTCTTTCTGTGTCTTCAAATCACAGACTTCCCAATGCAGCTCAATAAGAAGTATTTGCAAGGCAGGTGTTCTGTGCAATTGCTTGCTCTTGCGTTTAGTTCCACTCAACTAACCAAACCAGGAAGTAACTGTTGTCTGCTTGAAAGCTGGGGTGGGATGTGGGGGGCTGGTAACCAAGATAATTTATAAAAGTGCCAATTTCTATTGAAATATTTACTTTTTGCAAAATAAGTGGTTTAGGGATCTAAAGTGTCTCTTTAAAACTCCCCGGCCATCTGCCCTTTATTGCTTTCTTCCATTCCTTGCCCTTTCAGAGTTTTCCACTTTGCCCTTAATTTTCTTGTTAAAATACACACGCTATTATAGAGTAAACTGTTAATAGAATGTGGTCCTTTGAGTAAGAAAATACTTGAAAGAGTGTTTGTCAATTGTAGGGTGAAAAATACTCAAATATGTCAGATCATATGTGATCACTAAACTGCAGTCATCTATAGGATGATCTAATCTTCTTATGGTATTCTATAATATACAATAATGTACATTCCAGTACTCAAGTTTCTTACTCTGTTGTAATTCATAAATCTACATTTTCCCCACTTTAATCTTTGATACATCAATACAGTATATACACTGTTGTAATCTCAATAAATTAATAGCTTCTTGTTGGCATGGACATTTAGTGAAATTGTTGCGTAGCACCAAAACTCACACATTATAACCCTTTTTTAATTGTATTGCAAAAGGATTCCTCTCTACTGTGATTAGTTGGTATGTTAAAATGAAGTCCCTTGGGATTATGAATTTGAGAATATGTTCCCAAAGGCGAATCCAAGATATCCTCCTGGGAACCAAGGAAAAAAAATTGTCTTCCAATTTCTTCCCATTTTTGATAAAAAGGAAGAGGAGGTTCCCAGCATCCCAGTTCCCAGCATCCCAGCCTATCACATGACATATCATTGGAAAACCCAGGAAAACAACAGGGATTGATAGAGTAGAATAAAAGGAGATGCATGTGAATGAAATGTCCAGTACAGAGGACACAAGTCAATGGGCTGGGTCTCAGGAGGATATGATACCATACACAATTAGATACCTTTGCATCTCTCCCAATTTTATTATTATTTTTGATTGTTTAATTGCTGTATTAGTATTTATTTCACCTTTGTTAATAAGTGTTCCACAAGCTAATAAAATGTCCTTGTGGATAGTTCCACTTTTAGAACTTTACATTACTCTTTACATTACATTCTAAGGCAATATCATACATATAAACATGTCAACATTATGTAAATGCAGCATTGCAGACCATAATTTCTCCAGTTTTGCATTAGTAAATGCAAGTTTCCTTGTAATTGTGTTTCTCTCAGTAAACCTTGTGGTAGTGACTGGTGAAGTATAACAAATGAAGGGTGCTTTACACTACCCCTAGAATTTGACTCTGTCCCCTGACTTGTAACGTCCATGTAACCCCATGTACTCAATCCCCAACCCGATGATAGGTCATGCTGTGCTCAACACCATAAACCTACCGATTTGTATTTGGGACACACACACTGTTTGGGATGTCCTATTCCACAGAATACAGTATACAGGCCTGTCTTTTAGAATGTCAAGGATCTCAAAGCCCATGAGTTACCTCAGAAATCCTTTTGGAACAGACTAAGCATTACAATAGGGCATTTAAAAAATAAATTAAAAAAAATACCCCAACATTGTGACATGGATATAGACCCATGCGGCCTTCACTGATACCTTGTCAATATGTTTCCTCGATTTTTTATTTCATATATTATCCTTGGCTGGCAAGAACATACAGTCTCAGAGAATCCTGCTTTATATGTCTATTATCCTTAAGTAAAAATACCAAACTTGAGCTACCACTTACCATCCAGCTTAATTAAGACCTGTACATGTTCTGGATGTCAAAGGTCACTGTACAGAGCTTCTCTGTTTTCTTTATACATGTGTTTATTGATCTGCTTCTAAGGATTAGTACCAAAGTCTGACCTTAAACCTGTTATGGGGACTGTATGGAGAATACAGAGAATATCAAACTTCGTTTTTTTCTTTTACATTTTGATGTATAACATACTACCTTATCTTAATTAAACTAGGACACCTTCGCCAAAAAAACAATTAAGCTTTTTACTATGAAATATTAAAAGATAATTCATCTAGCTTTTGGTTTTAAGCATTTTTAGTAGTTTTATGAATACGTATTATAAATCTAGCATGTCAAATATCTATAACTCGGTTTATAAATCACTGCATCATTCAAATTTACATTTAAGTGGAAGTGCATAATGTTTGACATCCATTCGCCAAATTCAATTCTGAGGATTCTTCCTTCATTCTTCATTATTGGAATCCGTCTTGGATACTGAATAGTCATGGATTAAACTATAATAACATTATCTACATTGTATACAAGGTCAGTGTTCATTTCTAGATTGAAGATCAGAAGATGTAGGGAATCAACATAATACAAATAGACACATTAATATAAGTAAAGAAAAATACGTTCAGACGTACATGAGTTCACAGAGGCATATATGAATTCACAATGCATTCATACATATGAATTTACTTGGTCGCGAATACACTAATTGTCACCCTGGTGCATTTATACAGTTTTTTCGATAATTCACCAGACCCTTGCATTATAATATTAAATATCAGTACAAAGTACACCTCCTTTATTTCCTTATGACAGTGATGAATAACTTTGGTAAAACTGGTATTTTTGAGAAACTTTTAAGACTGTCTGAGAATCATGCGAATTATAGTCCACAAACATCTGGGGTGCTAAGATTAACTAGACAACCTGTGTCCTTGCATTCATTAGAGCTAGTTACTCAGAGAACAGATCAAAGGTCACTAATAACCTCTACATATACACTGATCAGCCACGACATTAAACCCACCTGCCTAATATCATGCACCCTCTTTCTGCCAAAACAGATCTGATGCGTCGAGTCATGGACTCCACAAGACCTCAGAATAGTCCTGTGGTATCTGGCATCAAGACATTAGCAGCAGATTATTTAAGTCTTGTAAATTGCGAGGTGGGGCATCCAGGGATCAGATTTGTTGTTCCAACACATCCTACAGATGCTCAATTGGATTGAGATCTGGGGAATATGGAGGCCAGGACAATACCCTGAACTCTTTGTCATGTTCCACAAATAATTCGTTAACAATATTTGCAGTGTGGCAGTGTGTATTATCCTACTAAAAGAGGCAACTGGAATCAGGGAACACCATTGTCATGAAGGGGTGTATGTGGTCTGTAACAATCTCTAGTTAGTTGGTACATGTAAAAGTAATAGCCACGTGAATGCCAGGACCCAGGGATTTCCAGCGGAACATATCCAGAGCATATTTGAAAAAGTGAATTAGAAAAAGATAAACATAAAGTCACAAAATACTGTTAAATTAATTTTTAAAATAGGCAAATACACCAACGGATTCCAGGCATCACTTGATCATCGGGGAAGTTTCAACAGGTAAATCCAGGCAGGAGGGGGTAGTCCCCGTTTTTTTATATATTACTTGCTACCCCTAGGATCAGTGCAAGATGCCCCTGGTCACTAAAGGAGTTTCTTCGGAAACTGAGGTTTGGGGGAGGTGGGAATTATATGTAGCGGAGCGCTAATCTGGACAAGGACTTTTCCTCCGCTGGATCCGTGAAGACTGGAACTCAGGAACAAGGCGCTGTCCCTCCCCAGTAACTGGACGACACACAGTTCTGGGAGTACAACTGATTAATTCCACACAAACTCAGCCTTTTATGCACAGACCCCCAGCATGGGGTCTCCATGCAAAAAGTACACAAGCCCCTCCCAGGCGTCCCATTGTCTGAGATATAATTGAGTCAAAACTGAATAACTCAATTATCTCTCAGTCACAGAAAAATACATAAAATATACATAAACACCCCAAAAACATGGTCATAATTCACAGGAACCTCACAATTCTTATATCCCCAAATAGCTCGGATCTGAGTGCTCAACATGTTCAAATAGCTCTCAGATCCGTTTGGTATAATGGAATCCCCATTCAGATAAAGTTCTGACCGAACGGCCATGAGGCAAAGGCCCAAAACAGTTCCAGAGAAATGAGGGTGATGGCTAGTCGGTTTTCAGTGGTTCCCGTGTGAACACCAACGAATGTTCCCCCTGGCTTTAAGGGAGAGAATGATCCCCCAAATCGGTAGTTCATATCTCCTGAACGTTTAGTTGGTTGGGAAATGGAAAGGGCAGCAGTATGAACTCCGCCCATGTTCATATAGTCGCTTGGCTGCAAATAGTTTCAGGCGTTCAACGACCATGTACCGCTTCCTGTGTTTGGGAAAGCACTTGAGTTAATCACTTAATTTGTGGTTAACAGCCAGGGGAGGTCGGTATTCGTGGAGATATAAAAGAAGGACCACACACCATCCATTTGGGAGACGAACAAGGGGGTACAGACAAACAAACACAAGGGAAAGAAGTTTGCTACTTTATACACTTATTTTAATAACTTTCTTGTCTATCTGGGGATCTGAGGAGCTAACACATTGTTGTCCTGCCATAGATATGGTCAGGAAAACAAGTTTAAAAAAAACCACTCCAAGCACCATAGGTCTTAAATCTGGAGAGGTAACAGAAGTCCCTTCTTTGGAACTTCCGTCTCTCCAGAGTTAGTATTGGAGGGGAGTGGCACCTTGTAAACTCAAGGTAAAAAGTCACACCATTAAAAAATGGTTTGACTACTTACGATGCGAGTGCACCAGGGAAATCCTGGCACCATAACTACTACAGTGAGCATAAACGCTACTCTTTTTGGAGGAGGGTGGACAATAATCCAAATGGAGTTTTAAGCACTCCAATGCTTCAAATAAAGGATTTTATTTACAACAGTAGAAGATTCCTTTCATGTAAGAACAAAACACTGTGGTTTATGAGATGTTAAATAAGATAAACTCACTTTTATCTGTAGAATGGGGCAAATGTTTGAGTCTTGACTTGTGAAGTTCATTGTAAGCATTGTAATTTCTGAACAGAGAACTCTCACAACAGGGTGATCCTGAGATAAAGGGAATGCAACAGTTGCCTGGATGCAGAGAAAGGACCTCAGGGGAGAAACTGAGAATGCCCCTCGAGAAACCTCGAGTCTCTAGCACTTAGAAATGTATCAAGCAGTAAAGCAGATATCGGTATTACTTAGTATAGAGTGTCTGCATTCTAATAAATGGAATACTTAGCACTGAATGGTTTTATAAATATAAGTTAGATAAACTGTATTACCGTTTGTACCCATTTAAATAAACTACCCATAGAACAGAGAGTTCCTGGCATCTACGAGCTCCTTACATTAGATCATACATTAGCACATTCTGCTCCATTAAACCTGAAAGGGTCAGTAGTAGGACAGACATGCTTTAACAAAAAACTCCCTACTTATCTTCTGTTTTAAGATGATGGTAAAAGTCTAAGCATTCGGTTTTAAACATGTTTCCTGGCATATTAAAGGTAGGGCTTTGCTCCAGCAAGAGCTCATCAATCAGTAGAGACATTCTCTTTTCTTTTCCTGTCAGTCTTGTCCTTATCCCTTAACATATATCTTTTAACTCCCATGTTAGCAACGCGCAACTTGTCATTCATAATGTGAAGCGTTCTAGTGTTTCTTTACTCAGCCAATTTCTCTCCAACTCTGCTAGGTAATCTTTTTTTTCTTCTTCTTCTTCAATATTTTGCATATGAGGGTTTACAGACAAAAATGTACACAGTATTTGTTCAATACTTTATTGTATAACATTGCAATCCACCATCGCTGACTGACTGATTTTTTTCAGACAGTATTGCTTGACAGTTGTCAAAGTGATGTTTGTGTATGTTTATGTTTTCATTGGTTTATCCTACCTTTTCAGGTATTGTTCGCTTGTGTATTGATTATACTATCAAGTATGCGCCTCTATATTGTAACAATATTTATTTATATCATGGACAATTTTTACAATTAGTTCTTTAATTGGTCTAATTGATTAACAAGCAGTTGTTAGTTAATGTTGCCAGTAAATATAATTGATTCAGAGAAAGTGTTTATGGCGCTCTACGCTTGCACTATCAGGTCCTCGGAGAGGTTGAAAGTTTTCAATGGCCCTGTCAATGTAATGATTATTATTATTATTTATAAAGCGCCATCAAATTCCGTAGCGCTATACAATAGGTGGACTAACAGACACATAGTTGTAACCAGACAAGTGGACGCAAAGGAACAGAGGGGTTGAGGGCCATCCTCAATGAGCGTACATGTTAGAGGGAGTGGGGTATAACTTATTTTTGGCAGATAACATTATCACAAACCTTTAACATTTAATATAAGGTCTAAGGCCCTTTTTTTTTTTACAAATCCAATAATGGTAAAAGTGTTGATGAATAGTATTGGAATAGTGGGATGGTGATCATGTCGACTTTATTAATTGCTATTTGGCTCAGGTTAACATGTCGATTATTATTGATTATGTACCTTGTAAATATGCTTTTTGTTTTTTTTTAAATAAAATTTAAAAAAAGCAAACAAAATAATAAAACAAATACATAACCAGGAGATAACTACTCTCTCACCCATCTTTTACATCACTGAGGAAAGTAGTTAAGGAAAAAAAAAGAAGGTTCCCAAGACCAAATGGTAACAAACATCTCATAGCCATAATGGCAAAGATTAATTCCCCAAGGTTCTTTTCCCATTAATGAAGGTGTGATAATGCCGGATGCCGGAGGTCTTCCTACTAACTAGGGAATAACATGTAAAAAGCAGGAAAAAGTTCTCACTATCCCAAATCCGTGTACACATTTGAATAACTGGAGGTTTTTTAGAAATCTCGTAACATTTTAGTATCACTCCAATGGTAAGATAGAAGGTAAAATCTCCAATGAGACATAGAGGGATATTTTTCAGTCTAGACCCCGCACAGAGTGTCCTGCGAGCATACGGTTTTCAGCCACCAAAACGGCCACCCCAAGATCAGACTCCGGAAGCTTTACGGAGAGCAACGGCAGTCCGAAATCAGCCTACAAGGCCAAGAGTGCACACATGACAGCATGCCCAAGACCGCCGCACCCGCAAGCAGAGACCAGGCATGGGCCCCGGAAAAGCGCAACTCACCTGAACTGAGGGAAGAAGATATAAAAAAAACATACTGCTTATAGAATATATATTTTGTTCAGTTCAAATATGTATAACTCAAGTTTTGTACAATATTTCATATGTTTTCTACTATGGATGGATCCCCTTTCCTATTTCCAAGTTTCCCTTCCCTTCCCGAATAGTATATTTGACTATTTGTTATTATTTGTTGTAAAATACATTATAACTTTAATAAAAATTATTTGAAAATAATGTAAGGCCTTGTATGCTTGGGCCTCCGAGACTGATATGCCATTCAATAGACTGGGTCACCACTGAAGCCCCCCAGGGTATCGGCTGACCGTAAACCATGCTTGTGTAACCACATAGTCACAGGGCCTGCTACTCCCTACACAAACACCCACAACACGCACTCCCTTGGGCTCGTTATGCACCATTCCAGATGTACTGATGCGAACAGGCTTACCACATGCACCACTGCCCACTAGGCCTAGGAAGTAAATCTAATGAAGTAGACTACTCAGGGGATCCTCAGGGGGCAACACTCCACGCTAATAGACCACACACCAATCAAGATTACTCACAGCATCGTAACCAGTCCTGTTGTCAGTTGTCTAGTCTGTTCATCCCTTTGTTTAATGATGCTGACCAGCAGGGCCGGCCTTAGCGGTGTGCGCAGTGTGCGCGCTGTGCGCTCGCACAGGACGCCGTGGAGCAGGGGGCGCCCTGCGGCTGACACAGCTCACACATGGCTGGCTGCCCGGGTGGAGGGTTTTATTAACAGCATTGCAGCGGGGCTTACCTTGCAGCAGGGGCGGAGTTAATTGACTACGGGGGCGGGGCTAATTGACGGCGGGTGCGGGGCTAAAATGACGGCTGCATGGGAAGCAGGAAGGAGTCCCTGCTTCACCAACAACCAGACCCCAGGAGCTGCCTGCACTGCCTTCACTCCTCCCAGACCATAAGAGACAGAGGTAACCATGTATGACTGTCTGTTTGTGAGTGTGTATGTGTGAGTATGTGCAACTATCTGCCTCTGTGTGTGTGAGTACCTGTGTGTGTGGCTGTCTGCCTGTGTGTGTGTTTAACTGTCTGCCTGTGTGTGTGCGTGTGTTTAACTGTCTGACTGTGTGTGTGTGTGTTTAACTGTCTGCCTGTGTGTGTGTGTTTGACTGTCTGCCTGTGTGTGTGTGGCTGTCTGCCTCTGTGTGTGAGTACCTGTGTGTGTGTGTGTGTGTGTGGCTGTCTGCCAGTGTGTGTGGCTGTCTGCCTGTGTGTGTGTGACTGCCTGCCTGTGTGTGTGACTGTCTGCCTGTGTGTGTGGATGTCTGTGTGTGTGTGTGTGTCTGTCTGCCTCTGTGTGTGTGAGTACGTGTGTGTGTGTGTATGTGGCTGTCTGCCTCTGTGTATGTGAGTACATGTGTGTGTGGGTGACTGTCTGCCTGTGTGTGGTTGTCTGCGTGTGTGTGACTGTCTGCCTCTGTGTGTGGATGTCTGTGTGTGTGTGTGTGGCTGTCTGCCTCTGTGTGTGTGAGTACGTGTGTGTGTGTGACTGTCTGCCTGTATGTGTGACTGTCTGCCTGTGTGTGTGACTGTCTGCCTCTGTGTGTGTGGCTGCCTGTGTGTGTGTGTGTGTGTGTGCCTGTCTGCCTCTGTGTGTGTGTGTTTGACTATCTGCCTGTGTGACTGTCTGCTTCTGTGTGTGTGACTGTCTGCATGTAACTGTGTGTGTGTGTGTGTGTTAGAGAGAGAGACTGTATGTGTGGCTGTATGTATGTGACAATCTGTCTGTACCTGTGTGTTTGGGGGGGGTGCGCTACGAAGATTTTTCACACAGGGCGCCTAAGGGCTTAAGGCCGGCCCTGCTGACTAGCTACTATATAGTGGACACTCATGATTGCTAGTATTATTTTTCTTTAGCCGTATGCTCCCTCAGGTCTTATGTTTAGACCTCTAGTTTAGTCTGTGTACTAAAACCATAAAAAAATTGCAATTTTCTCACATGCTATCAAACTGTATCTAGATGTATATTCACAACTGCTTGTTACTGATGTTGTAACATGAAAATATATGCACTATGAAAATAAATAAATAAATAAAGAATTAAAAAGATTTAAAAAAAAAACTAAAAAATAAATATATATATATCAGATCCACACAAAACCCAATAGTTTTACTGTATTAATTGTGAGGGGACACACAGAGATTCAGTCTACATGTTTCTAATAAGCAATATGTTATCAAGACTATGTAAACATACAAATCACCCAAACTAAAGTAGTGGAAGAAATACCTGTCTAATCTGTTAGAAAACGGTGTTAACTCCTTATTTCACAGGTAATTCCTAAGCGATTCTAAACTCTTAGTAGTCAACATTTACTAAATTTTCAAAATAACATAAACAGCCTCCCATACACAACTTTCATATACACTTGTAGCCCATTAAATATGTACACACACCATCTAGCACACACATGTATGTTCCCCCCATAGCTGTAGACTGGTCAGAGTGCCCATGGTGACCTCTCTCCACCACCAAAAGCGCTTTCAGAGGGAATGAGAGCATCAGAGCTGGAATATGGAGCAATGAAAGAACGTTGCTGATGAATCCCGCTTTCTTTTAGATCAGGTGGATGGCCGGGTGTGTGTGCAGGGGCGGACTGACCGGTCGGGCACTTCGGACATGGTCCGAGGGCCCGGCCGGGAGGGGGGCCGCCATCAGGGGGCCCGGCCGCCCCTTTAAATGCTGCAGCCGCCTGCGCGCTCTCTTAAGAGCGCTCAGGCGGCTGCAGCTTCTCCCCTCCCCTGTAGCGTCGCCGAGCTGCTGTGCGGTCCGCGGTGCCCGGCCGGAGTGATAGGAAGGTGCACCTTCCTGTCAGTCCGACCGGGTACAGGAAACAGAAACTCCTGTTCCGCGTGGAACAGGAGTTTCTGTTTCCTGTACCCGGCCGGACTGACAGGAAGGTGCACACTCAGTGTGCACCTTCCTATCACTCCGGCCGGGCGCGCGGACCGGAGAGCAGCTCGGCCACGCTACAGGGGAGGGGGTAAGAAGAAAGAGGGAGGGAGGGGGTAAGAAGAAAGAGGGAGGGAGGGGGTAAGAAGAAAGAGGGGGGTAAGAAGAAAGAGGGGGGTAAGAAGAAAGAGGGAGGGGGTAAGAAGAAAGAGGGAGGGGTAAGAAGAAAGAGGGAGGGAGGGGGTAAGAAGAAAGAGGGAGGGAGGGAGGGGGTAAGAAGAAAGAGTTAGGGAGGTGGTAAGAAGAAAGAGGGAGGGATGGGGTAAGAAGAAAGAGGGAGAGAGGGAGGGGGTAAGAAGAAAGAGGGAGGGGGGTAAGAAGAAAGAGGGAGGAGGGGGGTAAGAAGAAAGAGGGAGGGGGGGTAAGAAGAAAGAGGGAGGGGGTAAGAAGAAAGAGGGAGGGGGGTAGGAAGAAAGAGGGAGGGGGGTAAGAAGAGAGTGAGGGGGGAGTAAGAAGAGGGGGGAGTAAGAAGGGGGTAAGAAGAGGGGGAGGGGGTAAGAAGAGGGGGAGGGGAGTAAGAAGAGGGGGGAGTAAGAAGAGGGGGAGGGGGGAGTAAGAAGAGGGGGAGAGTAAGAAGAGAGTGAGGGGGGAGTAAGAAGAGGGGGGAGTAAGAAGGGGGTAAGAAGAGGGGGAGGGGGGAGTGAGAGGAGGGCAATTGCGCCCTCCCCTGTCCGCAGGGAGGAAGAGAGGACCCGGGAGCTCAGCCTTCAGCTCCTCTGGGTCCTTCTTGCGCGAGCACAGATCGTTGCCGCGGTTACCACTGCAACGTTACGGCTCTGGCGAAAGTAAACTCTAGCCCTGGAGCTACGGGCTAGAGTTCACTCTCAACACTGTGACCACCAGGGATTCCTGGTGGTTGCAGTGGTGAGAGTGAACTCTAGCCCCATAAACACACTACCCCCACACACCATACACATTCACACACTGCCCCCCATACACACACACTGCCCCCACACACACCATACACATTTACACACATTGCCTCACACACACACACATACACTGCCCACCCATACACACACAGCCCCCCATACTAACATTGCCACACACATACACAGCCCCCTCATACACACATTGCCCCACACACCCTACACATTCTCACACTACACCCCCTCACACACACTGAACCTTTCACACACACACTGCACCCCTTACACATTGCACCACTGCTCCTATACCCTACTACAGCCTCATATCCCAGCAGACCCCAGGTAAGTTGTCAAACTGTTCTTAAACGGTTTGACTAATTACTCTGAAAGGGGGGGGGGCGGCCCTCCTGGCACCATAGCGACTACACAGAGCAGTAGTGGTTATTGTGCGTGGATTATTTCTTTAAATAATCTACAAGTGCCCCAGTAGCCAGCCAGCCCACAGGCCGGCCAGCCAGCCAGCCCACAGGCCGGCCAGCCAGCCAGCCCACAGGCCGGCCAGCCAGCCCACAGGCTGGCCAGTAGCCAGCCAGCCAGCCCACAGGCCACCAGTTAGGCTTACAGCCAGCAAGCCCACAGCCTGCCAACCGTAGCCAGCAAGCCACAGCCTGCCAGCCAACAGCCTGCCAGCCGCAGCCAGCAAGCCCACAGCCTGCCGGCAGTAGCCAGCAAGCCCACAGCCTGCCAGCAAGCCCACAGCCTGCCAGCTGCAGCCAGTAAGCCCACAGCCTTCCAGCAAGCCCACAGACTGCCAGCCAGCAACAGTAATTAAGGTAAGAGGAGCCAACTTGGCCTAGGTATCAGCGAGCTATGTTGTGTTGCTATATTGTGAATAGGAACCAGAGTGTTGGAGAGACCCCCATCCAGGCCCCATTAGACTCCATTGTAGTCTCTAATGGGACCTGGAGGAAATTATTTCTAACACACTCTCTAAAGGACACTGAAATAGCCTCTGCTAGAATGCTCCCCCCCTCCATGGTCCATTAGCCCTACAATTGTAGTCTCTACTGGGGCCTGGAGGCGACTGTTTCCAGCAGGGACACTGAGATGGCCTCTGTTAGAAAGACCCCCTTCCAAGCCTATTAGACTCCATTGTAGTCTCTAATAGGGCCTGGAGGGGATTCTTTCTAACACACTCTCTAAAGGACACTGAGATAGCCTCTGCTAGAAAGACCCCCCTCCATGTAGTCTCTACTGGGGCCTCGAAGGGATTATTGCACTTTTGTTCCTTGTGTCTAAAGATTGTGTAGGGTGTGGCTGGAGGCGGTGCATGGAGGCGGGACATGGGTGGCGCTTGCTGCGGAGTATGGGTGGGGCCTGTAAGGGGGCCCTTGATTTATTTTGCCCGGGGGCCCTGAGGGTTCTCAGTCCGCCCCTGGGTGTGTGTCCTTTACCTGGTTCTAGCATTCATGCGGATGCTACTTTGTCATATACTATCTACCTACAGATTATTGCAGACCACCTACACCCCTTCATGTTCCCTGATGGCAGTGTCCTCTTTCACAAAGATAATGCACCCTGCCACACTGCAAAAATAGTTCAGGAATGATTTGAGGAACATGACAAAGAGTCCAAGGTGTTGCAATGGCCTTGAAATTCTGAGTTGTTAATCCAATTGAGCGTTTGTGGGATGTTCTAGAACAAGAAATCTGATCCATGGAGGCCCCACCTCACAACTTGCAGGGTTTAAAGGATCTGCTACTACTGTCTTGGGTCTTGTGGAGGTCTTGTGGAGTCCATAAAGGATCTGCTACTACTGTCTTGGGTCTTGTGGAGGTCTTGTGGAGTCCATAAAGGATCTGCTACTACTGTCTTTGGTCTTGTGGAGGTCTTGTGGAGTCCATGACTCGACGCATCAGAGCTGTTTTGGCAGCATGACGGGGGCCTACATGATATTAGGCAAGTAGTTTTAATGCTGTGGTTGATAAGCGCATATCTCTCATAATATACTATGGGAGGGGGGGGAACACTATGGGATGAGGGGGGAATACTATGGGGGGGGGGGGAATTTCCTGGAATTTCTTTCTAAAAATGAGGTGCGTGTTATACGCCGGTGCGTGTTATACGCCGATAAATACGGTATATAATATTTTTTGTTTTTCTTTCCAATATAATAGTTACTGTTTTTTTGGAAAATATATAATTCTGTTGAGTGACACCACTAATTTCAAAGAGAATACACAGTGGAAAACCCTCTGTGACAATTTTCCTACACACCTTCTTTTTCATAATTTGCCTTATAATAACAATAATGTGCTCTGTATATAAAAGAAATATTACTCTAGTAAAGTTCAATAAAAGTTTAATAGAATCAGTAACCCTTCAGGACATATACAAGCCCTCTAAACTGAAAATGCGAGCCGATCAATTTCTCAAAATGTAAATGACCTGCTCTTAACCCAACTTTTTGACCACTTCTATCAACATCTTATTCCCAGTTGGTACATTATGAGACAAAATAAGAGCAAGCAGCAGTTTATCTGAGTGACCGCAAGAACGGTCCAATCATAGTATAGGATTGGTGAGAACCACAAATACTGATTAGAAGTCCCTTTGGATTCTAATTATGCTTTGGATTTATCGTCATCTAACGCTGATCTGATAATCAATCATGCTAACCATTAGCTAAATGGAAAGTGGGGCATTTAACGACTTTAAAGGGGTTAATTAGACTGATCTGTAGATCAGTTTTCATTACTGAAATTTATACCAGGGTAGGAGGTGGGCAGTGATTTATCTTTACAGAGGTACAGAGGGTAGAAGCTAGTCTTGTAACAGATGGAAATTTGGCCGTCACTAAAAATATATTTTTCTTTCTTGTCATCCTCCCCTAAACTGACAGAGAAAGGCTGGAGGAGTAGTGATTCCAGAATGAAATAATTGGAAGTATTGTTTAAATTACAATATAATTATTAGTGGGCACAATGCTGACTTTAAGCCAACATGAAACCTGATGTCCCTTATGTTTGGCAGCACTTGATACAGAATGCCACCCTTTAACCCTTGCATTCCTGAAATCCTCACCCCTAGTCCTATCTCTCTCCCCCGATCTCCCAAACTATCTTGTGTCTCTCTCCCCTATTCCCTTCGTGTGTCTATTTGCACCATCACCCTAACACTTTGGAACTCCTACCCCTTTGTGTATTTCTATTCCCTACTCCCGTAATCCCTTATTGTGTCTTCCCAAATGCTCCTACTACCCATTACTCTGGTAGCATGGCTGGTGCGATCACACGGAAGCCCTGCTGTATACATTTTCTTCTTACTTGGCATTGAGGTTCTGACATTAGTGGCACTGCGTAGATTCAGATATGCAGGTTTATAACAGACAAGTGGGGTAATATATGACACCTCCCTGTGTTATGTTACCAGTTCTGCAAGATCCTGCTTTAGCACACACATCCTGTAATTACTTCATTTTGATTGTAAGCTCTTGTGCAAGGAACTTTTTTTTTTTCAATAATACATTTGTAAATCATAAAAACATTGATACCTTAAAATACTTATTTTTTTTTAGTTTTAAGTTTTAATTTAGTTTGTAAGTCATGTGAAATTCGGTCATGAATTGAAACATGTTTGCAAGGTATCACTAAAGAACTGAAGACTGATATCAGATGCACAGAGAGAGACTCTTCAGTCTTGTTATCTAACATATTGCTATCTCTATGATAAGTAAGAAAGTGACAGCTGGTATATCATTTCAATGGCTCATAAGCACTGATCTCCTCTAATCTCTTGAAAGATGTTGGTAGTTATAATTTATTATAATTAATTACATTTTCAACATTTTCTGCAGTGCTTTACACTTATATTATAGGGTTATTTAGCAGGTTATTGTTAGACAAAGGCAACATTAACAAACAAAAGAGTGAAGAAGGCTCTGTTTGAATCAGCTTACAGCCTAGGAGATATTAACTAAAACTAAGAATATGTTATATTGGAAACATTATTAGTATTATGTTATTTTTTATATAGCACCAACAAATTCCGCAGCGCTTTACAGTGGGTGGACGACCAAACATGTAGTTGTAACCAGACAAGTTGAACACACAGGAACAGAGGGGTTGAGGGCCCTGCTCAATGAGCTCACATGTTAGAGGTAGTGGGGTAAAGTGACACAAAAGGTAAGGGTGGTATTAGACTAGTGACAGTTGCAAGAGAGGAATCAGTCGGGAGCTATTAACAGTTTAATTGATATGCTTTTATGAAGAAGTGGGTTTTTAATTATTTTTTTGAAGGAGTGGAGACTGGGTGAGCATCTAACGGAGGAGGGAAGTGAATTCCACGGAGAAACATGGAAGCATGAAAATGTATATTCCATTCCTTGGTCAGCTTTTAATTTAGGACTTGAGAGGGCACTCCAACTTTTTAATTCTATGGGAATGCAGTAAATGTAAGAACATACTGTACATGGTAGAATTATATAGATCCAATTTACCCACTGTGGGAGCCAGTGATTTCCTTGAGAGTTTAGATTGAATGGAAGCTTTTCCTATCACATTAAATTAACATTCCAAGCACCATAATCACAACATCACAGGCCTCTCCTGAGCATGGAGCATAATAGATCTCTGGATTGCCATAAAGATTCCTTCTCTGCTAGACAAAGAACTGCACTGTTACCTTTTAGTTTTTTGAGCATTTCCTATTGATGTTTTGTATATTTAATGGGCACTTTCCATATATTATATGTGACTGATGTTCTTAGAATAAACACAGTAGATGAAGATAATAGTACAAAGACCCCATTGACAGCCAAATGAAGTTCTTTTGACACTAATGGCGTTACATATTAGAAGATACTATCAATAGCAAACATCTGCTACTGTATAAGGTGTACGTAACAGCATGGAGAGCATGTGTCCATGTTTTTCATTACAGCTTTCTTATTTGTCAGGGGGATTCTGAAAATCAATTTCTATATATGTGTTTTATAACCCCTGATATCAATTAAATGTAATGAGATGTCATATATAACTGGAAATTATTCCCTTTCCCTGTAGATATATATATATATATATATATGTTTTATTACTATAATTTTGACAGATATGATGGAATAATTTTGTTTGCATAAAATTCCTCCTCCTTTTATTTCCCATAAAAGTCATCTTTAGCTCAGCAAATTTTCTCTGAAATTTGAAATTACCCCTGGACCTTTCACCAGAAAACAAATGGCATTAAATCAGTACAACATAAAAACGCAGTTTCTAATTAGCAGTAACGTGCTGTAAAGCAGTTATTGAGGATATTTTTGGAAATGTAACCTGCAAAATGCAAAAAGGTAAAAGTTAAAAGTTAAGGTATTAAACAGAAAAAGGATAAAAAGACGGACTGATGCGTCCGAAAATGTATGTAAAAAGAAAAAAGGGGAAAAATAAATAAACACTTTAAAATGTGTTTAAAAGTTTTTTTTTTGTTTATCTGTTTGCACCTAGATTATTCCCTTACTTGCTTGCTTCAAAATATTCCTTGTCCATTATTTTGTTTTCCACTTCCATTTTGGTTCTTTTGTTTAGTTTACAAATTTCTTGCTCCCAACGAATGAAAAAGAGGAAAAGAGTTGCAAAAGTGTACTTTTTCTTAACAACAAAATGTTTCACCACTGTAGTGTTTTCCTGACACAGGTTTTCATTCTTATTTGTTTAATGTAAAAGAAATTGTGAATGCGCCATATTGTGAATGCGTCTTATATCGTAACTGTAATGAATTGTAAAAACATCAGAAAAAAGGTGTTAAAAAAACAAACAAAATAAAAATACAAAGTGATGGGGATACAATTATATTGGTGCATTCCACAAAAGGTATTATAAAAGGCACCAATCTATAAAGGTGTAATAGTTTTATACAAGAGAAAATGGTACATGTTCACAAATCTTTCACATGTGAGAGCAAAGCCAGTACTTTTTGATACATAATCCCCACAGTTTTTATTTCTCCTCTTCCACTTAGAACATGCAATGACATAAAAGGGCTACATTTATAGACAAGAAGCCAAGATGGAAGCCAACATTTCCAGCATCTGAATGTGAATGTCTACAGTTAATTGTAATAAGACCTCAAAAATGTATTTGATAAATACAGGTGATAAGTAAACATAATATTAGAATTACTGTGAAGTGACATAACCCCTTTAGAGTGGCCCTGTCCCTCCAAACCCCAAAATTAGGATTTAATAAAATATTTATGAACTGCTCATGAAGCGTGATGAAGTTTCAGTGACTTACCCACCCAGTCAAAATATATACAGAAACAAGGTAGGGACTGTGTTGTCTTATGTCTTTTTCCTACACTTGACAAGAGCTTGACAAAAAAGAGGGGCTACCACTTTCAAGCTTTGTCAAACCCCCAACTGTCACAAGTGACAGCTAAAGGGAAAAAGGATTTGTCTATCTATCGAGGGTCCTGTGGCTTCGCAGGTTCCTTTATAGACATTAGTGTTATAGTCTTGCGCATGTGCGAGAGTACAGCACTAACATCGGCTCTTGGCAGATAAAGCACCTGGAGCTGAAGAGGATGCACTGGATCAAGATGGGGCTGCTAAGAGGGACAGGTACAGGTAAATAAAACCTACTCGTGCCCCTAGGCCACTGAACTTCACACAGAGCCTTCAGTCACCCTCAGGAGTTTTAGCAAAATATATGAATATCCCAGAATATGACCGAGCTGCTTTAACCCCTTAACGCCATTACGGCGTTCTATGCCGTCCCGCATTAAATGGGCTTTAAAGCCGTTGCGGCGGCATAGAATGCCGTAACGGCTTTCAGCCCCTGGAGGTCCGCGGTACTCACCTCCGCCGCGATCCTCTTCTGGAGGGCTGCCTGACAGCCCAGGCAGCCCTCCCCCGGCAAATATGGCCCCCTATAGCTGGCTGTGGATCTGCCAGCAAGGGGACTGTCTGAAATGTCAGACAGTCCCCCTGCTGGTGGGAAAGTAAAAAAATAATAATAATTAAACAAAATAAAATAAGCAGAATATAAGCAGAGGCCCCTAATTTTACCCCAAAATACTGGGAAATGGGTGGGAAATGCAGCAGCTACTGGTAAATTTCTAAATAAAATTAGATCCTAAAAAAAATTATATTAATTGAATATTTATTTACAGTGTGTGTATATAATGAATGCAGTGTGTGTGTGTATGAATGCAGTGTGTGTGTGTATATGAGTGCAGTGTGTGTGTATGAGTGCAGTGTGTGTGAGTGCAGTGTGTATGAGTGCAGTGTGTATGACTGCAGTGTGTGTGTGTATGAGTGCAGTGTGTATGAGTGCAGTGTGTATGACTGCAGTGTGTGTGTATGAATGCAGTGTGTGTGTGTGTGTATGAGTGCAGTGTGTATGAGTGCAGTGTGTATGCGTGCAGTGTGTATGAGTGAGTACAGTGTGTGTATGAGTGCAGTGTGTATGTATGAATGCAGTGTGTGTATATGAGTGCAGTGTGTGTATGAGTGCAGTGTGTATGAGTGCAGTGTGTATGAGTGCAGTGAGTGTATGACTACAGTGTGTGTGTGTGAGTGCAGTGTGTGTATGAGTGCAGTGTGTATGTATGAATGCAGTGTGTGTGTATGAGTGCAGTGTGTGTATGAGTGCAGTGTGTGTATGAGTGCAGTGTGTGCAGTGTGTATGTATGAGTGCAGTGTGTGTGTGTGTGTATGAATGCAGTGTGTGTGTGTATGAGTGCAGTGTGTGTGTGTATGAATGCAGTGTGTGTGTATGAGTGCAGTGTGTGTATGAGTGCAGTGTGTATGAGTGCAGTGTGTATGAGTGCAGTGTGTATGAATGCAGTGTGTGTATGAGTGCAGTGTGTGTGTATGAATGCAGTGTGTATGAATGCAGTGTGTGTATGAGTGCAGTGTGTGTGCGTGAATGCAGTGTGTGTGTGTGTGTGATGCAGAGTGTGATGCAGAGCCTTGGTGGGGGGTGGGCATTTTTTTTTAAAAAAAATGTATTATTATTATTTATTTTTTTTGTTATATTATCATTTATTTATTTTTATTATTATTTTATTATTATTATTTAAAAAAATTCGCGCGGAGGAGAAGGGAGCTGACAGGAGCTGCAGGAGAGGTAAGTAAACGCTCTGCAGCCCCCACAGCCCCCAGTTTGTATTATGGCAATGTCAATTGCCATAATACAGACACTGACTTGGGTATAAGCCGAGTTGGGGTTTTTCAGCACAAAAAATGTGCTGAAAAACTTGGCTTATACTCGAGTATATACGGTATATATATATTATATATCTAATATATACATCATATATATATGTAACGTCATATGTAGTGTATTTTAATGTTAATATAAGTACATATATTAATCTTAAAATACACTTAGAATTATGTTACATATATATAAGATATATATATTATATATATAATACACATATATATACACGTATAATTACAATAGTAAATCAATAAAATAATAAAATACATAGATATGTAATCTCATTCTAACTGTATTTTGTTATTTATACATATATATTGGTAACAAAATACACTTAGAATGACATTCTATATATATCTATCTATATATAAAATAGAAATAACTGCAAATATTTATATATAGATAAATATATATATAATTACATAAATAACTACATAAGTATACACGTAGAATTTAAATACATATATATATATATATATATATATATATATATGTATATATATAAAAATTCTACGTGTATGCTACATTTTAACATAATTATGTGATTTAATTAATTAAAATTTGATTGACGTGCCTGACAACCCAGGCAGCAAGTGCAGAGAATTAAATTCACACATGCTATATTTAACCCTGTAACTTTCCAAGACACCATAAAACCTGTACACAGGTTTTACTCAGGTGACTTCGCTGAACACAAATATTAGTGTTTCAAAATGATAAATTGTATTACAACGATGATATATTTAGTAAAAGTGAAGTTTTTTGCATTTTTCACACATGAACGGCACTTTTACTGACGATATTATTGTTGTAATATGTTTTACTGTTTTGAAACACTTATGTTTGTGTTCAGTGAAGTCTCCCAAGTATAACAGTAATCCCTATGTACATGTTTTATGGTGTTTTGGAAATTTAGAGAGTCAAATATAAGCCTTGCATTTAATTTTTTTCACATTGAAATTTGCCAGATTGGTTACGTTGCATTTGAGAGCGTATGGTAGCCCAGGAATGAGAATTACCTCCATGATGGCATACCATTTGAAAAAGTAGAGAACCCAAGGTATTGCAAATGGGTTATGTCCAGTCATTTTTAGTATCCACTTAGTCACAAACACTGGCCAAATATTAGTTTTTTTGCTTTTCATGAATGCTAACTTTGGCCAGTGTTTGTGACTAAGTGGCTACTATAAAAGACTGGACATACCCCACTTGCAATACCTTGGGCTGTCTACTTTTGCAAATGGTATGCCATCATGGGAGTAAATCTCATTGCTGGGCTACCACACGGTCTCAAAGGCAACATAAACAACCTGGCGAATTTCGGTTTTAAAAAACTGAAAAATGGAATGTGCTATATTTTACCCTTTAACTTCCCAAAACACCGTAAAAACTGTTAATGGGGGGTACTGTTGTACTCGTGAGACTTTGCTGAATCCAAATAGTTTTTTTTTTGCAGTTAAAGCCAACGGTATTATGACATGTACAGCTAAACTTTTATTCATAATAAATTATGTTTCAAATATGAATAGTTCATGAGAAATTAAAGCCCAGTTTCTCCTGAACAAAATGATATATAATAAGTGTGGGTGCACAGAATGAGGTGAATCACGGGTGAACATATAGCGCAAATACCAGTTTTTGTTTACATTTTGTTTTGATCAGAACGTGTGCTATTGACTCCGTCCTGAAGGGGTTAAACTGCAGTGTATTGTAACTATGTATATATTCTATTCAGTTTTTAAAATCAATAAAAAAAAACACACAGTGTACTGTGATTTTTAGCCAAGAAGCATATACATTCTATGCACGTGCTTGGTAATTCCTAATTCAGGCTATTCAGCTGAATGTGAACATTTGTGTACAAGCAATACAAATGCTCTGGGCTCAATAAGATAAAATCAGCTAAATGAATACTGCTAATGGAGGTGAATGGAAACCTCCAGTGCATTGCATTTACCTGTTCAAGTGGTAATCATTCTGTTACTTTTAACTGAATGAGCTGTTGACAGTGACAGTATTTTTTTTGTTGGATGGCATTGGAAAACACAATTATGATATTTTTTTGCAAACATTTTTAATTAACCAGCGCAATGCAGAGAGGCATGATGGTCTTTTTTTTTTTTTTTTTAAATTCTTTATTTTTGCGGTGCGTATATTGGTTACATGCATACATATGGTACCCCAACGGCATTCCATATGCTGATTTCAAGACATTAGTAACAGTGGTGGGTAGATAAACAATGCACTTTTTGTTTTTGTTTGATGTTACATAAAAATATCAAGCTAATCGATGTCGCTATATGGTATAACATGCTAAGATTGCGTTTGACTTAACTAGTTGCACACCAGACTGTAGTTATGTTGCCATGACAGTAATCTAATACAATCTAAGGCATAGAGGTTGCTTAATACATTGAAACAGGGTTTAAAGATAGGGTTTCTTCACGACAGGTTATCAACTAACTTAAACTGAGTACAGCTATGTAGAGTGGACTGAAGAGAACATATAAATGCTTGTTCCTATATGAGAAACATGAGTGGGTAATATAAACAGAAAATATAGCAGACATGGTGATTGCATAATCAGGATATGTCATGTTTAGTACTAAGTCCTGTGTCACACTTTTAAGGTGCAGCACAGAGGCATGCTAGTGGTACTTATCAGGTAACATCGAATGAACAGTAAGCATATGAGTCCCAAGACTAGGCAGTAGCTCAACATTTGCAGGCTCACACAATTGGCTAAGTAAGGTATGCTTAAGAAAATAAAAGAAAATAAAAGGAAAGCAAGTGCTTAAGAATCAACGTAAAACCGAAAGAAAGTCACGTGAGTAGGCAGGTGCGGTGCACCTCGTTCAGATTGCAGTGGTAGGTATGTTAAGCTCGTCTCATCTGTCGGCCACCCGGTGACAGGCAGTCCCCTTGTCGTGGTGTCTTCACCCAATGCCCTGGCTGGGCTCCGCTCGGTGATAGCCGCTTATGCTCACCATCTGGGCCATGCAGATGTCTAGGGGGTTGCTTTCTGGGTTCCACTCAGGGCCTCCTCCATGTTGCAGCCTGTCTCCCTGTAGATGAGGGTCAGGGTGTTGTGACATGTAGATTTTCTTTCCGGGGCTCGACGCCACCAAGGGACCCCTTCTGCTGTGCCTAGTTCGGATGGCTTGCCTGAAGCCTGTGTGTGAGTGACTCTGCTGCACGTGAGGCTTGCTCGCCTTCCGTGGTGTTGCACGGGTGTCCTGGTGCTGGGCCACCGGCCGCGTGTTCGGTCGCGGGTTCTGTGTGCTTGGCTCAGTGCTGCGTGGCAGGGCGGGTTGGCGTAGCCTGTGCTCCAGCTGCTTCCAGAACTGTGCAAAGTGTCCGTTGATCCTTTCTAGGACATCAGATACAGCGTCTGTGGGGCTCTCAGTGCCTGCAGTGTCCGCCATCTTGGGCAAAGCTCTGCACTCGCCTTTTGCTTGCGAGGTCTGGTTTGAGTTGTCTCCGCTGGGTGGACCGGGATCTCCCCCGCCGGTCCAGAGGGGGGGGTAGCAGGGCTTGTCGTCTGAGCGTCTCTGGGTTGGGAGAGCGGCCGTCTCTCCCGCCCGTTGTTTGCCAGGCCTCACGGTCGGTCGTCGCGTCGGCGGGTCTCGAGTGGGTCTCTCCCCCTCTCCCTGCATGCCCTCAGTTGCAGGCAGCCTGTGGGTGTATTTTGCCTTCGTTTTTGCTGTGAGACACTGCTGTAGGTCGCTTGTTACAGTATCGTTGAGCGGGAGCTCCTGAGAGACACGTCTTGCCGCCATGACGGTTAGGCCCCCCCCCCCCTTTTGCTTGTTTTTAACCCTGACTGAAACTATTCATCAAATTAACATGCAGTTGGAATACACAGAAGTAGGTCAGTTAGGGGAAATCTTCAGTTTCTATAGAGCCTGGGTCTTACGGCCTCTAGTGGCCGTCTCATTGACAGCCGCTAGAGGTGCTTCCGAGCTTCTCACTGTGAAAATCACAGTGAGAAGACACTGACATCCATAGGAAAGCATTGATGTTTTCATATGGACGGATTGAATCCGCGCGCGGCTCATGGCCCCTTCCTCCCCCTTCAGTCCGGCAGGAGGGGGACCCTGAGGTTGGGGGAGACCTAAAGACCCTATAGTGCCAGGAAAACGAGTTTGTTTTCCTGACACTATAGTGGTCCTTTAACTTGATGGATGAGAAGTCTAATTAACACCGGTGTTCAGAAAGCTAAATCCTCCTACATAGCTCCCACCTGGCTTACTGTTCTCATGTTTTTATTTTTTTGGGAGGGTTTTATGACTCAATCCAGAAGTGAGAAAGAAAAACAGTTGGCACAGTGCAAATAACAGATTGCAATAATGACAGCATAGAACACCATATCAATATGCAAGCAACTGCAAGTGGACTGAGGGTTTTTAAAGTGAAACCTAAATATCGGCTATCCAGTAACCTGTATGGGGCAACCTTTACGAGCGGTCTACCTGACACATTTGTAAAACAACCCTCATAGAGGGAAATATCCCACTCTGAGCTAAAAACGGCATTTGTGGGTGTGTGTGTGTGTGTATGTGTGTGGTCTACAATGTTAACTTAGGTCTATGAATTTGCATTCTTGAACACATAATAATGAGTCCCAGGAGAAAACCCATTACCATCCCCTTTCTTGTAGTCACTGTACGTTTACCTGTGGCTGTATGTAATGTATCTCAGTATGCGTGACGCTGGCCGCTGATAAAATTCTCCTCTTCAGTTCATGCATCACTCTACCTGTGTTTTCCTGTCAAATTTTCTTTATTGAATAGTTTTGCAATTTTAACAAAGGAAACAATAATATTAATCAACATTTATTAATATAACACAAGTGAATGAACATTCATTAAGAAAAAAATGAAAATAAAAAATAATAATAAATATAATCAATAAAATAATAATAAGAACAGTGGAAAAACATCCGTCCATTATGGGATTGGCAATTGCATCATTATAATAAGCAATATATCGGTATGAACAAGAGGTTTGCATGGGTTGGTTGTTAATATTATATGCTGGAAATGGAGACACATCTGGGTGAGAAAAATTAACGCAAACACTAGAAAAAAAATGGAATTTAATACTATAGAATATTTGCATTTGACAGTATCCTCCCAAATGTTCCAATGGTACTTGAGTGAATTAGTTAGGCTAGATCAGTCATGTCCAAAGTCCGGCCTTCGGGCCAATTGCGGTCAATCAACCAATCAGAGTGTTGTTATTAATCAAATTACACGGCGTGGGAAAATTCCAAAGAACTTTCCCACGCTGTGTAAAATGACTCAGATCACTCTGATTGGCTGGATTTCAAGCTAACCAATCAGAGTGCTGTGACAGGTAAATGTAGAGACTTACCTGTCAGTCTCTTCATTTACCTGTCAGAGCACTCTGATTGGATGGCTTAAACCAACCAACCAGAGTGCTCTAAGCCTAATTGCAGGGCAGGGCAAGGCTTTATAAGCCTTCCCCCACCCTGCGGAGCTCAGTCTGCACGGTGCCCTCCATGGGTGAAGATGGATTACCTTTATTGCGCTCTGTTTTTTTTTTTCGCTTTTTTTTTTAAAGTGCGACGGGTATTATGGATTTTTATTTTGCCTTTTTTGGGGTCTGAAAAAATATGATTTAAGAAGACATCAAATGGTAAGTTTTATTAGGGGTTCATAAATTTTGTTGGGAGTGGGGTGACTAGTGGTTTGGGGACTTACATTTTTATTTAGGTCCCCCATCTGCCGCTGAGGGGTGGGGGCCGGGGGAAAGGACAATACCCTATTGGTATTTAAGGCCCCCACCCGCCGCTCAGGGGTGTGGGCCCAGAGGAAGGACAATTGGTCCCCCCCTATTCTAATTTATTGCCCCCACCCACCGCTCATGGGTGTGGGCCAGGGGGAGGTCAATAGGTCCCCCCCTTATTCTAATTTAGGGCCCCCACCCACAGGGCCGCCATCAGGGCATGACAACCGTGACAATTGTCACGGGCCCGGCGGTCCTGGGGGGCCCGGCCCGCGGCCGGATTGCTGGTGCGGGCCGGGACTGAGAAGAGGACTCATTTGTCGGGCGGGCTCGAGTCCTGACAGTAGGGGGGCCCAGCAGCTTAGCCTCTGTGCCGCTGGATGCTGGGCCCCCCTGTGTGCCGCCGGGAGAGAGCTGCCTGTCACCGTGCACTGTGACTGCAGACAGTGCACAAATCCGGATCCCTGTGACTCCTGTCTGCAGCTCCGCCTCCACGGGTGCAGAGCTGCAGACCATGATTGATTGTCAGCGAGCTCAGCCAATCAGAGCTCGCGAGACAATCTCCACATGGTCTGACTGCAGCTCTGAACCCGTGGAGGCGGAGCTGCAGACAGGAAGGAGAGCATGGGACCAGGAGGGTGCTGCTGCTGCAGGAAAGAAGATCACCAGGGACAGAGGTAAGTTATTTTATTGTCTCACTCTCACTGCCACCCTCACCTCCCCCACTCACTGCCACTCTCACCTTCCCCCATCACTGCCACCCTCCCCACTCACTGCCACCCTCCCCTCCCCCACTCAATGCCAGTCTGACACCCTCACCCCCCCACTCACTGCCACCCTCACCTCCCCCCATCACTGCCATCCTCCCTTCCCCCCATCACTGCCACCCTCCCCACTCACTGCCACCCTCCCATCCCCACTCACTGCCACCCTCCCTTCCCCCACTCACTACCATCCTCCCTTCCCCCACTCACTGCCATCCTCCCTTCCCCCATCACTGCCATCCTCCCTTCCCCCATCACTGCCACCCCACTCACTGCCACCCTCACCTCCCTCCACTCACTGCCACCCTCCCCCACTCAATGCCAGTCTGCCACCCTCACCTCCCCCATTCACTGCCACCCTCACCTCCCCCACTCACTGCTACTCTCACCTCCCCCACTCACTGCCACCCTCCTGCTGCTGCAGGAAAGAAGATCACCAGGGACAGGGAGTCACTTCACTCTTGAGGTAAGTTAATTTATTGTCTCACTGCCACCCTCCCCTCACTGCCACCCTCACCTCCCCCACTCACTGCCATCCTCCCTTCCCCCCATCACTGCCACCCTCCCCCCATCACTGCCACCCTCCCCTCCCCCCATCACGGCCACCCTCCCCTCCCCCCATCACTGCCACCCTCCGCTCCCCCACTCAATGCCAGTCTGCCACCCTCACCTCCCCCACTCACTGCCACCCTCCCTTCCCCCCATCACTGCCACCATCCCTTCCCCCCATCACTGCCATCCTCCCTTCCCCCCATCACTGCCACCCTCCCCACTCACTGCCACCCTCATCTCCCTCCACTCACTGCCACCATCCCCTCCCCCACTCAATGCCAGTCTGCCACCCTCACCTCCCCCACTCACTGCTACCCTCCCCTCCCGCAATCACTGCTACCCACACCTCCACTCACTCACTGTCACCCTCACCCCCACACAAAGTCATCCCCTTTACCATGCCACACTCACATCTATCCCTGCTAATCCTGTATCACACTCCCCTCCAACAACGTTGCCACACTCACATTAATACATCCAATCCTGTCACACTCAACACCTTTCGCTCTGCCACACTCACCATGTCATAATAATCCCTCAATCCTGTCACACTCCATCCTCCAACCATGCCACACTAGCACCAAATGCTGTCACACTCACTGATTCACACTTCAACCATGTCACACTGAACCTGAATATTAATCCTCCTTAAAGGGACACTCCAGGCACCCAGACCACTTCTGCCCATTGGAGTGGTCTGGGTGCCAACTCCCACTACCCTTAACCCTGCAAGTGTAATTATTGCAGTTTCATAAACTACAATATTTACCTTGCAGAGTTAACTCCTCTAATGGCGGTCTTCTAGACTAGACAGCCACTAGAGGACACTTCTGTGTTTATAGCACATGAAAAGTGTGCTATAACGGCACAAGACGTCCTCACGCTATGTGAGGACCTCCAGCGTCGCTGAAATCCCCATAGGAAAGCATTGAAAGCATTTTTCAATTTTTTCCTATGGGGAGGTCTAATGCGCGTTTGTTTGTGTGCGTCTCCCCCGCCGACGGCTGCGCATGCTCTATAGGTCTCCCCGTCTGATGTCGGTGGGGGAGGAGCGTGAGTGGATCCTGACCCAGCGCCGAGGGACATCGACGCTGGATACAGGTAAGTCACTGAAGGGGTTTTAACCCCCTCAGCAACTTGGGATGGGGGGTGGGAGGGAGAGGGGACCTGCAGTGTTTTCCTGGCACTGGAGTGTCCCTTTAACCCCTTAAAGGACCACTCTAGGCACCCAGACCACTTCAGCTTAATGAAGTGGTCTTGGTGCTAGGTCCAGCTAGGGTTAACCCATTTTTTTATAAACATAGCAGTTTCAGAGAAACTGCTATGTTTATAAATGGGTTAATCCAGCCCTCAAAGCCTCTAGTGGCAGCTCTTGCCCCGCGTGCGCATTCAGCCGAATGGGAGGAGAGGAGGAGGATCGGAGGAGAAGAGCTCCCCGCCCGGCGCTGGAGAAAGGTAAGTTTTAACCCCTTTCCTCTCCCCAGAGCCCGGTGGGAGGGGGACCCTGAGGGTGGGGGCACCCTCAGGGCACTATAGTGCCAGGAAAACAAGTATGTTTTCCTGGCACTATAGTGGTCCTTTAAGGACACATGACATGTGTGACATGTCATGATTCCCTTTTATTCCAGATGTTTGGTCCTTAAGGGGTTAAGCATGCGTGGGATATGCATAAGGCTATCCTAACTATAAGATAAGGCCAGGGACTAATGAAAGTATTTAGAAAATTGGGCAGACTAGGTGGGCCGAATGGTTCTTATCTGCCGTCACGTTCTCTGTTTCTATTAACACCCCTCATCCTGTTACACTCCCTCCTCCAACTATGTCACACTCATCCCCAAATCTTTTCCTGCCACACTCACCCTGTCACTTTAACCCCTTAAGGACCAAACTTCTGGAATAAAAGGGAATCATGACATGTCACACATGTCATGTGTCCTTAAGGGGTTAAGCCCCACATTCACCCCAATTCTGTCACACTCTACTTCTCTCATTCTGTCACACTCACCCCCACCCCTGTCTCTTTCACGCCCCTCGCCCTGTCACCAGTGGTGTATCCTGGTTTTGTGCTGCCCTAGGCAGGACAAAACTCAGGCGCCCCCTGGAAAATGCCGCCCAAGGCAAATGCCTTGTTTGCCTCGCGGCTAATACGCTCCTGCCTGTCACACTTACTCTGCCAAGTTAACCCTATATTCCCCCTTCACAGTTACACCCTGAAGACAGTAATCATACACAGTCATGAAATATAGCTTCTCCATAAACACAATGCACAAAGATCACAATCAGCCCCCCATACATACGAGCTTCCACTTGCTCACATGGTCCCAGACACACACATGCTCACAGAGACACACATTCACTTACAAGGATACTTGCTGTCTGACACACACTCTCAGACACATTTAGAAATACACAGAGCCAAATGCACATTGTGAATGTATGTTTGTTTGTGTGTTTCTCTGTGCATCAGTGTGTGTGTTTGTTTCTTGTTGCTCAGACCTTGCGACTGATGGACACCTGCAATTTTCCTGAAAGGTGAGTATTTCTGCCTGTTACATGACCACGTACGTGCTTGTAACTTCCTAGGACATCTGAAGATTACTACATTGGTAAGTTGTATTAAAACACATAGAGCAAGTCAATTTGTGTAACATTTGTTTGCACTGCACTATTTGCACATTGTTGTATATATTTGCTCATTGTTTCCTGCGTTATTTGTTTGTTTTGATATTTATATTTATTATTTATTTGCACTTTTTGTGAATTGGGGGGGGGGGGGGGGGGGGGGGGGGGCCCAGACCATTTGTTCTGTTAGGGGCCCGGAAATTTCTGGTGGCGGCCCTGCCCACCCACCGCTTAGGTGTGGGGGCCAGGGGGGAGGACAATAGGTCCCCCCCTTATTGGTATTTAGGGCCCTCACCCACCGCTCAGGGGTAGGGGCCGGGAGGACAATACGTCCCCCTCTTATTCTAATTTAGGGCCCCCACCCACCACCCAGGGGTGGGGCCAGGGAGGAGGACAATAGGTCCCCCCCTTATACTAATTTAGGGCCCCCACCCACCGCTCAGGGGTGGGGCCGGGGGGAACACAATAGGTCCCCCACTTATTGATATGTAGGGCCCCCACCCACCGCTCAGGGGTATGGGCCAGGGGAGAGGACAATACGTCCCCCCCTTATTCTAATTTAGAGCCCCCACCCACCGCTCAGGGGTGGGGGCCGGGGGGAGGACAATTCCCCATTCAGGTTAGAAGCCCCCACTCGCGCAGCACGGATGGGGGCTCGGGAGAGGTTGCTCACTGTTTACTAGACATGCCCCTACTCGCGGTATAGTGAGTAGGGGCAGAATTTACTAATACTAAGTAATTTTTACTTAGTATTAGTAAATTCGTCTGAAAGACCAATTTAGGACCAATTGTAGCCGCAATTAAAACATGGCCTACTAGTATTATATCCACTTTAGTAAAGTCATCAGAATTTATCTTGAATAAACACAATTCTGGTGATAAATTCTCAAAGGAGAGAACAATATCTTTAACTACAGCATGTACACTATTCCAAAATATCGGAATACGTGGACATTGCCACCACATATGAGAGTAGGTGCCTATGTGTCCACAACCACACAAAAAAAGATCCGACAAGATTGAGTACATTTTCTGGAGATGGAATGGTGTCAAATCAGTGACGTCTCCAGGATTCATACTCAGGGGGGGCATAAGGGGCCAGGGACAAAAGTAGGGGGGCGGTTATATATATACACACACATAGATACACAGGGTTTCACAAAGTCTAGGCACCAGGTCGCCATGGCAACTAGACATTTCGCCCTGACATTTGTCAGCCCTTTGCTAAGCCGCGCAGGAAACATTAAAGCTGGCTGCAGGGAGCATGGATGCGGCGCGTGAGGGAGCAGTAACCTTCCTGCAGCTCCTCTCTGCTCCCTTGCGTGCTGTTTAGTGGCATGACGTCACTCCAGCCCGAGCATCACTACAGAAAGCGCGCAGAGGAGCAGAGATAAACTGCAGGAAGACTGAGAGGAGATACACTGGACGCCAGGGGAAGACCCACTCAGCTCTCCCAAAGGCTGTGTGGATTAAAATTAAAATAAAAAGTTGTGAGGGTGTGAGAAAATATGTGTGTGTGTGTGTGTATGTGCAGAAAGGACCTGTAAAGTGTGTGCGTGTGCATCTAGGGGCTGCATTGTGAGTGTATGTGTATTGGGGTTGCATTGTGTGCTTATCAAGGAGCTGTAGTTATTATACACACACAACTCCCAACTGATTTCTCTTCTGCAACTGTCACTAGTCTAATATTATCCTTACCTTTTTGTGTCATATTACCCCACTCCCTCTAGCATGTAAGCTCATTGAGCAGGGCCCTCAACCACTCTGTTCCTGTGCGTCCAACTTGTCTGGTTACAACTACATGTCTGTTCGTCCACCCACTGTAAAGCGCTGCGGAATTTGACGGCGCTCTATAAATATCATAATAATAATAATAATATATATATATATATATATATATATATATATATGAGATTTGGTGTGTAATGGGGTGGAGCATGTATTTATGTATGTATGTGGCGGTGAAGGTATGTGGGGAAGAGATGATGATGTGTTTGAGGGGTGCACTGTGTGTGTGTGTGCAAAGGTGTACTCTGTGTTGATGGGAGTGTACTGGATGTGGGGGGTTCACTGTCTGTGAGGGTGTACTGTGTTCAGGGGGTGTAGAGAGTGGGATAGGGAAGAGCTTTACAATTTTGACTTTAATAATTGTTTTTAAAAAAGAGAGAATATTCCCTATAAAGCCATATTCCCTAATCTTACTTTGCAGGGAGGGGGTGGCACAATCAGATCCATGGTGGTTGAGAAGGCTGCCTGTCCATTGGGTACAGGGGAGGTATCTCTCTTGGAGCTCAAGCACTTACAGAGACTGACCCATACAAACCCAAGCTGACCCATACAAACCCACAGACTGACCAATACACATACCGACCCATACACACACACACTGCCCTCCACACACACACTGACCCATACATACACAGACTGACCCCCCACACACACAGAGACTGACCCATACACACACACACACTGACCCCCTCCACACACAGGCGGACCCTCCACACAAAGACCCAAAGACCCCTCCACACTGAATGACCCCCCCGACACACCCATATACACACAGAGTGACCCATACACGCACAGACTGACCCCTCCAAACATAGACTGACCCCCCCCCCCACAGACACACACACACACACAGACTGAATCCCCCCTCCCCCCCACACACACACACACAGACTGACCAGGGCTTCTGGATCTGTGTAGGTGACCTTTTACCTCTGATAGGTGTAATGGGGGGTGGTGACTTAAATATTATCTACTTGTGACTTATCTCTGGTCTCCTTAAGTGGGATACTATAGTACAAAAGGACCAGGAAAGTGTATTGTTCAGTTTTTTGGAGGATGCTTCTGGGATTGTGTGCGCTTGTAAAATGAGCTGATTGTGATGTGGTGTGGTGTTTTGTTTAAATAGGTCGGCTTCATTTGTGTTGTGTTTGTGGTATAATATGTGTGTCTAGGCACTGTAGAGAATGATAGAGAGTGTATATAGGGGGCATAGGGGCTGTAGTCTATTTGTGTATAGGTGATGTAGTGTGTTTAGGGACTGTAGTGAGTGTGTGTTTCCATACAAGGGGATCTAGTGTGTGCATAGGGGATCCAAAGTGTGTATGTCAGTAAGGTAGTGTGTAGGTGATGCAGTGTGTCTATAAGGTATCTATTGTGTGCCGGGGACCTAGTTTGTATAGAGGATCCAGATTGTGGGTACAGGGGACCTACTGTATTTGTGTAGAGGATCCAGAGTGTGTGCATAGGGCACCTACTGTGTGTGTGTGTATAGAGGATCCAGACTTGTGAGGGATGCGGTTTGTGGATGTAAAGGGTGTAGTGAGTGTTTGTGTGTGTGAGCGGTGCAGTGGGTGTAGGGGTGCAATGTTTGGTGCAAGTGTTAAGAGGTATAGGGCCTATATTGTGTGTGGGGGGCAAATGGGAACAAATAAATAAAAACATATATGTATATATAGAAGGCTTGGCCTGTAATTGTGGGAGGCACTTAAATTCCCTATTTAAACCCAGTGAGCCCCTGCTTACCTGTCTTCGACGATCTCGGAAGTGCTTCAGTGTACTTCCGGTTTTCAGATCCGTGACGTCAGTTTCCCGCCCGCCGGCAGCGCGGTTCAAACGCTCTGCGGCTGTTTTCGTGAGTATAACGCTTTTGCCTTACACGGACGGCATCGAAATCGTAAGTTTAGCCCTGTCGCTCACGGGCTCGGTTTCACTCCGCTCCTGCAATCTCGGTCAGGGTAACACGTTCAGTTACACTTACACCTCGTAGTCTCGTTTAGCCGGACCGGGTTGCCATACGTTTTTCATTCAGTTTGGTGCAATACCTTCATTCTGTTTCGTTTTCTGGAGATTGTTCACATTTTTAGCAATATATTTAGTAGTTACGTTTATAAGAGGGGTTTAGGCGGTTTTGTTGTGTTGCCCAGTATTCTAAACTTCTGTATTTAAAGTGGTTTATATGATCCCCTTAAAGTCATAAATAGCAAAATAGAATAATAGGGGGTACGTTGTTTCCATTGATTTAATGGCTGTCTATGTCCTATTTTCTGTTGTAGTCCTTACTAGTACTGACACTTCTCGCAAGTGGCCCTTCGCGGGTATACGTCTTCGCAGCTTTGTTAAAGAGGTAGGCCTCTGTGTCACCCAGTTCATTTGTGTGTATATTGTAGTTAAATAGTACGTTTCATAAATAGGTCACGTTTCTTTCCCTTTAGTTCCGTTGGTTCCCTTCAGGATAATAGTCCATTATTAGGTCAAGTAAAGTATTCCTTCCTCTGCAGGTATGTTATTGGTGTGTCCTGGGGGGGAGGGGGGGGGGTTTGAGGACTAGTTGTAATTCTCCCGCCAACTTAGGTATGTTCCCATAGGCCTCTTTGCCTATAAGTTTAGAGGTCCCGCAAGGCATAAGGTCAGCCCTTACGTTCGGAGGTCCAGGCCAATCGTCCCAACGCATAGCTATAGCCTTGCTTCAAAACTTAGTTAGGGCCTCACCAGTCACGGCCAAACGTTTTACTTCTTTTACGTGTCACCGAGAGGCCAACACCCCGCCACCCACCTCAGTGGCACCAAGGCCCCACGAGCCAAATCATAGATAGTGCCTCTCATAGCCACTTGGCAAGTAGTTAGGGCCTCATCTGCCACCAACTGAAGCTAAGTTAATACAATTTCGCCTATGGGCACTAACCTAGTAAGCGGGGTCCCTCCAGCTGTTTACATTTCAGTACTAAACTCACCCTCTCTGCCCCCCTTAGAATGTCCAACGCTTCGGTATTAGAAGACAATCTGTCGGTTACCAGCACCCCTCTCAGGTCGGGCACGCAGAGAAGGCAACCAACCCCTCCAAGTCCAGCTTCCAGCTATCGCTCCTGGACTATCCCTAAGATTACCGCTGAACTAAAAAAGAGGAATATCCCTTATCCGGCTTCAGCCAGGAAGAATGAACTTTTTCGTTTATTGAACTCTACTGAGGATAACGAAAGGCCTGGCCCTAGTTCACAGGTTAATGTACTTAATAGCCTGGCTGAGTTACACGCCATGATGGCCTCCCTAGTGTCCTCAGTTGCCACTATCAATAATAGATTGGATAACCTGGAAGCTAATAATGTTCCTACAGTCCCCGAGATTCCCGGGCCGGTTGCCCAACCCACGCCCGCCCTAGGAGGTAACAGTAACCCTCTACCGGCTAGGAAAGTTACTAACGTTATTAATCCTATTCACCTAATTCCGCAGTCTCTCAGACGTGACATCATAGAGGGTAAGGATGTTAACTTGGCCTCGCTACTGATAGCGGCTCAAGACGTGGTAGAAAACAGGGCGTACACGTTTGAGGATCTATCAGTAGTAATGAGGGCCAGAGACCCTAGGTTGAATAGGAAACTTAACATTCCCGAGTTCGTCTTGGCATTTGGCCTATACAGAGACGTTATCTGTACTGCTTTTCCCCTCCGCAGAGAGGAGCTAGACTTATACCTACACAAGGTGGTAGAGCTAGCTTATAAGTACGGGGGCTTTGCCTTTTACGACTATCACAAGTCATTCTCCTCTAGGTCAGCCGCTTCATTGTCTCAGTATAATACAGTCACGGACTGGGGTCAGCTGGACACGGAGTTGTTTCTTATGCATTTTGCAGGTCTCAAAACCCCTTCCTGTGCCATATGCTTGTCTGCAGCTCACTCGATTAATTTCTGTCCTGAAAATGTAGCTATCCCCTCTACCAGTAACGCCAACTCCGATTTTCAGTCAACTTCCAACCAGAAGGAAATAACAGACAAATTAGGCAGGCCAATAGTGTTCCTGGGCAAAGCTCAGGTCTGCAATAATTTCAATGCTGGGGGTTGTAGTTACAGTGCTTGTAGACTGCTGCATGTGTGCTCGCTTTGTTTCAGGGCACATGCCAAGACGATGTGCCCTAACAAATTGTACCCTAAAAAGGCATCCACTCCAATAAACATACCGAGTTTACAACGTTACCTGGCTAATCATCCTTCTTTACATCTGGTGGAATTTCTCACGTCAGGGTTCACTCACGGGTTTCACACAGGCTTTGTCTCTCTCCCCTCAGGCATCTTGGAGTGCCCCAACCTTCAGTCAGCTCTCACAGACCCCGACACCCTACAAGTACTCTTACAGAAAGAAGTAGATAAGTAGATAAGTAGAAGTAGATAACGGCTTCATGATAGGCCCTTTCACTACTCCTCCTTTCTCCTCATGGAGAACTAACCCTCTAGGTACGGGGAAGTTTAACAACAAAAAGAGACTTATTATTGACTTTTCTGCACCACACGCCTCTCCCACACCTAGCCTGAATGCACTAATCCCGTCAGAAGATTTTTCTCTTCAGTACGCTAGAATCGATGATGCCATTCAAGCGATTATTAACTCCGGGAAGGCAGCCTGGTTAAGTAAGTCAGATATTACTAACGCCTTTAAGTTACTTCCCATTCATCAATCACTCTGGCATCTGCATGGAGTTAAGTGGCAAGACAACTACTATTTCGCTACCAGGCTTACTTTCGGCTCCAAAAGTAGCCCCAAGTTATTTGACCTGTTCGCCGAAACGTTAACATGGCTTCTCCTGAACTTCTGCAGATGCCCAGTTGTCATTCATTATTTAGACGACTTCCTCACCATTGAACCACACCACTGCACTCCACGCAGCCTTAATCTCTTGCTCACTCTCTTCAAAGATTTAGGTGTCCCCGTAGCCCAGGACAAAACTGAAGGTCCCAAAACCGAAATTACTTTTCTGGGGATTACACTCAATTCTGTCACCATGCACGCCAGCCTGCCCCAGGAGAAAGTAGACCGAATTCTGTCTTACATTAGCACCTGCATGTCACTAGGCACTTGCACCAGGAAACAGCTACAGTCACTTCTAGGCTCACTTAATTTCGCCATGAGAATAATTCCACAGGGTAGGTCTTTCATTTCCAGAATCCTTTCACTTTTGCACGGTCTCCCTGACGATGACTCCACTACACCCTTAGACGAGTCAGCTACAGCTGACCTGAGAATGTGGCAGCTGTTCCTTTCCTCGTGGAATGGCAGGTCACTGTTTGTTCCCCCCGTTTCCGACGATTCCCCAGTACTCTGGACTGACGCTTCAGGTACCTTAGGCTATGCGGCCATATTTGGAGACGAGTGGCTGTACGACTCCTGGCCGATCGAAACCACATCACTCGAGAGTTTCAGTACCACCTCCTCTCTTTTTGAGATCTACCCTATCGTAGCAGCAGCTTACACGTGGGGGGTAGAGTGGAGGGGGCAGTCAGTCAGGTGTTTTTGTGATAACATAGCTACCTGTAACATCATTAACAAGGGCCGCTCTCAGTCCCTCACGATCATGAACCTAGTCAGGAGACTCACTTGGCTAGCAGCTAATCTCCAGTTCTGCATATCCTGTGTTCACGTCCCAGGTATACAAAATACTGCCGCTGATGCTCTGTCACGCTTCAATTTGCAGGAGTTCTTCAGACTACATCCTACAGCTACCCAGCAACCCAGGGTACCTCCAAAATTCGAAGACCTGGTAATGCGTTAAGCTCTCTCTTACAACTAAGCGGCACACTTGCGCAGGCGGGTCTATCCCTTAACACAAGGAAAGCCTATTACAGAGCATATGAACTGTTTATGTGTTTCGTTCGTAATTACTGTGTAATAAATGTTTTTTCTGTTGAAACCATGGTTGCTTTCACAACTTTTTTTTTTTTTTTAAATTCTTTATTTTTGTAGTGCACGTAAAGGAAACAGGCAAGCTTGAGGTGCCCCAAAAGCAATCCTCAGGAGATTCCCACGCTTAACATGCGGGGTATACGATTAACTGGCACAATTTTATATTTTATCAGGCTTAATTAATGTAACGTTAAAACATCAGTTGAAATGTAAGTATATTATGTAAACAGGATTGGTTCATGCGTGAATTAGGTTAGTGGCAACATAGATAGTACAGGTAGTGTAGTAAAACGCTAGTGATAACATTTAGCATATACATATGTATCTGTGTGCTATTAAACAGGTCGCTTATATAGTATAACCAGCTAGGGCAGAGTCGCTTATAAGTATATTAGTTGCGCTTATGGTTATAAATACGTGTCTTGCATTTAATGTGATATGTTCGCCTCATGCGCATAGCGGTGGGATTGACATGTTGCGATGCAATGCAAACCAGTAGTTATGGTACATGCTTAACTTGCGCATTAAACAACAAAACTAAATAGCAAAATGAGGCAGAGTAGAGCTAAGCACAGGCAAACAAGTGTAGTGAGTCTGGCATAAAGTGAGCTTTAGAAACGCTCTGTGTGGTAGGAATTAAGGATCTGGCATTTGCGTAGGCTGTGGGGGGAGAGAGTCTCTGCATAGTGTGCAGGGTCTTGGGTTGTGGGCCTCACCCCTTGTCTGTCCATATTGCCTCAGCCGATGCCCGTCCTGGAGGCCATACGTGCGTGCCTGGGCGGGTGTTCTAGGCGTTTTTGTGAGCACCTTCCATGGGGGCAGGCGGATTCTGTGGCACCTCTATGCCAGGGCTCAGTTCCCTCTATGGGTGGTGGTGTGGGTCCCCTCATAACGATCCGGTAGGCGGCTGACACCAGAGAGGGTAGCTGTGTGTCATGCAGGGCTCGGCCAGGTGCGTGCATATGTGGCTTGTGTAGCTCCCCAGTTCTTGCCCGTGTGGGGATGGGTGTACGTGCTTCCCGCTTTGCTGGTCGACCACCATTACCCCGCCATGCAGCTGGTCTGGGGGCCCGCGGCAGCGCTCCATAATGGCGGCGCCTGGTGGCTGGGCGAATCCAGGCGGCCACCGCTCTCATCGCTTGGTATTGTGTTGCTCCTCGGTTGCGGAGCACTGCCCACATGCCTTCGCAGAGCCGGTCCATCGTCACCGTGGGCTGGAGTGGCGGCTGGATGCTTGTGCCCTTTGATTGGGGCCTACGTTGGGCCGCCATCTTGGCTGTGCCTCGATGGAGTCTTACCCCTGTGGGCCGCGTGGCCTGTCGTTCCACCCTCGGGTGTGCTTAGCGTGGCTGGGGCGGACCGGGATGACCCCCACCGGTCCAAAGGGGGGGGGGGGCGGAGGGTATTTGCCGGGTCGGTCTGGAGTTCCCAAGGTCGGGGAGAGCAGGCGTCTTGCCCCGGTTCCTATAGGCCCCGTTCGGCGTTTAGCGCCCCCGTCTCCGACGGGCGTCGGAATCGTGCCTTTCTCTTCCGTGGTGCACCCCCAGCATGGGTAGTGCACCCAGAGGTGTCTGTGGGTTTTGTAGCCGCCGCTGAACTGCCAGATTGTGCCCGTCGGGCAGGAGCTCATGCAACCTGCTTTCACAACTTTTTGCCACTTTTCTCTTAATCTAGCTTACAACACAATCAAACTCTACTTAACGGGAATCCAACACTACATGTTAACCTCCTTTCCCAACAAGTCTCCTTTCCTATCTTCCTACCCTCTTAAAAGTGTCCTCAAAGGCATTCATAACTTGTCAGTACACATACCCACTAAACGCCTTCCCATAGATAGTAAGCTATTTAAAAATATATCCGATGTACTCGACACGTCCCCTTTCGAACATATCACAAACCTCGTTATCAAATCAGCGGCTTATCTAGCCTTTTATGGTTTCTTGAGACCCAAAGAATTCACTGTAGAGAGAGCTTCTGATTTCAGCTCGTGCCTCCAAAAGAAACACTTAATTAAAAAACTAGACCACTACACATTGTCCGTTACCCGTACCAAAACAAGCCAAACAGGCCCACCAGTGGAAATTAACTTTTATCCCACTTCAACCAAATGGTGTCCCGTCCGTGTATTGGATAAGCTAGTAGCAGCCCAAGCTAATTCCGTTCCTGATAGCCCACTTCTAGCTATACTAGGGAAACCCCTGACCACAAAATCTTCATGCTTTACATACGCACCCTTTTACTCCGCTTGGGACAAAACCCACGTTCATTCTCGGGCCATTCTTTTCGCATTGGAGCAGCCACAGCTGCCTCAGGTAATCATGTACCGACACACATAATTAAAAATATGGGGAGGTGGAAATCATCCGCATACAACAGATACATTCCCAATCCAGAGAAAGAGATAAGGCTGGCTTTCTGTGATATGACTAAATGATGTACCGCTTAATAAACGCATTTTGTTTTAATGGTTATTATTTTTGCCCTCTTTTACAGGCCTAACCTTACGTCAGTTTCGGCACACCTCAACTGACTTGCTATTAAGGAACTACTTATTTTTAACCCTGTTTTTCCTTACGTCCTCGGAATGTGCCGTACACAAATAGAAGGCTTGGCCTGTAATTGTGGGAGGCACTTAAATTCCCTATTTAAACCCAGTGAGCCCCTGCTTACCTGTCTTCGACGATCTCGGAAGTGCCCCTCCCACCGCACCCTCAATTTTATCATTTTCCTAGGTGGGCCCTCTTTTACAGGCCTAACCTTACGTCAGTTTCGGCACACCTCAACTGACTTGCTATTAAGGAACTACTTATTTTTAACCCTGTTTTTCCTTACGTCCTCGGAATGTGCCGTACACAAATATATATATATATATAATTTTTTTAAAGTCCGGGTCTAAGGTGACTTATCGATTCTTCTTATGGACCATCGCCTGATTCAGTTACATCACAGACCTGCCCCATATGATGTCCTGCTTCACATCATGCCATTGTTAGGGGTAAGCAATAGAGGGGCACTCTTGGTACAGATACATAATAGTGGTTATGATACTTGCAATTGATTTTAGCCAGTTTAGTTAATTTTAATTTTCACCCAGCTGTGACCAGAGAATGATTCTGTCACTCTGCCCTATGTTTTTTACACTTTTTCAGTTTTATCCTTTTATGAGGCAAAACCAATATAGCTATAGGACTAAGTGTCCTGGGAGGCCTTTATTCAGCTTTGATTATTCCTCTCTTTAACCCCGTAAGGACCAAACTTCTGGAATAAAAGGGAATCATGACATGTCACACATGTCATGTGTCCTTAAGGGGTTACATTCTAATTTATCCTTTATTCCTCATTGTTTAAAACTGGCATTACACGATTAAAGATTATTTGCAGTTCAGTGACATTAAAATTTCCCACATTACTTGCTGATGGAAAAAGAAAGCCCAAGGAAATAAATATGTTTCCAGACATGGCTCTGTGAATAATTATGTAGAGTAGACTGTTCAATACGATGCAAGAAGATGGAGTTCTGAGGTAAAATAGCCCATAACAAATAACTACAATTGCTCCAAAAACTATTTCCACTATATGAAAAATAAACATGCAAGTTATAGGTGGGTTAACATGGCAAATTTAATGTGAAGAAAATCTCTAAGTTGTCAGCCTGACTTTTATGTGAATCATCTATCCTAAGTGTGTCATCATCCAAGCTTTTTTCTCTCAGGGGGATAGCCATTTGCTTGATTAAGTCATTTAAAAAATTGATTCAAACATAAACAGTGAATCGAGTCTCACGGCTCAGACTGGTGTTTACTTGTATTTCTCAATGCAAGGAGCAGGTCGGGTTGTCTGTCTATTACGACCAGTTTGCATTTGTTAATTTACTAATGTAGAACAGTCAATGTTCCCTGGTCACTGTATTCATCCTTCAACTCTTCTTTCCCCTGTCAATCTCTCTACCAAATGCACCATCTTTGACCTTGCCCTTTGTGTGCTATGATCCAAGATCCAGCAGAGTATTTTATCAAGAAATAAATGAGTGATTTAGGCACAAAAGCAACATACTGTATAAATGAAATTATAGCTACAAAATGATTTTTAGCCAAAACTATATATATATATATATGTGTGTGTGTGTGTGTGTGTGTTTAGAAAATGAACACTCCAGAGTTATAAATAAAGACAACATTTATTTTGCTATACGTTTTTATGGGCAATTTGATAAACTTTGTGTTCCTTCCTAATCCAGCATTGAGAGGGTTCCTCCCCGCAGATCTGCTTTGGCCCCAGTATCTCTTAGACCAGGGGTTCCCAACCCAGTCCTCAAGTACCCCCTACCAGTCCAGGATTTAATGATTATCCTGCTGTGCCTAAAGTGTTTGTTTTTCTTTCTAAAAACACCTTAGACACAATTTAGTAATCCCTAAATCCTGGACTGTTAGGGGGTGCTTGAGGACTGGGTTGGGAACCGCTGTCTTAGATAACCCATTGTCTCTCACAGAGGACCATTTGTAGGCAGGGCGCATGCACGGTAACTGGGCCACACTGCGCCAGCGATGCTTCTCCAAGAAGCAGTCTGTAGCAAACGTACCCGATCATGCTTCCCCCATTGGGCCATGTGAGCAAAAAACTACACAGCGAAACCTTGCATACTTACCATTTGGCCTGGGTAACCCTCTTCTGGTTTGCTCGGGACGAATTCCACAATTTCCTTTTATTTCCTGCAAAATCCTAGATGCTGGACACTTGAATTATGTGTCATTGGTGACATCACACCCACCCTTAAAGTGACCGAGTCATCCAGGCGACAGCATTATCAATAATTTTGGAGTTGCAGAGATGATGTGGACCAGTCAGAACAACTGTTAGCCTATTTAATGGCACTTGTTCATTGCCCTATAGTGGTTTAAACCTCGATAAATGTTAGTGCTTGTAGTATGTCTCTATTGATATTCTGATTTTGACCATGGCTTGTTTTTGACTTTGTGTATTTCTGGAATCCTGACCCAGCTCGTTTATTCGCTTTCTGTATTTCTATTATCCTGATCTTGGTTCCTGACTTTTTCTCTATCTTTAATAACGTTAAGTCTGGCCTCTCTAAGGCCCGGTAATACGTCTATTTAGAATCTCAGTTTGTGGAATTTGCCATTTCCTGTAAGTTGGGGTATGACCCTGTGGCACATTGAATCTAAAGTGTGTGACATTATTATTATTATCACCATTTATGTAGCGCTTTACAATATTATTAGAGGGGGGATTTAACTATAAATAGTACAATTACAAGAAAACTTACAGGAACGATAGGTTGAAGAGGGCCCTGCTCAATCGAGCTTACAGTCTATAGGTCGGATTGACAGCCAGGACCTTTATACAAGGGTTGATCTCAATATATTAATACATATAATTGTATATATCTTAAATATTTACAGATACAAATTCACCTCACCTTCAGTCAAATGCTGCCATGTTATTAAGGTACTACCACAACACGCAAACAATAGATATCCTATAGTACAGCATGCATTACCGGAACTTAGAGTGGCAGGTCTTAACATAAGGAGTATCAAATATAGTCTGGAGAGAAAACAAGGATGATGAGAAACAGGCCAAGGTCAAGGATAGGAGAAGGTAGAATAAACAAGTACACAGAGGCAAAGTCAGAGGTTCCAGAGATAAAAGTAGGGTCAGAGAAGGGTTTAAATAGCTTTAAGTATGTAGTGATTGGTTGGGATTCAATTGGGGTGTAATTATAGTTTATTGGAGTAAAGTGTTTGGGCTACACTGTGGCTTTAAGTAGAGTGGAAGCAAAACAATCTGCGTCATTGGCTCAGCACCGCTCCTAATCCAAACATAGAAGCATCATTGTGGATGAGAAAACGTTTGCGGGGATAAGGAGCAGCCAGGACAGGGGCATTTACCAGGGCGTTCTTAAAGGCTTGGAACGCCTACACTCCGAGGCCCAGTTTACCTGTCTGGGTAGGTTGTTTCTGGTCAGGTCAGTGAGGAGCTTGGCTATGGCACTGTAATTGAGGACATATTTTCTATAGTATCCACCAGTTTCTAGGAAGGCCAGCACCTGGGTCTTAGTGTGAGGACAGGGCCAGTTTGTTACTGCCTCAATCTTGGCTGGCTCGGGCTTCTGCTTCCCACACCCTACCCGGTGACCCAGGTACTGTACCTCGGCCATCCCTATGTTGCATTTACTGGGCTTTAGGGTTAACCCTGCCTCCCTAATCCAATCTAGTACCGCTCCTACATGTGTCAGATGCTCCTTTCAAGTGTCGATGTATATGGCAATGTCGTCAAGGTATGCACAGGCATAATCCTGAAGGCCATCCAACAGCCGGTCCACCATCCTTTGAAAAGTGGCCGGAGTGTCCTTCATCCCAAATGGCATTACCTTAAATTGGTATAGGCCAAAGGGGTTGACAAAGGTCGACTTGGGGATAGCATCTACTGGTAGGGGAATCTGCCAGTACCCCTTGCACAAGTCTATCGTGGTGAGGTACTGGCCCCGAGCCATCCTGTCTAGGAGCTTGTTGATGCAGATCATGGGTTAGGCATTGGAGACAGTCTTGTCATTGAGCCTCCTGTAGTCAACACAATCTCGCTGAACCTGCACCATGCGCCCATTTAGATGGACCGGCTGTCGGTGATGGTCCCAATGATCTGTGGCAGCCTGTATAGGGTCTGCCTTCAGCAGGACACTCCAGGCTTCCTTGTTGGGGTTGGGGCCATCGGTGGGGGCTGCCTGATAACAGTGGGCAGCAGCTCGGGGTGCTGGAGGGGATCCATGCGGACCAGTTTCTCATCTGGGGGCAATCCCTCTTGTAGCAGCTCCACTGGTGGCACTGGTGACACGGACTGGCTGCCTGGCTTGGGCCCTCGTGGTTGGTGTGGGAGTCGGAGAGCTCAGGGTGGGGTGGCTGCAGGGGAGGTGAACTGGGGTGCCAGACATATCACCTGCTATCTGCTTACTCATCTGCTTTTTGGGCTGCTTCTGTTAGGGTCTTAGGCTGTTGGTCTCTTACCCAATCTTGAATCTCTGTGGGTAGCCCATTGTAGAACTGTTCCAACAGGAACAGCTGCAGCGCTTCCTTGGGGGTCCTCATCTGCTGGCACTGCAACCAGCTTTAGGCTGCCTTGTTCAGGCGGCAAGTCCACTCAGCGTGGGAGTCTTCGGACCCCTTTTCCAGTTCTCAGAACGTTCGGCGGTATGCTTTTGGGGTGATGGTATACCTCGTCAACAGGAACATGTTTCACAGCGGCACAGTCTTGCAATTTCCCTCAGGCACAGCCCAGTAAGCATCCGCAGCTTTCCCCGTGAGGGGAACCCGGTCTGCTGGCGCAATCTTATGTAAGAGGCAGAGGCACTCAAAGTTCTGCAAAAAGTAATCTTTGCCTTCTTCTGCCTTTGCAAACCTTTTGAAGGCTTGGTAGGGTAGTTTGGGCTTGGGTTCTGGTGTGGCCGGACCCCCTGGGACTTCCCCAGCCCGCTGATCAGCGCTGGATGTGGGGTTTGCCCATGCCATCTTTCTCACCCCCTGGTTGCTGTGCAGCATATTCGGTCGTCCTCCATGAGGGCAGCGACCAGGTCTGCCTTGGGTCAGAGACCGGCTGATCCCCCTCTAGCCTCCAGCAATTCCTGCAATGTTTGTTGCTTTAACGTGGAGTAGTCCATCACTTGGTTCTGTTCACAAACACTGGTTCGGCATGGCTGGGAAGGACCATCCCACCTCTACCACCAAATGTAGCGGACCACGGGTAACCCGACCGGTTACCTCCGCTATTTCCCTTCCTTTAGCCATTCAGGAACCCTTACAACAAGCAGGTATCCAATTTCCCCCTTGTAACTGGATGAAACAAAGTCCTGGAGGTTACAACACTGACGGACTTTGTTTATTTTATACACATGGTTTTTACAGTCACAGACCCCTACATGGGGTCTCTAACACAAAAACAACACGGGTTTCAATCCCAAAAAGCTGAAGGGGGAGGGAGTAGGGACAAAACAACTAGGTTAAACTGGGCTGGCAGTGTCTCTGTGGCAATATCCTGCTGTGACAGGAAAAGGGAGGGGGAAAATGGGGGAGAGGTCCAAGCAGACACTACATTCACAAAAGGAGGGGGTAGGGGGCCCACAGCTGCATATACAGGCACAATACATGAAACACATAATACAAGGGAAAAACCACGAACAGCAGGGGTTCTATCACACAAACAATGCTTCCAATGGTGTCTTTAGAAACATTCAATGCCATCTTTTTGTATCCTGTACCTTGTTTGTGATCAAAGGCAGAGTGATATCTTGTCTTAACTTTGTGGACCATTCTTTAGACTTATTTCTAACATGCAGTCACATGTGACACTCAACAAACCCCTAGCCTGTTCAGGTATTTCAAGTGTTCCAGCACAAGCACACCTGGTGCAACTAATGAAGCCCTTGATTAGTAGCATCAGTGTGCTTGAGGCAACACTGGTTTTGCATATTTGTGCTGTTGTGAGGGAGTCTATTAAGGTGGTTGAATAATTTTGAAATTGGAGAAGTCATTAGAAGTTGCATTTTAATTTGAATTTGGAAAACCACTTGAAGCATTCGTTGTGTTGAGTTATTTCAATCGCTTTGTTTGATTTGTTTATTACAAACAGCTGAAAGTCTGTCAATTTTGACAATAAACCCGATTTTCAATGTGGGCTGAATTATTTTGATAACAACTATATATATACAAAATCACCCTTAAAGGAACATTCTAAAGTACTATTAAAGTGGTAGTTTAATAGATTGACAGCTCTAGTCTCATGCCAGTGGGTTAATGTCCCAGTTACAGACAAAGTAAATGGTTTAATCCTGACATTAATGCAGGGAATTACTTGGCTTTAATAATAATTATTATAGTAAATGCAAGTTTTAAAGCGACACTATAGTCACCAGAACAACTACAGCTTATTGAATTTGTTGTGGTGAGTAGAATCATTACCTGCAGGCTTTTCTGCTGTAAACACTGTCTTTTCAGAGAAAATGCAATGTTTACATTACAGCGGGGCGGACTGACCGGTCGGGCACTTCGGACATGGTCCGAGGGCCCGGCCGGGAGGGGGGCCCGCCATCAGGGGGCCCAGCGGCACACTCTGAGGGGGCCGGCAGCGTTCAGGGCCGGCCCTTTAAATGCTGCAGCCGCCTGAGCGCTCTCTTAAGAGCCTTAGGCGGCTGCAGCTTCTCACCTCCCCTCCCCTGTAGCGTGGCCGAGCTGCTCTCCGGTCCGCGGTGCCTGGTCGGAGTGATAGGAAGGTGCACACTGAGTGTGCACCTTCCTGTCAGTCCGGCCGGGTACAGGAACCCGGCCGGACTGACAGGAAGGTGCACACTCAGTGTGCACCTTCCTATCACTCCAGCCGGGCATCGTGGACCGGAGAGCAGCTCGGCCACGCTACAGGGGAGGGGGTGTAAGAAGAGAGAGGGAGGGGGGTGTAAGAAGAGAGAGGGGGGAGGGGGGTGTAAGAAGAGAGAGGGAGGGGGGTGTAAGAAGAGGGAGGGGGGGTGTAAGAAGAGAGAGGGGGGGTACAAAGAGAGGGAGGGGGGTAAGAAGAGAGAGGGAGGGGTGGTAAGAAGAGGGGGTAAGAAGAGAGAGGGGGGTGTAAGAAGAGAGAGGGAGGGGGGTAAGAAGAGAGAGGGAGGGGGGTAAGAAGAGAGGGAGGGGGTGTAAGAAGAGAGAGGAAGGGGGGTAAGAAGAGTGGGAGGGAGAGTAAGAAGAGAGAGAGGGGGTAAGAAGAGAGGAGGGGGGAGTAAGAAGAGAGGGGGGAGTAAGAAGGGGGTAAGAAGAGGGGGAGGGGGGAGTAAAACGAGGAAGGGGGAGTAAGAAGAGGAGGAGGGGGGAGGGAAGAGTAAGACGAGGGGGGAGGGAAGAGTAAGAAGAGGGGGGAGGGGGTAAGAAGAGGGGAGAGTAAGGAGTAAGAAGAGGGGGGTAAGAAGAGGGGGAGTAAGAAGAGAGGGAGGGGGGAGTAAGAAGAGGGGGGAGGAGGGTAAGAAGAGGGGGGAGGGGGTAAGAAGAGGGGGGATTAAGAAGGGGGTAAGAAGAGGGGGAGGGGGGAGTAAGAAGAGGGGGAGGGGGGAGTAAAAAGTGGAAGGGGGGAGTAAGAAGAGGGGGAGGGGGTAAGAAGAGGGGGTAGGGGGGAGTAAGAAGAGGGGGGAGTAAGAAGAGGGGGGTAAGAAGAGTGGGGAGGGGAGTAAGAAGAGGGGGGAGTAAGAATAGGGAGGAGTAAGAAGAGGTGTGAGTAAGAAGAGGGGAGTAAGAAGAGGGGGAGAGTAAGAAGGGGGGTAAGAAGAGAGTGAGGGGGGAGTAAGAAGAGGGGAGTACGAAGGGGGTAAGAAGAGGGGGAGGGGGGTAAGAAGAGGGGGAGGGGGGAGTAAGAGGAGGGCAATTGCCCCCTCCCCTGTCCGCAGGCACCATGCGGGCATCCGGCAGGGGAGGCAGGAAGAGAGGACCCGGGAGCTCAGCCTGCAGCTCCTCTGGGTCCTTCTTGCGTGAGCACAGATCGTTGCCGCGGTTACCACGGCAACGTTACGGCTCTTGCAAGAGTAAACTCTAGCCCTGGAGCTACGGGCTAGAGTTCACTCTCAACACTGTGACCACCAGGGATTCCTGGTGGTCGCAGTGGTGAGAGTGAACTCTAGCCCCATAAACACACTGCCCCCACACACCATACACATTCACACACTGCCCCCCATACACACACACAGCCCCCACACACACCATACACATTTACACACATTGCCTCACACACACACACATACACTGCCCACCCATACACACACAGCCCCCCATACTAACATTGCCACACACATACACAGCCCCCTCATACACACATTGCCCCACACACCCTACACATTCACACACTACACCCCCTCACACACACTGAACCTTTCACACACACTGCACCCCTTACACATTGCACCACTGCTCCTATACCCTACTACAGCCTCATATCCCAGCAGACCCCAGGTAAGTTGTCAAACTGTTCTTAAACGGTTTGACTACTTACTCTGGGAGGGGGGCCCGGCCCTCCTGGCACACTACACAGAGCAGTAGTGGTTATTGTGCATGGATTATTTCTTTAAATAATCTACAAGTGCCCCAGTAGCCAGCAAGCCAGCCAGCCCACAGGCCAGCCAGCCAGCCAGCCCACAGGCCAGCCAACAAGCCCACAGGCTGGCCAGTAGCCAGCCAGCCAGCCCACAGGCCACCAGTTAGGCTTACAGCCAGCAAGCCCACAGCCTGCCAACCGCAGCCAGCAAGCCACAGCCTGCCAGCCAGCAAGCCACAGCCAGCAAGCCACAGCCTGCCAGCCGCAGCCAGCAAGCCAACAGCCGGCCGCAGCCAGCAAGCCAACAGCCTGCCGGCCGCAGCCAGCAAGCCCACAGCCTGCCAGCAAGCCCACAGCCTGCCAGCCGCAGCCAGTAAGCCCACAGCCTTCCAGCAAGCCCACATACTGCCAGCCAGCAACAGTAATTAAGGTAAGAGGAGCCAACTTGGCCTAGGTATCAGCGAGCTATACCTAGGACCTGGAGGAAATTCTTTCTAACACACTCTCTAAAGGACACTGAGATAGCCTCTGCTAGAATGCTCCCCCACTCCATGGCCCATTAGCCCTCAATTGTAGTCTCTACTGGGGCCTGGAGGCGACTGTTTCCAGCAGGGACACTGAGATGGCCTCTGTTAGAAAGACCCCCTTCCAAGCCTATTAGACTCCATTGTAGTCTCTAATAGGGCCTGGAACGGATTCTTTCTAACACACTCTCTAAAGGACACTGAGATAGCCTCTGCTAGAAAGACCCCCCTCCATTAGCCCTCAATTGTAGTCTCTACTGGGGCCTCGAAGGGATTATTGCACTTTTGTGCCTTGTGTCTAAAGATTGTGTAGGGTGTGGCTGGAGGCGGTGCATGGAGGCGGGACATGGGTGGCGCTTGCTGCGGAGTATGGGTGGGGTCTGTAAGGGGGCCCTTGATTTATTTTGCCCGGGGGCCCTGAGGGTTCTCAGTCCGCCCCTGCATTACAGCCTAGTGATAGCTTCACTGGCCACTCCTCAGATGGCTGCTAGAGATCCTTCCTGGGTCATGGCTGCCTAAAATGCATCAAAACATTCAGTATCTCCTCCCTCTGCATGCAGACACTGAACTTTCCTCATAGAGATTTATTGATTCAATTCATCTTTATGATGAGATGCTGATTGGCCAGGGCTGTGTTTGAATTGTACTGACTCTGCCCCTGATCTGCCTCTTTGTCAGTCTCAGCCAATTCTATGGGAAGGCACTGTGATTGGATCAGGCTACCACTTCTGCTGATGTCAGCACACTGCTTGTTTTTTTGAGGCAAACAGCATGCAGAGATATAGCTTTTGGCTTGAATACAGTAAGATTTTGCTATATTTATGGAGGCATGAGGGGAACAGGGGGGCTAGATGGTGGTTTTAACACTATAGGGTCAGAAATACCCTATCTAATGACAGTTAGTAATGACATTTAGTAGACGAGGAAATAATAAATGTCAAAATATAATCAGTTAACAGGAAAGATGCTGTCTACTTCCGAATAACAACAAATGTAGGTTACAGTAGATATTTTTAATACATAATATTGCTTAGCAGACAGTTGCCTATGATAATGTATAATGTATAATGTATGCCATTATATAAATCAATCCAAGTATAACAGGCATATATCTAAACTGGATAAAACAGATTGCACAACATCTTTTATTCACTTAATGCATAGGTAAACACATACTAATAGTAAAGTGCAAGCATGCAAAGTATTCACTTTACAAATAACCACATAATCTAGGCAGATAAAGTGCTCAATGTCTGAACCCAAGTGTAACAACAGGTATACTGATCCGAACTGGAGACCACAGCACCCCAACATTTCGGCACTACGCCTTCTTCAAGGGTGATCTCAACGTAGGGGTGCTGTGGTCTCCAGCTCTGGTCAGTATACCTGTTGTTACACTTGGGTTCAGACATTGAGCACTTTATTTGCCTAGATTATGTGGTCTCCAAGAATTGGAAAAGCACACTATTATATTTATTAACCAGTGTCAATAAAAAAGCTTGGAAATATTTAAAGGGACACTTTAAGCGCCATAGCCACTGCAGATCATTGTGTGTGCATTCCCCTGTTTTTTTTTTTTGTTTCTTTGTCAAATTGTTTTTAGCCGTTTGTCAAAAATAAAAACAAACAAAAAAACAAGGCTCTTTATGGCATATCTCATAGACACAGTTGAACTTATAATGTGGAAACTACATCTCTACATTATGAGGCACAAATTCATCCAACTGGGACTGTATTGATTGCCTCATGGAACAAGGCTAAACAACCCCAATACTGGCAGTCTGATTGTCATTACTCCATATCAGGAGGAAGCAACTTTCAGCACTCCAGATTTTGTGGACTACATCTTCCCTTAAGTTTTGCCAGTATTTTGATGTAAGAGCATTATGGGAGATGTAGTCCACAACATCTGGAGTGCCACAGGCTGCCTACTCCTGCTCTAGATATTAACGGTGTCACAACAACCAACCTCTATTCATTATTAATGATTTCCTGAATGCCATTAATAGTCCAGAGATATCTTTTCTAGGGATCAACTGATTGGCATTTTGCCAAATATTGGTATCAGTTTAAAGGATATAGATACAGCCAATACCGAGATGGGGGAAGTCCTCCTTGAGTGCCACTCACATTGTAGAGGGGCGGCTGAGACCCAGCACAGGCTATCTTCTGTTTCCGGCAGATCCTCTCTCCAACTCTTGAAAGCCCCTATAACAACGATCCGCGTGGAAAATCAGGGTTGGAAAGAGGACGCACCCGGTACAATGTGAAAAACCCCTGGCAGGCAGCCTACACACAGCCACTGGGGAGTGTAGTGCCTTTTTCCTGTGGCCAGGGAGGGGGGAAGAATATCAGTACAGGTTATAAGTAATTGGTCAAAAGGCCACCGATAATCAGTTTAAGCTCTTAAAAATTTATATTGGTCGATCCCTAGTCTTTTTTTTTATTTTTTTATTCTTTATTTTATTTGTGCATGGTTTGATAATGAGCATGCAGAGCCACGACAGCTGCTGCAAGCAGTTTCATATTATCACATAACGTGGCAGATTAAACAGCACAGTTTTTTCTTTTTTCATCATGAAGTTAACAAACTATAAGACAATTGTGGTTTGTGATAAACATGCTAGGCTAAGTGTGTACATAGTAAAGTCGTTCTCGCTTGGTGTTACATTGGGATATGTTACTTTGCTTTACGTGTAAGGGAAGACGTTTATAACTAGGGCAACATTGCAATTAGACATTCTACATAAGCAAAACTTTATGTAGACAAGTGTATATACCGTGCTTCGAAACTTGATATTACATGCAGTGTGTCTACATCTAACATGCTGCAGTACATTCTCTGCTAACAGCACTAGTGGAGCCTCTGTGGGCAAGCCACAATTTGCATACATAGGGTATGTGTGAGTGGTAGTTGTGAACGGCTTGGCAGGCGAGTTGTACATGTGTTATGTGTGAGGTGACAGAAGCAGGTCAGAGAATGTATTTGGGTAGGCAAAACAATAGACAATAACGGTCCGCCCATCTCCAGTGCCTCAGTGGTTAAAGGGCAGCTTGATATTTACGTGGCATAGTCCCCCCTGCTGATGTATATAGGTTGTTCTGGACGTTAGATGAAAGTCACTTGTATTGGAGTAGGTACTCGGCAGGCGTTGGAGCTGGAGGCGCCAGGCAGGCACCGTGCCACAGGCAAAGTCCCATGTACCCTTTCTCTGACGCCATGCATGGGCAGAGCAAGGTTTCCCGGTTGGTGGGCTCTTTATGAGGCTGGCAGGATACCTGGGTTCCGTGTGTTGCTGGTAAGAGGTAGCTGGCTTGAGGGATGTGCCGTCGAGGTTGGTGCTCAGATTGCGCCGTCTGTCTGTGTCTACACCTCGGCGGTGTCACTTGAGGGACACACAGTTGGGGCTGCTCCAGGCACCGTTCTCCGGTAGGTTGGCACTGATGGGCAGGAGCTTGTCCGCTCTTTTGCCGCTTTGTCCAAAGTTGTGTGCACAAATTTTCAGTCTTGTACAAGCGAGTCCGCCATGTGAGTAGGCTGTAAGCAGGCCTTCAGAGAAGCGGGCTCAGGTCTGGCGGCCATCTTGTTTTGGGCCTCGAGCTCATGTGGCGGCGTGGCACTGCCTCCAAGTGCTGTTATGGGGCGAGGACCGGGATATTCCCCCCCGGTCCAGAGGGGGGATCAGGACCGGGACCACGATGGTTCAGTTTCACTGTTGGGCTCCGTAGGGCAGGATAGTGGAGCGGCGGCCGTCCACTCCACTCACCGCCAGGTAGGTCCCGCTTGGTACGGCGGAGATCTCTTCCCCGAGGGACTAAAACTCCGAGAGCTAGCCTCTCCTCGGCTCCGGTGGCTCGCAATCACCGAGGGTTGCAGTTGTGGGCCATTTAAGTGGTCAAAAGTCCCGGTTTTCAGGGTTAATTTTGCATGGTTTGCAGGAGCAGATCTTTCCTGCGACCGTTAGGCTTGGCGGCCCGGCCCCGCCCCCCGATCCCTAGTCTTTTTAAAACATATATAGGACTATAAAACTAACATTTGGAGCTGGGATCTCAGTTTCATTGACCAAATCTGTCTCCCTTATTCTACCCTAATAGGCAAGGTGGAGGTACGATGGTGTGATAAACAACCATGAGTCATTAATGGGAATCTTGGCAAATTCTGTCTCTCTAGATGACAGAATAGTTCCAATAGAGAAACAACTTTAATATCAGACCATCTTAACAGTATTTTATAGGCATCAGAAAAACTTTAGCTGGATGAAGCAGTTTGGGTGTATAGACTGCTTCTGCAGTCTCACTACTACATTCTCTGTCTTTTAAGAGTTATATCACTCCTGTTTCTGTTTAAATCAGCATGTTCTAGAATACCTACATCTGTATCATAGCCGTCTATTTTTTATTTCATTAAAGAAGAAAATAATAAGAGTCCAAAAAAGGTCCTGTGGTTTTATATGGAAGCAAATTGTTGAATATATATATATATATACACACAGTGTGTTTCCTCTCCTAGTCATTGAGAGGAGATAGGAGAAGAGACGGGTATCAAGAGAGAATGAGAATAATATATTGGAAGTTGAAGATCGGTCATATTCCCCAGTGGGCCCCAGCAGTAATTCTGCTTACCCCTAATGATTTTCACTAAGCCGTTGTTGGTTTATAACTCATAGTCATCCTTGGGGGAATACATTTCTGATGAAAATAAGTGATTCTGTGTGATTTTCTAATGAAACAATTCCCATTTCTAAGTTATTGGGATTCACGTTACTGCTTAGAGGGGAGTAAGGGAAAATGAAATTACATGCACTTTTATTGCATCATTTCAATTTCCTTATTTGAAAGCTAATTAGTTACTCTAGGCACCATAACCATTTCAGTGATTTGAATTGGTCATGGAGCTTGGAGTATGTATGTGCAGTGTTTCACCTCCACCTCCAGGCAGCGTCATTAGCCTGCCCAAAATGAGAGTTACGAGAGGGCTCAATTTTGTGCTCCCCTCAGTCTATCATCCTGAACAGCCTTCCCTCTGCATTAAGGGGGAGTATAGTCACCCGAGGAGGATCAGGCTGCAGATAGAACTTAGTCATACATTTTTATAATTTAGGCCATAAGGCTATATTTGTGTTCTGGTATAATTTTGCACATTTTCACAAAAGTAACCAATAAATATTTCATTTTCTCATTGCTCCTTGGTCTACTACTATGTATTCCTCTCTCTCTGCTTATTTACAAAATCCAGGCTTTTAATACTTTGCTCTAAATACCTAATTGGATATTCAGTTACAGAAAACCTTGCATGAACTCATATATTGACAACATGGCGTATAGATAGACAGAATTCTTCCACACACAGAGATCAATAGAAAAAAAATATTGTGTACAACACCATTTAGGTCTAAACCTCAGAATGTTCTGAGAGTACAGTAAATTGCATTATGGAGGAAAGGAAATTTGATATGAACTTCAAATCTTGTCTAAAAAAGTTACAAAAAATATCATCATCATCATTATATGCAAATATATGTCAAATAGCTAGTGACACTGTATGGCTATTGAACACAAGTAAATTTCTTGGACCCGAATGTCTTCCATTAGACTGCGGGTTCATTGGTGCAGTGCTATAAAATCTTAGAAATAAATTAAATATAATACACTTTTAACAGAATTGAGCAAAGACAAGAACTGGCATTGATGTTTAAAAGTATCAATACAAAACTGCAGTAAGACGTATGTGACGAGACCAATCTCGCCACTGTGCATTGGAGGAGCCTGGTTGCCTGCCTGCTGCCTTTAGACTATGGCCCCATGTTGAAACAGCTTTTAACCCCTTTTTATGCCTGGGGTGCCATTACAATTGGTGGCAAGCGGCGGGATCGTTCCCACAGCCAGAAGGGTAGGAGCTATGGCTGGAGGATGCCTACCAGGCGCTCTGGTGGTATATGGCACAGTATATACCCTGGACAGCCGAGCATGACAAGCCAGAGGGAGAGGAGTTTGATGGTCCAGGCTTGTTATGGGAGTCCTTTGCAGAGCCTGACTTCGGGAGCCCTGCGCAGACCAGACTTCAGGAGATTTTCTACGAGAGGGAGGCTAAGCATGACTGGGATGACCCCCATGAGGTAGAGCAAGACCTGGCTCACCTAGCAACCCTGGAGTGGGAACTGGAGCAGGACTACTGAGATCTCTTCCACTCCATTGGGAAGGCTCAGCAGGACAGCAAGGTGACAGACCCAGATCCAGACCCATTCAGCTGGGAAGGACCCCAGGTGGCCGGTGAAGATGGGACCGATGCCTCTCCACTGGTCCTACAGGTAATTGGGAGCCCAGTCTCCACTCCCCAGCGGCAGGCTGAGTTACAGGGGGCAGAGACAGCTGGTCCTGTCCCCCAGCGGCAGAGTGAATTGCAGGGAATTGGGAGCCCAGTCTCCATTCCCCAGCAGCAGAGCAATGTACAGAGAATTGGGAGCCCAGTCTCCATTCCCCAGCGGCAGGCTGAGCTACCGGGGGCAGAGAAGGTCGGTCCTGTCCCCCCAGCAACAGGGCTGTTTAGCCAAAGGGGAGACAGTCGGTCTCCCCCTCCAGCAGCAGAGCCGTGTATCCAAAGGGGAGACAGTCGGTCTCCCCCTCCAACAACCAGGCTCCAACTAGGCTACTTCCGTGGTAGCGCTGGCACCAGGGCAGAGTACTGCTGGTCTCTGCTCACTCAGCAACCCACTAAGGCAGCCTACCAGTACCCCGCACAGCCGTTGTGAGGCACCTGGACATGGACAAATTTCTCCTCTACCCAGGTGTAGTAACCAGTTATTGTGGGTGGCCTGTACTGCTGATTGTGTTTTGTGGGTGGGCTGCTGGACTAACCAGAGCACTGACCGGCAGGAGGTCAGATACCCTGTTAGTCTGTTTGGAAAAGGGGAGAGATGTGACGAGACCAATCTCGCCACTGTGCATTGGAGGAGCCTGGTTGCTCGCCTGCTGCCTTTAGACTATGACCCCATGTTGAAACGTCTTTTAACCAATTTTTATGCCTGGGGTGCCGTTACAACGTACAATAACAAAATGTTGACCCAAATAATATTTTTACTATGGGGGACAAAAAGATTGCTGGTGGTTATGCTATCACAATGTATATATTTTTTTTACTGCTCTAAGAGATACAGATTCTTTATATTTTTTTTTTTTTTAGCATTACTTTAAGAAGATAATTTGTGCTATACCAAGGAGGAAGTATTCTATAACTAATATATACAATGATAATAATGTGGAACATTACATTTATCCATGTTGTTTAGAAATTCTACCCTTTCAGTTCACGGAGGTCAGAAAAGTCATAAAAGTGTTTAAAATATGTCAATCTTGTTTGTGAAAGTTGGAAGAGCTACTTTAAATAGGTACAAAGTGTCAAGGCACGTCCACCCAAAAAAGTTGTGCAGTATTTTTAGTTTGCATTTGAGTCAAAATCAAGGGGGGCAAAGTCGCAATCCACCATTCCCCAGGAACCCAATTGGGTTTTTATTCCAATAACCTTCCACTACATAGCACTATAATGATTATAGTGCCAGTAGCTAAATTGTTTGCTAATGGTTTCACAACTTACCTGGGATCCACTAGGCGCCGGTCAATATCAATATCCAAGAAAGCTGGGAGCTCTGTGCATTGATGAAGCCTGGCGATGCAGGACTTAGCTCGTCAGCCGTGCGTAATCAACCAACTCACTGTCATGGTTATGGGTCATGTAGTATTAATTTAAGGTCAAACCCTGTACATGAACATGGTAATCTCATGTACAGACAACTACAATAAAAACAAGCATTTTCCACCCAGGTCACTCATTTAAATTAAAGATGTGCACAGTCCAAAAATAATATTTTGGTTTGTTTAGTTTCAGTTTCAATACATTTATTTTAAAATGTCAGGTTGTTCAAAATTGGAAAAAGTTTGTTTTGGAACAACCCAAAATTCTGAAATTTCAGGAAACAATTATTCCAAAAGAAAATCAAATTAAGGTGCTGTTTAGTAAACAGCTCCCTAATTTGGTATCCTTATAAATAGTGATCCCACATAAGGATAGTAAATTAGGAGAACTATCTACTAAACCTGAAAGATTAAAATTAAGTTTTCCTCCCCTTAATTTTGATCTTTAAGCTGTTTAGTAGCTAATTTGGTATTCTTTGTGGGAGTGCCATAAATAAGGGTACCACATTAGGGACCTATCTACTAAGCAACTAAAAAAACAAAATTAAGAAAATCGTTTTTATTTGGTCTTTTAGCTGTCTAGTAGATAGCTCCATAATTTGATATCCTATCCTTATGTGGGATTGCCATTATTAAGGGTACCAAATTAGGGAGTTGTTTTTAGTAGCTAGCTCCATATTTTGGTATTCTTAAAATGGCAATCAAACATATGGGTACCAGATTATGGAACTAACTACTAAACAGTAAGCAAAGAATAATGCCACAGTGAAAAAAATGTTCAGGAATGATTTGAGGAACATGACAGAGTTTAAGGTGTTGCCTTGTACTCCAAATTCCCCAGATCGCAATCTGATTAAGCATCTGTGGGATGTGCTAGAACAACAAATGCAATCCATGGAGGTCCCACCTTGCAACTTGCAGGACTTAAGGGATCTGCTGATAATGTCTTGGTGCCAAATACCACAGGGCACATACGGAGGTCTTGTGGAGTCGATGCATCAGAGCTGTTTTGGCAGTAGGAGGAGGACCTGCATGATATTAGGCAGATAGTTTTACTGTTGTGGCTGATCAGTATATGTAGGATGTACATGCTGTAACACCTAAAAGTTGAAAATTAAGACACAAAAAAAGCCCTTTTCTTAATTTTGATGTTCTTGATGCTTGGCCGATAAGTTCCAAATTTGCTATCCTTATGAACACGAATGGATCTTTAAAATTATTTCATTAAATAAATGAAATTATTTAATTTAGTTCCAAAATAGTGTTTTACTTTGTGAGGAATTTGAACGCTTCCAAATGACCAAATTTGTCTGAAATTAGATTTTTGAAACAAAACGAAGTGCACGTGTCAAATTTTATGACTGTCAGTTGCCTTATTAACTGGGCTGAAGCATCTACTTTAAAAGGTTGTATTGCCAGCTACTGAGGACGTTTGCTGATTTTCTGTCTCCGCTTGCAAAGTCAGGTTTTTTTTTTATCTCTAGCAGCTCATCTATCATCCTGTAATTTATTGATTTCTTGATCTCTGTGGATGTGTTTCAAGAGCCTTCAGGACAGTATTTCTTATCATATGACAAGTGTTTTTCTTATTTTACAATAAAAAAAAAAAAAACGCTCAGCAATTATTCACTTCTACTTCATTGCATCAGCTTGTATTCACACTTACCTCTTTAAGCCTGTACACATGCTTAACGGGACACTGAGCACCAACTTAAAATGGAAGGGCATTTGATTTTTGGCATCAACTCTGCTGTGTTTTCTCCCTGTTCAAATGTCTTTAGTTTTGCTTGAACAAAGAAAATGCTTTCTGCAACACTGTACCTTTAACCATGCTCCCACTTTTCACAAAGCAACTTCTTTACTTGGTGTATTCCGAGTACATGCTCAGCTCAGCCAATGAGATCAGTTTGAGTTGAGCTGCTGAGTTTACTCTGCCCCCACAGCCAATCACAGCCCATTTTTATTATCTGTATAGAATGTCACCCCTGTGCTAAGGGCAAAGAGCACTAATAACTGAGAGCACAGTTATTGGCTATGGGAAAGGGAAAACTGAGGGACAAGTAAATTGAATATGCTTTTTAGTGGGCAGAATGGGAGGCTGATATTTACAGGGAGAAAGGGCCCAATACAGAGGGGGACGTAGGAGAAAAAAAGAATTTAAATGTAACAAACAAATAAAGTGGGGGAGGAAATAAATTGAGGGAGGATCTTATATTTCTTTGCGGCCTGAAAAACCTTATGGCAACTGCTACTATGGAATACGCAATTGGTTATCTGTGAAGAAAATTTGCTTTTTAAACCCATTTTTTTAAGCCAACACAATATATAATAACGGTAGAGCGAAAACAAAGAAAAAAAGGAAATTTATTTTTTACATTGATTAAAAAAGACAAACAAGGAAAGAACAATGGACAGATAAACTCTCATTAGTTACACTCATGCAGCTCTCTGCTTGCCCCAAACAAACAAATAACAATAATATAATAGAAGATTTTGTGAAAAACACTGATATTCGATCATTATAATGACTGGGCAATCTACTGGACTCTTCAGCTTTTAAGAAATGAAGGAATCCATTGCAAGAATAGAATCTTATATAACCAGAAAAAAAAAATGTATATTGTGAGGGAAACTGTTAAATACACATTATGAACCTTTGTATAAAACACTGTATATATTTTCCTTTTTTTTTAAATTAACCTTTTCAGCACCAATGACCAGAATTGGAGAACAACACTTCCTATTATAGAGTCCAGCAGGGTTATTATGGATCAGAATAAGTGCCTCCTAAATTGCAGGTCTCTGGCAATAGCGAGGTTAATGAAAAAAAGTGGAGGGGTAAAAATATATTAATGTTTCTCTGAATGATTTTTACATGAATATAAGTTAATATTTACAAGTCAGACTCAAAAAGAAGATATAAAGGAAACTTTAGTGCAAAAGGAGAGACAAGGCAGAGTGTGTGTTCAATAAATGCACAGGAAGGGGCATCTCTGTAAGTGTAACTACACAAGGCCAGGGGCATTTGTGATATAGTTTGGTGATAGCGTAACACTAACTTTGACGAAGCCTCAGAATAGCACAAACCAGGGGCAGTGCCAGTCCTGCCCTAGTATGTAAATACTCAGCCAAACCTGATATGTATACACAGAACAGGTACATTAGAAGCTCCGCACACACTTACACATAATGATTTAGACATGGTACAGCATGGGTAGTGCCAGTGTCAACCATATATAGTTTCTTAGAGACCATGAAAAGTATTAACGATACAGATCTATGCAGCAACAATACCAGTAGCCTCCCTCTCACAATTGACATGCACTACTAATATCCTGGTATAAATGCCAAGGTGTAGCTTTATGCTCACACATCTGCTACTAACCTATGCCATGTTACGCACAAGCAACAGTAGTGCCATCATCTACGTCGGGAACCACTTAGCGCAGCTGCGGCAACCACCCTTATACATACAAGTCTGTTGCCAGCTCTTTCCCCAATTAGATACCCTGCTATTGCTTAGAAAACTAAAACTGAGTGATGAAACATTTCCCTGTGTGAGCAGAAAAGGGCAGAGCACAGGGACAGACATCTTTTCTGCATAGATTGTTAGTGGCACAATGGGGCAGATTGAATGTTTATGATGGGAACACCTCTTGTCCTTAAGGCTGTTAATATGTTCAGCAACACCCTATGTCAGTGGATGAAATCAAAAGCTTCCTAAGCACCCCGTCAAGCCAGCAAACAGGATGTTGGTAGACGTTGGATCGCTTATGCCCGCAGGATGTGATACAGAAATATTTAGGCTGCTAGCAAAGAAAACAGGGCCCACAGGGGATATTATTACAAAGTCCTGCAAAAAACCCAGTGCCACCCCTAGTGTCCTGGGATCACGTACACATAAATCCTGTGTAGTCAATGTGGAGGGGCACAACTTTAACATTACGGAGTACATCCCTTGCTCTTAAAACTAGTCCATTACATCATGGGAAAATTATACTGGAGGCAACAAAAGCCTGATTTCCCTGGTAGTCATACAGTCTCTTTTATAGAAAACCAAGGATAAAAAAAAAATCAAATGTAAAATGGTTTAGGGCTGGGGGTCAGGGCAAATTAACAGTTAACACTACTTTCCTGTTAGTGATAATAGGTTTTATATAATGCACCCATGCTTTGCCCAAATGTTTGCTAAGTAAAAAGGCGACAAAAGTCCCTTTATAATTCCAATAAGAACATATCCCCTCACTGGGGAAAATACTGATTCCCAAAAGAAGCAATTTAAATCATTTAGAGATTCCCATGCCATCTTTGTCCTTTTGTGTTCCAGTGACAACAATGTCAATATTGATGAACCTTGTGTCCATCTAGTGGACAATTTGTGATACTGCAGTTTATGTAACGCAAGGTTGGTGGAGACCAAATGCCCCATCTGGTAGTGCAGCTGGTACAAGATTTTCAGTAGGTGCAAAAAGAGAGAAAATAACTGGCTCATCTTCCATGCCGTTTGAATGTCACACTGTCTTTGCTGTGAGCCACGGTATCACCAGCATGAGGCTATGGTTGTTAAAGTGTATGTGTCCCACTTGAACCTTGCAGGGTGGGTGAGGGAAGCATTTGGGCTCCCAGCACGTATTAGAGAGGCTAGGACACAGAAGTGTTGATAAGGGGATGAGGGGAGGGGATTGGCAGTGTCCTATGCCAGGGAATAGATGGCATTAACTGGCGAGGTGGCTTCTGAACTCTCATTTCCTTCTGTCTCATCTTTGTCTTTTTTCACAGTGTACTGCCCTATAAAAGAGCCATCTTCATTAAATTGCCCTTCTCCCCCCTCCCCATAATCCACAAGGCTGTCATCACTCTCTTGCTGTTTTATAGTTCCGTCCAGGGAGGTCTGGCTACCCTGAAGAGGCTTGTTATCTTCATCACTAGATGGGGGAGAAACAAAAAGTCAATTATGTAACAGGATAGTGAATGCAGGGAAATATCTTCTGTTAGAGATTAAAGATGTGTGGATTAGATGTGAGGCCAGTTAAATGGGCATTGATTTCCCACACTGTGGTATGAACCATTACTGAGTTAAGATGCTTTAAAAAGTGTTCCACATTATGATGTATGTATTTTATGTCTCCCAACAGTAGATACCTGTATAGTTTTGTTTTATTTATTTTCCCCTCTACATTTTCCCCTCTGTGTCTCTTACATTTGAAAAATAATAAAGCGTTCAAATGTTTAAAAAAAAAAAAAAACACTCTGGATAAATACAATAACAGGTATTTTCACTGAAATGTGAATTTTGAGAAAGGTATCAGGACAAAATAGCTGAACTGAAACACAGTAGACTCTCTCCAATTTACATGCTTGTGGCTTGAAACTACACTATTACTGACGAGGCACATGGTAGTGAATAATCAATTCTGAACTTGTTTTAGGATTATCTACATGAATCAGACATTGCTGCAGATAGTGTCGCACTCCATCCATATCAAAGCGATGCTGTCAATAGGTAATATATTTACGGACCGCAGAGTGTCATTTACCAGGAGAGTGTTAGACTAAATACACCCATCTGGCTGGCACTGTACATATTGGTGAACAACACTTCCCAAAAATCCCAGGGAATGTGGTTCACCAGCACCTATAGCATCAAGGCCAGCCATTTGTGGAATGGAGGCTTGCATTTAATGTCGGGGTGGCAGCTATAAAAACCTCAATACAGAAGAGTTGCGTGTGGTCCACTGTGTGGATTGAGTATATTTTACTAAAATACAAGTTATCTGAAGAGAACGAATATACTTTTTGGACTGTTGAAACCGCAATAATTAAAGTGAAAGCCTTCCTTTTAATTGTAACTGAAATGCAGGGTATCACAGCACACCGATCTATGCAGTCACTAGTCTGCAGTGCATTTGTCAGCTGCGCATCTGCAGAGCAGCCTTGTATCTGCAAGCACACTTTACAGCTGAGCTATTTATATCTATACCCAGGCTAAATTTAAAGTGGAAATCATCTGGATAGTCGTCCCTAGCCTTCATGTAAATTCTAATTGTGTAGTTGCAAAAGCAGAACTGTAAAGCTAGACAGGGGCAATGTGCCAGACAGTTTCAGATGAAATAATCATGAGTATTGCCACCTGCCTAAAACCTCCGGGGAGGTAAGATTATTGATGCATTAGTGAGAAGAATGGTAATGGGTTAGTTTTTTTTTTTTAATCCACACTTCCTTAATGCCCCAAACCTGAAAAATCAGTTGGATTTATTATGGCTTTATTATTTTGAAAGCGTTAGTTGCAGTTGAAGCAGCAGAAATCCCTTAGGAGATAAAATATGTCTTCCTACCTTCCAAAAAACCTTTGTGGGACAGGCAAACAGATGAGAGGTATACGGAGAGTGTGGCGTAGAGACAGGGAACGGAAAGAGGTAGACAGGGGGCACATGAGAAGAGGGGAGAGAGAAGCAGACTGTGATAACGGAAAGCCACGATCTTTCGCAATGACATGGCAACACAAATCTAGAACCAATCTACCCAAGGGCATAGTTGGCAATATCTGGGGGCTAGAGAAAAGATAAAATTCTATCTCTTTGTATTCTTTATAAGCACTATCTGTCTACCATATGTAGGCATAAGGCCTTTTGTAGACAAACATAAAGCTAGCACACCTGGCTGTAACTTAAGAGCTCGCAACCCAACCACCACCACCACAATGCTGATGTCTATAAATTTCCTTTAGGAATTATTAATGCTGTATGTAACTCATCCACTCTCCAATGTATTAACTTTCTCTGACATCCACATCGCAAAGGGTGTAATTTGTCTCTCTCTCTCTCTCTCTCTCTCTTTATTTTATTTTTTAACAGTGAGTGAGATATAACACTCAGGTTGTTCTGTTGACCAAAACATAAGGCTATGCTGTGTACAGCTGAAGTGGTTCATACAGTGTTTACCCCAAGATTTAATGCTTAAGTGTTTCGTGGGTTATAGGGAGGTGACTGTCACACAAAAAGCACAGAGGGTGACACGTAGGCAGTGACGTGCCTCACCTGCGCTCCTTCCTGGGTAGCGAAAAGGAGATAAAGGCACAGACGTTACATGCACAGGCCGGTCTCAGAGCGCTGCGGGGGACTGTCCTGTATGTCACGCTGGAACCCCACATGCGGGGCTCTGAATAGGTACGACATTAAGATGCTAAGTGTCACCTATGCATTGTGTTGCACTTTCAACATATTTTTGTATGTGACAGAGGTACCAAATAGGCAAACATAATAAACCATGTGTAACCTTTTGTGCCCAAGACTCTTACATTACACAAAATAATTATGATTAACCTTGGCAGTCCAAGACTGGCTGAGAATCATGGGAAATGTAGTTCAGAAATGTCTGAGGATGCGGTGGTTAGTCATCACCTCTTCAACCTCTCATGGATGTGCAACAAGCAAACAAGTTTGTGCACTAATAGTGAACTGCACTTAACTGACCAGCATAATGCAATACGTAGGCCACAAAAGTCACGCTGGATAACTAAAACAACTAAAGAATCGTTCCAACTTGGTCTTACATGTTACAATCCCCTTAACATAAAATAAATCCTTCCTGGTAATTGCGTTTACATTATATTAACTAAACCCAATTCACTGCTTAGTGGAAAATAACAAAAACAAAGTCTGCTTTATTCACTATGGACATTAATGAAAATGTCCATTTATCCTAATAGGTATGTAATGTAAACTAAATATATTCTTACATTTCAGGTGTACATTAGTGTTCTATATGTGCATTTGGATATGTTCTTGTGTCCAGTAAATACATTTGTATTCATGTATTTGAGGTAGGGGTCACAGGTGGACCCCTATCACCATAATTCCTGACCCTCATTTTGTGATATCCTTACCTGTAATCAAATGACCCATCTTCATCTTTTTGATCTTCAGGACCCAGTGCAACTTCCTTCTTCTCTCGCACTAAAAGGAACAAAGCAATGATAAATGACCAAGTGATACAAATAAAGTGTTTCAAGATGTTCTGAAGAGCTTTCCCAACAGCAGTCCAACTCTTGTTTTTTTCCTATATAAATAAGTTATTTCTAATAATAAATACATGCACCTCACCCTCACTACATAGATATTACTCATATTACAGGGATATAAGCTGTGTGTGTCATAAAATATTACTTACTGCTATATATAAAAGCTGATCACTAAAGCAGTGTGTTAGAAATACTCCAGGCTATACTGATTCACACGACCCCTCCAATAGTAAGATTAAGTATTTTTATCTTTAGTCCAGTGTAGTGTCTGTCTCGTTGTGGAAGTCACACCGCCAACTGATGATTTCAGCCAATCCAACACTTTGCCATAGAGAGGCCAAAAACGCTTGAGCGGAAATCTCCTTGCTGCACCAATCAGCATCTCCTTATCGAGAAACATTACAGCAATGCATCTCTGTGGGAAGCATATAGCATCTTCACACAGAGTGTGACGATACAGAATGTCGATCCTGCAAATATTGCAGGACAGTAACAGGAAGTCCCTTTAGTGTCCCTTTAAGTGGCCATAGAAACAAATGTAAACACTGCCTTTTCAAAAAAGGGGAAGTGTTTACAAATGAGAGTACACGGACAGCCTCCTTACACCTAAACCACTACATTAAACTGTGGTGACGCTGATTCCAAGTGTGCCCTATAATATATGTCATGTTACATTCAGAATTTATTACGTACAGAAAAAAATCCTGCCTACGCCCTACAGTAAGGAAACAGATAGTGCAACAAATGCTAATGCCGGTCATTGATTATGGGGATGTCATATATGCACCTGTATCGCAAACCCGCCTAATAAACTTAATACGTTATATAATTTATTCTGCCGCTTTGTACTAGAATGTAATTACTATACCCACCACTGTGACATGTTAAAAGAGCTAAACTGGTTATCGCTGGAATCCTGGCGCACTGTTTATCTTTCCAGCCTTGTGCATAAGAGCATTTCTGGGAAGCTCCCACCCTACCTGAGTAGAATGCTCTCCCCAGCTGTTCCGACCTCCTATAACCTCCAATCCAGTACTAGCACGATATTTAGCATAATGCAATACAAAAATAAAGTGGCTCAATCCTCAATTTCCTACAGAGCAGCGCATTTATGGAATAACCTCAGGGACACAGTCAAATCTTCATTCAATCTAAAATCTTTTAAGAGATCTATGGCAATATACCTCAGGACATAATGCACCTGTCAAGGTTGAATATATTTATTACCTGTTATGTATTAAATTTGTATATGTGTGTATGTATGTATATATATATATATTGTTTTATATATATTTTGTTTGTATATTGCAGGGCTTGACAAATTTGTTTTGAATCTAGGAGCCAGCTAAAAAAGTTAGGAGCCAGTCATTTTTAACGAGAAAATGCAATTCTTAAAGGGACACTATAGTGACCAGAAACACTACAGCTTGATGTAGTTGTTCTGGTGTCTATAGCTTGTCCGCAGGCGTTTCAGTGTAAACACTGCCTTTTCTGTGAAAAGGCAGAGTTTACATTGCTGCTTAGTAACACCTCTAATGAAAGTCACTCAGAAGGCCACTAGAGAGTCCTGGGTCACTGCTGCACCACGTGCAGCTCCCAGGTTCATTGTCTCCAAGCTCTGCATGGAGGTGCTGCATGTTCCACAAAGAGATTCATGAATTCAATGCATCTCTATGAGGAGATGCGGATTTGCACATTTGTTGCGCATGCACAAAATCCTCCCAATGCCTTCCTAAGGGAAAGCATTGGCATAGCTGAGCTCATAAAGATAATCTCAGCCATGGCGAAACTGGCACGGCGTGGAAAAATGGGAAAAAAGTGAGTAAAAACACCTTCGTCATGCGATCGGAGGGAGCAGGTACCTAAACGCGCGCACACACACTGAAAGGCGCAGACACTGTGACAGGCTCTCACACACGCTGACAACAGGCTTGCACGCACACACTTTGACAGGCTCACACACACTCACTCTTGACAAGCTCTCACACACACACACACACATACTCTGACAGGCTCGCTCTCACACACACACACACAAACACACTCACACTGACAAGCTCACACACACTCTTATGCTGAAAAAAAGGCTCACATGCACACACCCTGACAGACTCGCACACCCAAACTGACAGGCGCTCACACACTCTCTTGACAGGCTCTTGCTCTCGCGCACACACTCTGACAGGCTCTCACACACGCACACTTTGGACAGGCTCTCACACATGCACTCTGACAGGCTCACACAGACACACTCTGACAGGCTCACACAGACACACTCTGACAGGCTTGCTTACGCTCACAAACACACACACTCTGAAAGACTCACACACACTGACAGGCTTGCTCACAAACACACACACACACTGACAGGTGCCTGGGATTTGTTGAGCCCTGGTATATTGTATTTTTTTGTAATATTGTACCGTTTTATGGACCCAGGACATACTTGAAAACGAGAGAATCTCAATGTATCCATACTGGTAAAATATTTTATAAATAAATAAATTACGTCTGCTGGGATGTGAATATGGAGTAGGTTTATAATTACCACCTCTGCCATTTTATGTTGGAAAACCAATTGCCCAAAAATTACCTGGATATTTGCCTCCTCTGCTCCTCTTGATAAAGCACACAATCAGCAGGATAAGTACTAGCAGAGCAACTGCACACATCAGCCCGATAAACCAGCCTTGGGTTGCGATATCCACCTGATTTTTCGTGTACGCTGTCAGGTTGGAACACACCAATTATAGAATATTAATAAGGTATATGAACATAAGTAAAGGAATACATTTATTGAATCAAAACAAGGAGCTTAACATTACTTAAGCATGGGAAACTTGCGCAAATACACAGATAACAGTTTGTATTTCATATGATAACAACAGCAATATGGAGGTATGTTCACAGAAGAGAGAAGTGTGTCTGACCTACAGAGTTGCAAAAATGGTATAATGGCAGTGACAATCCTATACGAAAAACAGAAAATACAATATAAAAATGGTATTGAACAGACACCCCTGTAACAATATGTATAAGAGTGCTAGCAGGAGTTTCATCAGATAAAACAGGAGATAATGTTCTGCAGCATAGATTATTTTGTTCCTGACACTTGAACATCTTCAAAATAAAGAAGTTCAATGTAGCTTTGAGTTGGGCCATTTAACCAAATGATATTTTGGATACACAAACCAAGACACTATCTGCTTTTTTCAACTGGTGGCCCAGTTCCGTATATTCTGTCTATACAAGCCAAAAAAGTCAACACCACCAGCTCAGGGCTCATATTTCCCATGTCGAAAACCAGACAACACGTATTATTAACAAATTACAGATACTTTGTTAAGATGTTACAAAAATGTTACCAGATTTACAGACATTTCTAAGGTTTTAAGAAAGTCATACCAATGATCAAAAATGAACTTTGCTGCATGTGACTTTACTTATGTTTACCTACAACATCCATTATATTGGTCAAGTATGCATTAGGCAAAAAGGGATGGACAATGGAAGAAGCAACTAAGCCAGCCTTGTGCAAATATATGTTCTCTGGTGTCATTTGGGGAAAAGATTGGACAGTCTACGTGTGCATATGTATATAAACACATATACACACACTCACAACATATCATTTTTTTTTACCCGAGAGATTACACATTGATAACGGAAAGTTCTCCAACAAACTGGCCAAAGTGAGTATTTCTTACAAAAAAACCAAACATTTTATAAGGTTTTGTTTTGATACAAAACCATGCTTTTGAGCACATTTAACATGATGAAAAAGAAAAAAAACAACAAACATTGATTATTAAATCTGTACAATTTCTCATGAAATCTTTCTCTTCCATAAACATGGATCTGGGTGTTCAGCGAGCGTAGATTTTGTACCTTCTCTGTCACTGAACGAAGAGGAGGCCCCTCACCTGAGCTGGTCTCGAACGTCAAGAAAGCACTTTTGACTGAGGGATGTTCCCGGGAGTAAACCCGTAACTTGTAGGTCATACCGGGGACCAAGTCAGACAGCTGGATGGAGGGGGGGTGAGCCTTAACGGGAACTCTTGTCTCTATTTCATTACCTGACAGGAGAGATCTGAGGGTGAACGCCAGCCCATATGTGAAAAGATGGATAGGGATGCCAGAGCAACATGCAAATGGACTGCAGAACCATGGCTCTAGACACATGCCATCTTAATTAGTGGGCATGACCATACAAACATACCAGGACTGCACCTTTTAACTTTTAAGCATTTAACAAAAGCTCCATGCAATCAACCTAGTCACACACCATAACCATAGCATGTAAGTAACACACTTTAACCAAACCTTCTGGAATAAAAGGGAATCATGACATGTCACACGTGTCACACGTGTCATGTGTCCTTAAGGGGTTACAGGACCACTCTTGGCAACATAGCAACCTACAATGAATTTGTTATGGGGTGAGTAAGTCCTGAGCACCATCTCACCTTAAGGGGATAAATCGCAAACAAATGAACCCCAAACTTTGGAAAACAGCACCTGATCAGCAATGCTTCTCCACTTTATTTGAAACCTCAAATCAGGAAGCCCGGAGCGGGTGACGCACATAGGCTGAGAGTTTCAGCTGATACAAACCTTTTTAACTCACTTTTCTGGATAGAGATCTACTGACACTGAAACCTCAGAGTATTTTAGAGGAAGTGGAGAGGGAGTGCCATCATGTGCTGCTTTCCAGAGTTTTGGGTTAAACCATTAATTATCACATTAACTCCTCAAAGTAAGAGAGTGCCCGGGAGCTCCTCACACCAAAACAACTTCATTGCAATAAAGTTGTTATGGTGCCCAGGTTGTCTTTTTATTGCCGGATACACTTTTTGATTGGTAGCTTTGCATGTAGACTCTAATAAAAGCTGCTGTTTAGTAAAGTATGAATAACTAAGTATAGAGAACTGGTAGACTTAAACTATAATACTTCAAACATTCAGTCAATACTTCAAGAGCTCAGATGTCCATATAATAATGCCAGCATATACAATTATCATACAGCTTTACCTTGAGTATACTTGGTGGCTTATGGAGTTATACAATTTACAATCAAAAAGTGTATGTGTTATTTGACGGTATGTGCACACATACATTACAGACGGCCTCTTAAGGACACTTTGGATTGTTGTTTAAACAACCAAAAGTACTAGTTTTATCTTGCTTTCCAAAGTCTTCCATGTTACCTCCGCTAAACTGATAAGCAAAGCAAAGAGGCAATCACAGGTAAGACACATTACCTAGTATTATTTGCTGCATACAATCTAAACATGCCACATACATGACACTGGCACACAGGCAGAGGGGTTGGCAACCTTCAGCACTCCAGATGTTGTGGTCTACAGCGAATCTGATGTTTTGCCAGAATTTTGGCTGGTAGAGCATTCTGGAAAATGTAGTCCATAACATGTGGAGTGCCGAAGGTTGCCAGCCGCGGATGTAAAGTCCATGGAATGTACAGCCATTCGTCCACACACAGGGATTCCCTTAATATTCCTACTGTTCAAACAATACACCTTGGCTCTCTCACAACAAAAACACATGAGCTCTAGGGGGTACACAATGGCCAATTTGTTATGACCCAATTCTTTATAAAATGTGCATAAAACAAACGGCAGACATACTACAAGGCTACAGGCACACACAACACACCTTGATATTTTTGTAATATATCTTTTTTGTATCAATTATCAAAGCACACTTTCTATAAGCACGTGGCTTGACATCTATAACAGAAATAGGAGCTTAAGCTGGATAGTGTTAGGTCCACAGCACAGTCCATATTTAAATTACATATAAAGTTTCCAAGCATTTTTCTACTGAAACCCTTTTTCTCCACTTCTTATAGCAAAACAATCTCTGCCGTGCGCTGTGTGAATGGACACATGCAACCTCTCCCTTTCATGTTAGACCTGAATCTGGTATGCAAGATGCTGGCATAGAAACACACCAGTTCATAGCAAGGATGGGTGCTTCTGGAATCACAAGCAATGCATGTGTAATACGATCATATTATGTATTATACCAACGGCCAGACCTTCTTTTTTACTACATGACTTAATAAAAGTATAGAATTACAGCAATGAATGTCTGTCCGTAAGAGGACCATCCATTAAACGGAAGGTCATATAGCCCAAAATATAACACACAATAAAACAAACACATAACCATACCTGGGAACATACAAAAAAAAACAAAAACTGAAAACGCCAAAATTGTTCTCACGTTACTCCAACTTATAGATAAAATGACTTATGTTTTAGTCCAAATTCTTGGGTAAGTCTTAACAGAACTCTTCCACAGGGAGTGGAAGAAAAGACTCAGGATTGGGTGACCATGGTGGCACTGAGATGAATTATACTGATGGTGCCTACGGGGCGCTTTTAATTAAAGTACAGCTCTGGATGTTTCTGGATTCGTCTTCACTGGTGATAACAGAGAAATGTTTTAGGGAAAGCTAATTTTTCAGGAAGGGCTAGTATAAGTTTGTCTTTTTAAAAGGCATTACAAAAATACCATCAAACAATAATGTTTATAAGGCAAACAAAAACATTAAAACAGCGATTCTGTTTACCTTAATCTCAAAGTGGATAACTAACATATAAAGCAATGCTAGATTCTGTTTTCTAATATTCCTGCTTGTCAAGCTAGTCAGACATGACTGATGACCTTATGCATGGATGTCGATTTTTCACTTACTAAGGACAACCTTGACCCAATCACTGCATAGTCGGTTTGAAGCATTTTCTCGCTGTCTGACCTCTAGAACATTGGAATTTAAACAGAATTTGCTTCTTAATATTCTTATGCGTTCCCAGGTATGTATATGCCACTCACATGATAAAAATTGTACTACATGTTTTCCCCCAAAAGAAGCTGAGATGTACAATAGGCACTGCAGGAGTTGGACTTGTAACTTGAAAACATATTTATAGGTGAATTATATTCCCATAATCTGTTAACAGAGGAAAATCAAAAACTATTCCTACAATCATTCATATTTAAACAACGGCTGTCATGCAAGATGTTTTTAATGAGGTTAAAATTATAGATACAACACATCTTGAAAGACTTTTCTATGAGAAAAAAACAAAACAGGGCAAAACGTAGATAAAGTCTGTCTGTCAAGTGAAGATTATTGTTTTCCAATTAGAGCCTCTTCCTTAATTTACAATACAATGTTGTAAACAGAAAACAAATCTGTAATTACTGTGAGTGATCAGACAAATATTCCAAACATATTGTTTGACAGGTAGAACCCGCTCCTGTAGTGCCTTACTGGTTTTTGGATAATATCCAGCATTGCATGGCAGAGGGTAGTAGCTGGCAGGCTGTGGATGAGGTCAACAGCTATGGCTACAATCACCCCCACATGCAGAAGTGATGCTTACTGTCAATATACTCAACCATAAACTCAGACCCCGGCTCTAAGTTATGCATCCAGGATATGTTTGCCCAGTGGCTGTTGGGCAGAGCCGTGACATTCCACACAGCATGTCCAGGGGTAGCTGAAGAGGTGATTTATAACATGTTAGAACATCAACTATTGTACAAACCAAGCATATATACATTGAAACAGAGTTCTAGGTGGCCATAGGCCAGACGGGTTGTCCAGATATACAAGGTGTTTTGCTTCACTGCATGTTATCTAGGGCTATCGTAAAACACTGGCAAGGCTATGTGACTGATGTATTACTGCCCACTCTTTACATCATGATAAACTGATGTAGATAATAAAACAAAAATTTTAGTAGAATGAAAAAGGTATTTTTTTTTTCTGATTCATTCACATAAAGTTGACGACATTTTAAAGATCCAAAGAGAAGGGATGGTCAACCTTTAATTGTGCCTTGGCCATTTGTAATTTAGTGCTCTTGGGGAAGATCCCACTCACATTGTTTAATCTGTCAAAGCTTTTTTATTTTACCTAATAAACTATATCAATTATAAAACAATACTTCCTAATGTACCGCAGATTACTGTGCAGATGATGAGGCCTCAGAAGAGTGATTGAGTGCTAATGCAATGCAAAAATGCTTATACACAAGCTACTAATGAAAGCATTCACTACACATTTCAAACATCTTGCACAATATGTAATATGTGTACCATATATGTGATATGGTAGAAGCAGCATTTTGGAGCTCTTGCAATCTATTATTAAGGTGTAACAATGGCTGCATATCATGTGCGGGGTTAACTTTATCCATCCCTTACCTTGCTCTAATACTTCCTCTGCCAGTGGGAATTTACTGCAGCCTGGTTAGAATTGCACGTATATCGAGCTTATTGTATACTGGAAAGGGTTTCATGTCACAGGCATCATTGTATTGGACATTTAATAATGTAGATTTACATTGACATTGTTGGGTGTATTGTATGTTGCATGGATGTCATGCATGTGCTGCATGTTACATGGATCTCATGGGATTGCTGTATATTATATGGATGACATGTAGATGCTATATATCACACGGTTACCATATGGGAGCTGTGCTGTGATAACCATGTCATATTAGAGCTTCATGCATGCAATTGGGTTGAAGTTATGTGACAGGTGTGTCATTAGGACGCTATAAGTCCTGTGAAGCCGTAGCCTACCCTTGGTGTAAGCGATACACATGTCATATGGGTGCTGTATATCATGGGGTTCATACATGGATGCTGTATGTGAAATTAATGCTATATTTGACAATGGGTTATTGATGAGTATCACTGGTGGATGCTGAATGTGGACAGGTTGACAGATGGGTTCTGTATGTGATATGAGTGTAGTGTGAATGACTGTCAGGTGTAGTTGGCATACTATATACCAAGTGATGCACCAGCTGACTGATTTAGCAAGGCACTAACATTTTAGGATTGGCTTTGTTTTGTCTATTGCCTTATAATGATGGGGTTTATTTTTGCACTGTATATCCAAAATACCACTTTTGTCTGATATTGTTTAACTATATATGATATATATACTCTTTACAAAAGCTGATGAGAAGCACTGCGGATTGTTGAAATGGGCACATAGCCACTGGATAATAATAACAAATGAAGAATGGAGCTATATAATTATCTGTTCAATGTTGTGGTAAGCATTAAACAAATAGTTTTTGTAAAACATTGAATACCTAATTCATGAATACTAGTCACCATCGTCAGCGTGCTGTCAATACCAGTGGTGGTAAGGACGGTTGTCGGGGTGATCATAGTTGTAGGGGGGACGGTGGTAGTGGCAACAGTAGTAGTTGGGGGGGTAGTTGGAATCTCCGTGGGAGCATCTGTTACAGGTGCAGGAGAAGTGGGAGCAACTGGGAGAGAAAGTTGAAAACAAACTGAAAATAGAGTAGAGGTGACACAGAGGAATCCAGTAGTGCAGAGACACACAAATCTTCTTAAATTACAAGAGGATTAGAGTACATCCCATTATTAACATGTATCAAATATGATTACCTGTACATATTGCATTGGATCATGTGTGCCACCAAGGGCAGTTTAAAATCTGAATAAGGAGCGCCCACGAAATATGCATACTTCAGGGCTAGATCATAGCAAGCTCTGATAGGTCTAGGTGCCACAGATATGATGTCTTACCTTTATGATCTGCATGTAATATTGGAAATGACTAGTTTACATGTTACATAGATATTGCCGCTTCTATGTAAATATGAATCTTCAATGCTATATATATATATGTATACATCATATAGGTTGCTATAGGTCACGTATACATAGTAATTTCCATGTATTTATTCAAAATAAAAAAGAAGAAGAACAGGTCCGCTCATTGGGAATGCAAATAAAACATAGGAGCAAACACATACATGGTAAAAAAGCAAAACACGATTATGTTTTTTCATAACCTGCTAGCCTATCTGAACCCATACCCTCATCCCACGCCAAACCACCAGCGAAACTTTATGCAAAAACTTCAATGCCCCCAGCTCATGCACCTTACTACTTCACAGTAACTAGCCCAACTTGCTTTATCCTTGACAAGCAGTCCGATACTATACAATCAGAGACCCACATTCTAAGGCAGTGATTCCCATGCTTACAAACATGCAGAAGCACAGACCAATATGCTGATATCTATCAATCAGGTCAAACCTCGTACTGAAACGCACAAGACATTCACATATACATATTCGATAAGAAGATAGTAGTGGTTAACAGGAAGATGTATTAGCAGACCTTAAGAATGCATGCGTTTAGTGGATAATACCTCCAGTGAGTTTAAGAAACATAGGGCTGGTAGAAACTACATAAACAAGGTCAAAAAACCTGTCAAGATCAAAATTGCAGTAATAGGAATGCACTTAAGAGCTAACAAAAAGGCAATGAACTCTCCATGATCTGAGGTTTAACTCGTCTCAGGATTTAGCACCAGTGAGGAAAACCCGAGGGAGCATATCCTTAGAGGGCAACGGAGACTTAACTACAGGTACTGTGGGCAGCATGGATCAGAATGCTGGCAGTGTTAGGAGGCATGGACACAAGGCGAATATCTGGACAAGGAACATAAGGTTTCTGATGAAAATAAATAACTAGACGAGGCCGATCAGGCGATTGGTGAAAATCCCATCTGAAATGTACCTGAATCACGAACAAACCGAAATGCTCAACGGGTGAGTATGTTCATTTTTGTTCGTGATTCTGGATTCTGCCGGTTGCTGGAATAAAAGGGATAGTCGAAAGAAAAAGATGATTGATGATTAAGGGACAGTCACTAAATGTTGATTTTATTCACAGATAAAGTGAGAAGTGAGCAATAGGGAGGAAAGAAGGAGGAGCGGATAAAATAAGTATATAATACATCAATATTGATTTTTTTTTCTTTACTTCTCATCCTGATTTTCCTTTCTACTTGCTTTTTTTTATCACTTAAGGGATCCTATAGTGCCAGGAAAACAAACCCGTTATCCTGGCACTATAGGCTCCTGAAATGCCCCCCTCCCACGGCGCTGTAGAGGTTTCAGTCTCTTACCTGACTTCAGCGCCGATGTCCTTCGACGCTGGGTCAGACTCCGCCCATGCTCCTCCGCCGACGTCAGCCGGCGGGGGAGACCTAATGAGCATACGCGACAATGGCTGCGCGCGCATTAGACCTCCCCACAGGAAACCATTATTCAATGATGGGGAAAATCTGATGGTGGAGGTCCGTGAGGACGGCCAGCGTCAGATAACGGACCAAAGTCGGTTTGGATTCCGGAAGTGCCCCCAGTGGCTGTCTGGTAGACTTAGAGCTCCAATGTAAACATTTCAGTTCTCTGGAACTACAATGTTTAACATTGCAGCACTAAGTGCAAAAGGGTCACATCAACCAGACTACTTAAATTAGCTGAAGTGGTCTGGGTGCCTACAGTGTCCCTTTAATCTATGAATTTAATGGCAGGAAAATGCTCCTATTAGTATATTACAACATTTATACATAATGTTATATTCATATTTTCATCCCTTTTTGGTTCATCTGACTCTGTTTCCAAACCAGTTTTGCGGTGCCGAACCGACATTCGGACAAAATTTGGGTGTCCCCAAACATTTTCTGTTTTTGGGAAAAATCATTCAGTCAAGCAAAATGTTCTCACTGTACACATTACAATTAAAAACTCACATGTGCTATAGAAAGGAAAACAGAAAATTTGACCTGCTGGTGGGCAAGGATAGGTTTCAAGAACAACGGACCACCATGCATCCTATAGCAGGAAGTGAAAAGTACAACAGGAATCGGAATTCACTTCACTTGCTAGTAAAGCATGCACAATTTCTGATTAATTATGTCAACAACTAATATACATGTTTGTAAGAGAACATGAAGTAAAAACACAAGCTGCTATTATACCCTCAAGAAAAGTGGGAGAACAAAAATGTTGGTTCCATGTGGAAATAAAGTGTAAGGTACAAAGGCAAATGGGATATTAAAATTCTAAAAAAGAAACGTTGACACAAAGAAAAATAAGATAATTCTGCAAATCTCCTGGTATTGCTTCACAATGAATAAAATATATTGCCGGAGACTAACTAAAAAGGAGAGGAAACACCTCGAATGTGATTTTATTAATGAATGTAAATGTATTCACGGTCAGCTTTAAGTGACATTCAGGATGCAAGTGATTTTTTTTTCTTTATTTTGAGCAGTCTTCCAAAGACACATCCATTTTGTGAAGTTTACATCATGTAACAATTCTATGGACTGTGTTAGTTATGTGCAGTTACCGCAAGCACAATCCCAACGTCAGAAGAAAGGAAGTGAAAAGGAAAGTAAGAGTAGGTAGTAGAGTAAAGTGAAATTCTGATAGCAAAAATTGTATTAACGGCAAGAAACAGTCCTGTAAAGATGCAATTTGATTTCTTCTGGCTCAGCTGAGATTCACCAGGAATATGTTTTGATTTAGTGCTATATGAGAGACAGAAAACTACATGGAATAAAAAAATAAAAATAAAAAAAACTAACAATTTGACTGAGTGCAAGGGCTGACTTTATGAACATGTGCACCGTTTAGGATTGCAGGTAATGATGTTAGTCGGAGCCAAAATGAGAAAACCCTAATAATGAAGAACACCCTACAGTTCTGGTATTTCATTGGATAATCAAAATAAATATTTTCTGCCAGGTAATTTCAATTGCGCAGAGTCATTATTGCTACTGGGCTTGTTCTATTCTGCACACATATACAGTAGCCCAAGCTACAAACACTAGAGTTATCAAGGTCTTTCTGGTCACCAGCCAGAGATACAAAGTGGAAAAGTGAAAAAATAGAGGCAATGGACTATCCTTCATATCTTCAGTTGAGATGCTGGGCAATCCATCGTTTTGCTGCCTTTAATATGTGAGCTTGACTGTGTTTTGAATATATACAAATTCTTCAGTGAAGAGTGTCAAGCGGCACAAACTCTGTCTGACAGAAAAACACCAGTGTCTGTCACTCGGAGTCTCAGACTAGGCTGCTGTGAATACTTAGCACAATCCAGTGCCAACCAGTCAAACATTTCTGCATCGAAAGCACAGTATAAAAGTGTATTGCAGAGCTGAGCTAGTGTCTCAGTACAAGGAACGCACAGATAGAATTCCCTTTACCTAGATTGTAAACTCTTAATTTGTAAGAATTTAATTTGATAGTTATTTTCTTACGTTGAATTTAAATTGGCTAAAAAAGATCTTTAAGAGATCTCAGTAGCCAACGGGTAATAAAAAAGAAAATGAAAAGTTTATTCTAAAAATCATTTTAAAAAGTATAGAAAATCCACAGAAAGAACAAAAACAAACGGTACCTGGGCATTTAGATGAACATGATAGTAAAAACAATGTGTCTTCTGGTATTTGTATCCTGTGATTTCTTACTCACAGGCTATAAAGTAGTAATAATGACAGTCTGTAATACACTGAAAGTGTCTATCGTGTGCAAAAATGGAATTTAAACAACTCTATATAGACAACGGGAAACAAGCAGTCTTCCATTGTTCAAATGCAGTCAGTATGCATACGTATAAACAGAAAGGTAGATAAATCTAGTTAAGTTGAATAATAACAGTGTTCTGGACAGAACAGTGAACAATACACTTTAGAACATTCTCTGAAACAAGTAGAACATTCTACAACCCATGCTGCTCATGCAGGGAAAAAAAATGGTTTGTTTGGAACTTCACTTTAGACCAACATGGAACTCCTTCAAAGATCTACAATCGAAGACATGTGAGTTTCGGTACATTATGTAGAAGAGTTGTATGAAAACTTGTTTAAGCATGTCTCCTACAGCAAACTATAACCTCCGCAAGGTGCAAGCAACTTTGTTGTAAAGGTAAGCACTAATCATGCATGAAGCCCCCGTGCATTTTACCTCGCTGTTTCCATACTTTACCTGAAGTGGGTGGAGCTGCAGACCTCGCAGAAGCCAAGAGAAGGGTAAGGGTAAGGGAGAGGAAAAGGAGAGAGAAAGAGAAGGAGACATGAACACACAGACAAGAGGGACAAAGTGACAGAGGCAGACACCAAAAACAGAGCCTAGTCCACAGCAACAAATCCATAACCCCTTGGAACTAATCCCTCTCAAATTTGCCCATGTCCTTGAGGTCAAAACTGCATTTTGATGAAGCCTCAATATTTTTATTTTTTGGGGTTTCTTGGGTTATATCTGAAAATGTCGTAAATTATGTTTTCATTGTGTATTAGTTATTTCATGAAAATATTTAACAAACAATGAACAAAAAAAAGGATATGTAACTAACACATCTCTGGGGCGACTTAAATAGGTAAGATAAGAGCTCTTTAATTAAAATATGTACGACCAGCATAAGCACAGTTTTGATTAAAAGCTTGTGTCAATTATTTTATCTCTAACTTCCACAACTGACATCATCCAGCAATTAAATTAAATTCCATACCTGTATTACCAAAGCAGCTTTTTAACATCTTATAAATTCACAGAATACAGAATTGACAAACAAAAATATGTTTGCCAAATAAATGGAGCATTTTTCCATAAATACATGAAAGTTGTCATAAATCAGTAATTGGCAGAGTTTGATTGCAGTTGCTGGACAGTGCACCAACAATAATGAGTTATCTTTAAAGCTAAAGGAATTTTTTGGTAAATACCAATAAGGCACATATCCATCAGAGAGAATTGCTTAAAAGAATATTGTCTATTAAATATAATATCATAGCAGAATATCCTAGTTTAGTATAAATCAAGCCTTTTGAGTAATAAAGCCATGCCACCTCACACTGTAAAGGTAATTATTTAATGTGTAAATGTCAGGGAGATTAGTACGTGGTATAGTGTCAGTGGGTGCAGTCCCCTTGCAAAAGATTAAGATAGTAAAGGCTCACATAACAGTATCGATCATTTGAATATAACTAGGCTTTAAACTAAATATGCTAATAGTCTATTGATAAATTTATTCCTTTATTTGAGCTAAAATATTCCTCAGCGTGCCTCTTCTGTCAATTTGATTTCCCTTTTCATTGTAGTTCCTTTTTTTCCAGTTCAAATATCTGTCCTGTCCAGGATATCAAAAATGAAGCGCCAAAGGGTGTCTTTTCCCTTTAACAAATTTTTCAGCCACTATCAGAGGCAGATTTTTTGAGACAGGTAGGCAGTTTTCACGTTCTTTTTTTGTTTAAAGGGACACTATAGTCACCCAGACCACTTCAGCTCAATGAAGTGGTATGGGTGCCAGGTCCCTCAGGTTTTAGCCCTTCAGATGCAAACGTAGCAGTTTCAGAGAAACTGCTATGTCTACATTTGGAGTTAAGCCCGGACAGCCACTAGAGGCGCATCTGCGACGCTGGAGGCATATTATGCCTCCATCATGCAGACCGTCCATAGGAAAGCATTGAGAAATGCTTTCCTATGGACACTTTGAATGTGCGCGTGGCACTTGCCGCGCATGCGCATTCGGCTCTGCTGACGTTGGACGGGGGAGCTGACATCAGCAGGGTAGAAGAGGTCACCAGCGGGAGCCCGGCGCTGTATTAAGGCAAGTGGCTGAAGGGGTTTTAACCCCCAGGGAGGGGGACCCTGAAGGTGGGGGCACCTTCAGGGCACTATAGTGTCAGGGAAACCGCTTTGTTTTCCTGACACTATAGTGATCCTTTAATGTATCAAAACAATTCTTCAAATTATGAATGTGCTGTTTTTCCTAGTAATGTTACGCATTGCAAATGTAGTCAATGCTGAAATCAACATGCAATAAATTGTTGAAAAGTAGAAAACTGAGAGGGAATATTAAAACCCCCAAGCGATCAGAATAGGGAATATGGGAAGGCACAGAATAATAAGAGCAGGGTACTAAAGGGGCAAGGATAGATAAAATCAATAAAAAAGGGGGAACAATTTAAAGGGATAGGGCAACATAAATAAAGTACAAATAATGGAATAAGATAAAATTGATGCAATTCATACCTACTACAACTAGTAAGCTGAAAGTCCCCACCCAAAGCTGTAGAATGCAGATAAAAACACAGGAGAAACAATCTCAAGTAACGACCAGGAGTGGGTATAAGTGCATTTAAATGAAAATAAAAATAAAGATAAAAAATAAATAGAAGATAAAAGAAAAACAAGTCCTTAACACCTTAAGGACACATGACGTGTGTGACATGTCATGATTCCCTTTTATTCCAAAAGTTTGGTCCTTAAGGGGTTAATGGAAACTGCAATATAAGGGCAAATCCTTTAAACAGTGGATCTAGGTGACAATGTTCCGTTTTTTATCAATGGATATAGCACTGAAAGGTGATGGCGCATAGGTGACGAGTAAAACACCGATCTTAACTCCGACCTACTACCAGGTCTGACGCTCTGTCATTGCATATGTCACACATTGTAACTTGATACTTGATAACCCCCCCCCCCCCCTCTTTCTTTTTTCTGTCTCCCACCCTGACTTGAAAAACTCAATAAATAAAGAATGTAAAAAAAAAAAAAAATGGATATAGTCCATATATGATGTATAACCAAGTCCAGATAAATATTATGAACTGAAAAATAAATAGATATATATAACAGTCAATGCAATATAATCCAATAATGTATCAGCTAGAAGTGGATTGTTTAGCAAGGCTGCTGCTATAATGGAAGCAGGAAACCGGATATAAATAGCTGAAATCATATAGTATCAAACTGAAATATACCACGGAAATACAATTTGATACATGTAGCAAGTGTGATAAAATAGTTCAAAAGGTAGAAATGATCAGTATCCCATAAATCTACAATGGAAAAAAACAGGGCCAATACACGCTCTGTTTGCACTTTATTGGAGAAGGAATAAAAGCAAAATAAAATCCAATAGACTCACAATATGACTCTATTCCTTATCTATCCCATAAATATATATTTTCTCATCTAACAATATAAGGGGGAAAAACCCCTTCATTAACCTTTAATGAGGACACTCAAGGGTTAAATTCTTAATCTGTTACTAAGATCGCCAGGTTGAAAACACCTGCTGAGCAGACGAGATGCATACCTCTGATAAAGTGATCCCAAGATCACGAAACACGTAAGACTAAAGCTCGGCAGTGGAACGCATGCCAGTGAGCAGAGACCGATTTTCCTAGTGTCACACACCCCAAGCTTCATCCAAAGCCGGCTACTAGGAGGGAGCAGAAGAGAGGGGGGTTGCGGCTGATTTTTTTGTAGAAGATTCCTTCTCCAATAAAGTGTAAACAGAGCGTGTATTGGCCCTGTTTTTTTCCATTGTAGATTTATGGGATACTGATCATTTCTTCCTTTTGAACTATTAAACCACACTTGCTACATTGTATTTCCGTGGTATATTTCAGGTTGATACTATATGATTTCAGCTATTTATATCAGGTTTCCTGCTTCCATTATAGCAGCAGCCTTTCTATACAATCCACTTCTAGCTGATAATTATTGGATTATATTGCATTGACTGTTATTTATTTGCAGTTTCCATTAAGGACTTGTTTTGCTTTTATCTTCTATTTATTTTTCATTTTCATTTAAATGCACTTATACCCACTCCTGGTCGTTAGTTGAGATTTTTTTTCTTCTGTGTTGTTATAGGCAATAAATTGTGTCAGAAAGAAAGATTATTTTGGAGTAATACAGAAAAGGTGACACTTTTTATACCTCCCAGTGTTCCCTAACAAAACATGGATATTGAGGAGAAAAGGGCTGGTTGATAATTGCAGCTGTGCAATTCTTCAACAGTTCAACCCCTTTAACAATATGGGGATAAATAATCAATAACAGACACAGGTGACATAGCTATAGCAGTCAGCACATGTCTCTGCATGGCAGCATCAAACAATTTTAATATTAAATTAGATCTGTCACTTTCGAGGGTCTTTGAATATATTGCAAAGACCCCGGGTGACTACATCTCTGACTAGGATCTGATGTGGTGTAAGGTAAAGGTACTACCTGAAGATGTCCCTACCGCCATCTTCTACTTTCTTTAGCTTCTGGACCTTCACCTGCCAGGAGCCATGTCAGTGTGGTAATCTTGAACTTGGTCAAGAACATAATATTGAGGTCTATGGAGGATTCCCCGAGACTTCAGAAGGAGAGGGACAATGCCTGAATCCCACAGCTGACAGTTGTGATGCATACTGGGAGTGGACATAAGGTGACTGTGTAGCTCCATCTTTTGCCAACCTCGGAGTTGACCTAGACAGAGTAGTACCTACTTTGTCTTACGGTATATTTGGATTGCGTAGTTGTTTCAATGAAATTTCAATGCAGTCAGTGTGAGTATTTCATAAAGATGATATTTTTTGAAAAAGTGACAGAGCTACTTTAACATTGCTGCGTTTTATTGTCATCATCACCAACAGATGTACATTAAAGTCCTCAAATTGGTCAAACACATAACATTATGTAAAAAGGCAATCAATACAACATTTTCACCATAATTGCATGAATGAAAATATAATTAATTAGAAATATTAAGGTTCCATATAGCATTTGTGAGAGTAACTAACACTGTCTCGATTCATAACTTTCTATAATGTGTCCTTCCAGTTTGCCTGGAAGGACACATTATAGGACACAAGCTACTGTGGGAAAGTGACGTCACTGAGAATGGGATGTGATTTACTTTTATTATCCATATCATGGTCACTACTTATCTACTGAGAAACCAGTGTTTACTGATTAATGTCCATTCTCTCTTTAGGCATTTTCCTTTTGTATAACATCATGAAATACTATATGCTGTTTTAAAAGAATTTCTTGGACTCTGACACCACTCCGTGTTAATGTATAAAATCCTTCTGTGCATGTATTTAAAAATTGATACAAAACGGACAGCATTAAGTGGAAACCTTTCCCAGAAAAACGTTTTTTCTGATCAAGGTGTCATGTGCCTTTTTCTTTTTTTTACCTTCGTCCTGCTTGAGGGGAGATTCTGTCGTCACGACCTCACCGGCACCAACCTGTGTCCGCCCACTCAGAAAGAAGCGATATCTGGACACTGAGTCTGTCCTGTGTACGGTATACTTCGTCTGATTTGGTGACAATAATTCTGTCACAGCTTTTGCTGATCTTGATCCGTTAACTGCATGGGGAACGCAAAGTTCTTTAGAATGATGAGATATAAACAGGTGGATTCAAAACCAAGTAAAGAAAACACACACACACACACACATTGGATTTACAGGATGAGATGAGGGCCAATTACACAAGTTTAAGTGAAATAAATTCTTGAGGAGTGGGGAAAGGATAGGGAGGGAATAATGGTAATGCCACTTGGGTAGTGCTAGATACATAATAACTATACTGACAAAACTTGGTATTGAAGACATGCTATACTAAAACCAAGAACACTGCATTGTAATATGAGCTGTACTTACAAGCTTGGTAGCGGAGGTTGAATGCAGTCAGATTTCCATTCGGATGTTCCGGGTGTCCCCATTCAAGAACCACTGTTTCACGGTTTGGCTCATAAACTCTTACGTTTCTTGGTGCACTAGGTACTGCATGAAAATAGAAGTATGATTACATGTCAGAGGACTGAATATGCAAAGAGAAAGAAAAGGCATTAGAACACTGTGTGCCAGAGGTCACACATAGTGTAAACAATAAGTTCAAATAAGCAAACAAAGAGGACACAATATACAATATTGCCCACACCGAGAACGTGATATAGAAAATGTTAGATGGGTAGATCATAATAGGCTTGTAGAAAATATGCTTAGAAAGGAGATGAAGCCAAGAAGATTTAAGTAAAGAAAATTGAGTTTAGTTATTGTAGTTTTATAGGGTTATACTTGAAAACTCATATTCTCTGCTCCTTGACATGGTTCCTGAACAACGCTTTGTATCAAATGTTCCAGTATGAGTGCCCCGTGTCTCCAAAGGAGCACCTACCTCCCTCCGGCATGGTAAATTCCTTAATGTCGCTCTTGGGGCCGTCTCCTCGCCCATTCACTGCTACCAAATGCAGCTTGTAGTTGCTGTACGGGATCAGCTGGGACACAATCCCTCGTACTCGATCCCCAATAAAATTTTGTTGCTGCATCTTGCGGGAGACCCAGTGGCCCCTCAGCAAACTACTTTCTCTCCAGTAATAGGCCTTAAAGACACACAATCCGTTCATTTTACAGTTAGCACTTTTTTCATGTAGCACAAATTCCATGGGTTAATATCCTGTGTTACTGTAATCTGTTTCACATTTATGGCAGTCCACAGATTGCTGGTTAGTTGTGTTCAAGCAGTTACGCAGGGATGTTAACTGGTGCACCATTACATGCTGAAATTTTAGAGGGCCGGCATGCACCATTCTCCTGGTTTTATTTTTATATAATTAATCCTGTGGATATCTAATCCATTAACGTTCAAGGAAAAAAACATTTACTTTTGTGTGAATTCTGTCAATAAAGGTTATCTTTCAAAGATGGATTTAAATAGAGGACATGTTTATAGAGTCCAACTGTCAATACTACCCACTAGGAGGCTAATTTGTATATACTCTATGCAATGGAATTCTATGTAAACACTAGTATGTTGCCTGGAATGCACAGAGGTGCTAAACCATGCTCTGTGGACCTGTATCATTTTGTAATGGATGTCCCTCTTTTCTTCGTCCCAGGATGTCTTTACCAGCTTCTCGCCATACTGATTAGTTGAGGTTTAATGGCCCAAGACCTAAAAGCTGCTTAGAATCCCCTCCAAGGATTACTCAGAAAAAATAAACACTGCTGTGATTGCACCTGTCTGGTTAGACACAGATTCAATACTGATTAGGGGTATCTTAGGTATTGATTAGAAATGGAGTCGTTTTCTTGGCATTTGTTTATCTGTTAGACAATGATTAGCTAGGTTTGCAGCTGGCCATTCTGGATTAGGGATTGATTAGGTATCACAGACAGCGATTAATAGGCAGAGCTTGTTGATCTCACTCTGTATTCCAGGAGCTGTCCTTGTATAGAGGCCGGGGCGACACGTGTCCAAGAGAGGGCGATGGCAGTGCTGTTCATGATTCGCAGCTTAATGTCAGTGGGTGCAGCCTTAGGATCTAAGGACAGAGGAGGCTGTGAGCAGGACTCCATATTTGCTCTCTACATGACGGGACCAAAAAGGCACAAAGTGCTATACCTCCATTTGTTATCTAAAAACAGCCTGGCCATCCCACATTCAAGTTACTGGCTGATACTTTCACCCATAACATCACTCTATCACTGTGTCTCCATTTCTTGTTTTTATCCACTACTAACACCCATTCCAATGTTGTTTGTTTCCACCTCTCTGAAATCCTACACACATCTCTCTTATGCATTCATACCCAATCAGTTTGATCTGCACATTCAAATTCTATTGTAATTCTACTGTACTGTCCCCTTAACAAACAGAGCCACTCACTGCTCTTGTGAATCATATATAGCGCCGCTGACCCAAAAGAAACGCTATTGACTGTCATTTAACCCCTTAAGGACACATGACATGTGTGACATGTCATGATTCCCTTTTATTCCAGAAGTTTGGTCCTTAAGGGGTTAAACTTCATACTACAGGGCCATACTTTATAAATGGGAACCCTGTAGAATAGGTTCCGTTTTTAAAGAACAAAGATTTAATTTTAACTGTATGTGTTAACTACTAGTTAACTACGTGTAGTTATATTTACTAAAGTGAGAATCCAGAGTGAATTAAAAATTTAAGGCCAAAGTAGACAAATTGGAAAAATTCTCCAAGTCGCTTACGCTTCCATTTGAGCTATTTTGGCCTTATATTCTTTATGAATTCTCACTTTATTGAATAACCCCATAAGTGTTGTAGGTCATATCATACAGAGAGCAGAAGTTGTCATAAATCATTTCAGTGAAATTTACTCATGACCATCTAAATCGGTACCTTTATGTAAATACTCAGAGTTTGAAACAAGAACAGACAGGAAATTATGAGTGAACACTAAGACAGACCTTAGAGAATGATACACTGGATGGAATGAAATTCAATATAATAATACATAATTTAAAAAAAAGGTTCATTATGGAAAAAAAGTGATTTTGTAAGGAACACAGTAGAACACAGAATAACATACATACTATATCATCAGGACATCAATCTTATTGAAAAGCATATACGGTAAATGGAATACAATGTATGAAACTATCAAGTATAGGAGAGTTTAGATGGGTTAAATCTTCACATGAAGCAATTACACACATGACAGTGATATTGTTCCAAGATCATTGCTATTAATATATTAATACATCCTTATCCAAGTCATCTGAAAGCAGTATTCTCTTGGGTAACAACGCATACACATCATATTGTAGTGAATTGAAAACTGGTATACAATATTAAGGCAAAAACAGGTGATTTTGAAAACATCTTCAAACTCAGTTATAGTTACAGCTTGGCTTTTTAAGCCTGACCTTAGCAAAACAGTTTTTAATTCACTACAGTTTACTATTTACTGAATACTACTTAATCTATTTATCTAGAACTAGCCCTTGAGATATGATTTCAGTTAATATGAAATTTGTAGGTGTCCAACTTCCAGAGATTATTGACCCCCTTACAATTGATTTCATATAACTTGTTAAAGTTACCCCAAATTGCATTCATGTTCACCTAAATCAGGGGTCTTGGCATGGTACATGAGGTTGCCAAACCCAAATTGATATGGTTCAGTTGGAGAGATCAGAGGATCACTCTAGTTGGCTGGAGTGCAAGAGAGCATGTGAGAGAGCAACAGCTTACCCTCCCTCGTGCTCCAACACATCTTGGAGAGTCAGAGTGTTGCCACATGTTACAATGGCAATGCTCTGCCTTGCTGGAAAAGTTCCACAATAGCATAGAAAGCTGACACCACACTTTCAAACATTATAGGCAGTCCACATAAACACACCAAATACTCCAAGCAGTGTGCATACACACAGACATCAAAGACAGACTCCTCCATCACACATATACACAGCACCAGAGAGCCTCATCACACACACAAATAGTACAATGAACCTTTACACACACTTCCATACAGATCACAGATAGCCCCTATACACCCAAGACCACCGACAACACAACACAATTGGCAGCCAACACACACACACAACACCATAAACAGTCAACATACATACCTATAACACCACAGACAGCCCAACACACATGAAAACTGCACACATACACAACACAAAGGCAGCCCATACACAACCCCACAAATATTCAACACACACAAGAAATGCCAAAAATCACTTTGCAAACACACACAATGCCACCATATATACTCAAATAACACCACAGACATACCACAGCAAACACACAAAACCAACATTACTCACACACATACCAAACCTTACAAAGTAGCTGCCATACCAATATGTATAACACATGCAGTATATTGCAACATACATACAAATTACTCCTTGAAGGAAGTAAAAGGTTGATTACCATTTCAATGAATTTTATCTTTTTTTTTTTATAAATTCTTTATTTTGAAAGATTTTGTTGTTTGGGGTTGGGGTACAGAAAAGAAAACTTGGGGATGCATAATTGGTACCTGTTTCACAGAGCAGGTATGTTTTAACATGACAATTTATCAAGCTTAACAGTTTTACATGTCTGTAACAGTTTGTTTCATACATTATTTGCAGTGGTCGTTCTTGTTGTTCAAAATACAATACAATTGTTTATAGAGTTAGTTTTAGGGCGTTTGTTCATTGGCCCAGTGTTACAGATGTGTTTCGTATCATCTTTTCCTTGTCTAATGGTTGGGGTGGGGTACAAAAAGAAAAGAAGAAGGGGGGGGGATTGGATATCCTAATATTTTGTCCTTTTGTCTTTGCTCTGATGTCGTATCCTCTTACTGATTTGTGGGTCAGGTTTGTCTGGCATCTGGTGTGTGTGTGAGTTTATGGGGGATTAGCTTAGGCAATTCGGTTGTAGCACTTCTCTGTAGTGTCTGTGGGTTTTGGAGGGATTGGGTTGGGGGGTGTGAGTCTGATGTTTGCTTGTCGTTGCGTCTGTGGTGGGTTTTTGTAGCCTTTTGGAAGGTTGTGCGTGTAGTCGTATGTGGTGACGGTTGATCGTGTGTGTGGGTGTTGGTTCTTGTTGGAGTTTCGTTTCGAGGTGTTTTGAGGTGTCATTGTGTGTCCTGTGGGATGGGTCTGTTTGTGTTGATCTCCCCTGGTTAGTGGGAGGGTGTTTGTTGTGTAGTGGTCCTCCTCGTGAGTCCACTTTCTCTTCCTTTCTTATGTGTGGGCTCGGTGTGAGTGCGCCCTTGGTTAATGTCTTTGCGGTTTCGGGTGTAGGTCTTTATCAATTAAGCGCTCTCCGTAGAGGGGTTTTGTGGGTTTTGTGAGTGGTGGGTTGGGTTGTGTTTTGAAGGTGGTGGTGGGTGTGTGTGTTTCGCCAGCGGGTGGGGATTGTTCCCTTCTTATTTCTTATGGCAGGGTTGGGAATTCATAGAACCAGGGGTTCCAGATCTTGTTGTGGTGTTTTGTAGTGTCATGGATTAAAGCGGACATTTCGTCCATTTTTATAGTGTCTTTGATTTTCCGCTTAATTGTGTCCATTGTTGGGGTATCTGGGCTACCCCATTTTTCTGCGATTGCTCTTCTGGTGGCCAGAGCTATTTTGGCGATGAGTTTGTTTTGGGCCCGTGGTGTGTCTGCCAGGGGTTTGGACAGGAGCCATATCCATGGGTCCAGCGGGATGTTAGTGTGCAAGATCTGTGAAACCATAGTAGCAATTTGGTGCCATAGTTGCGCTGTGTGGGGGCATTCCCACCACATGTGAAGGTATGTTCCCTTCTGTCCGCAGCCCTTCCAGCATGAGTCGTTGTCTGACCTGCCCATCTGCTTGAGTCTTAAGGGGGTGAGGTACCACCTCATGAGGGTCTTGTAAGCCTGCTCTTTATGGTTGACGCAAATTGAGATGGTAGCTATAGCTTCCCAAATGTCGGCCCAGTCTGATGGGTCTTCTGCCGGGCCTAAGTCCCTCTCCCAAGCCGACACGTACGTGAGTGCTCCGTCTTTGGTGTGTTGTATTATGTGTGAGTATATCTCTGAGATTTGGCCTTTACGTGCTGGGGTTTGTAGGCATTGTTTTTCAAAGAGTGTCTGCTTTCTGGTCCCTCCCTGAGTTATTGTCGGGGTTTCTAGAAAGCTTTTTATTTGTATGTGGCGAAACATGTCGAAGGTGCGAAAAGGAGTGTTTTGTGGAAGTTCTGCGAATGGAATCGGGCGGCCGTCTTTGTAAAAGTGTTGTAGTCTCGTGAGGTCATTATCTTCGAAGCGGGTAAAGTCTTTGGGCGTCATGCCCGGTGGGAATTGAGTGTTCCGGAGTATGGGGGTTAGCGGGGAAATTTGGGTTGTCAGGCCATGTTTGTGTACGATTTTATCCCATACCTTAATAGTGTTTAGGATTGCGGGTGATGTTTGAGGGAGGGGGGGTCTCGCTGGTTTGGGCAGCCATATATACATTGAGGGGAAATCCCTGCCAAAAATATTGTGTTCCAGGTCGACCCATCTCTTTGCCCCTGGTGGAACGTGCCAGTTCTGTGCTTGTGCCAGCTGTGCAGCCTGATAATAATGAGTGAGGTGCGGGAGGCCCAGACCTCCTTGTTTGTTGGGTACATATAGGGTCTGTCTTTTTATTCTAGCGCGTCTGTTGGCCCATATAAATTTATCGATCTTTGACTGCAGCTGTTTGAAGTCTGTGGGGCGTATTGGGATCGGAAGAGTTTGGAATAGGTATAAAAGTCGCGGTAGGGCGTTCATCTTGACAGACGCCAACCGTCCTAGCCAGGATATCGGCATGTCTTGCCATCTATCTATGTCGCGGGTGATGTTTTGAATTGTAGGTGTGTAGTTCAGGTCATAGCAAAGGGAAAGGTCTGCCGGGATGGTTATACCCAGGTATTTAATGTGATTGAGAGTAAGGTCGAATGGATATATGTTGTGTATAGCTGTTTTAGTGGTGGGGTCTATGTGTATTGGTAGTACCTCCGTTTTGTTAATGTTGAGTTTATATCCCGAGACCTTGGCGTAGGCATGCAGGGCGTCTAAGAGTGGTGGTAGGGATGTGACTGGTTCTGTAATTGTTAGGAGCAGGTCGTCTGCGTACGCCGCCGTTTTGTATTCTTCCCCTCGTATCGTCATTCCTTTTATGTCCCTATGAAGTCTGAGGATTTGTAGGAGTGGTTCTAGGGACAGAGCGAAAAGTACTGGGGAAAGTGGGCATCCCTGGCGAGTACCGTTATGGATTGTGAAGGTTGGAGGGCGTGTGAGTGGGAGGAGGAGGTGTGCTTGTGGTGAGGCATAAAGCACGTGCAGGGCATTCATGAATTTTTGTGGGAGTCCAAATTTTTCTAGTGTGGCGAATAGGAAGGGCCATAGGAGCCTATCAAATGCCTTTTCGGCGTCTAGTGATAGGAAGAGGGTTGGGGTGTGTGTCTTGTGGGCTGACCAGATGAGGTTGTATGTCCGTCTCGTGTTGTCGCTTGCCTGTCGTGTCGGTATGAAGCCCACTTGATCTGGGTTTATTAGTGTGGTTAGGTTGGGGCTTAGGCGGTCTGCTAGAATTTTGGTGAATATTTTAATGTCCACATTTAGGAGTGAGATTGGTCGGTAATGTCCAGGGTCGAGGTTAGTTTTGTTGGGCTTAGGTAGGAGGCATATATTCGCCTGTAGCATGTTATTCGGTAGTTGGTCTCCCTGTAGGATGGTGTTGTATAGTGTGCACAAGTGTGGTATTAGATTGGGTGCGAATGTCTTGTAATATAGCCCAGTGAACCCATCTGGACCTGGGCTTTTGTTGGGCTTTAGCTCTTTTATCGTTCTTGCGAGTTCTTCTGGTGTTATGGGGTTGGCTAGGGTCTGTGCCGCTTCTGTGGCTAGGGAGGGTAGTGGTATTTTGGCTAGGTATTGGTCTATTAGTGTTTTGGTCAGTGTTGGGTGGTGTCGTGTTTCAGGGGTGTGGTCATATAAGGATCTGAAGTATTCTTGAAAGACTCTGGCGATTCTGTCTGGGTCTTCTGTGGTGTCTCCATTTGGTGTTGTTATTTTATGTATTTGTTTATGTTCGTTTCTTTTTTTGAGTCTGCGGGCGAGTAGTGTGTCGGCTTTGTTCGCTTTGTCGTAATATAATTGTTTTGTCCAGAGTATCGCTTTGGCCGAGTCTTTCGCCATGTGTTCTTTTATCTCTGTCTGGCATTTTTTAAATTGTTCGTTGAGTTCTTGTGTTGGGTCTATTTTGTGTTTGGCCTCCAGGGTTCGCAGAGTCTGTAACGTTTGTTCGAGATGGGCTACCTGCTTTTTTTTGTGTATTGACGCTTGGTTAATTAAGGCTCCTCTGATTACGGCTTTGTGTGCCGCCCATAGATTGCCTTCGGAGCTTGCCGTGCCTTTGTTGATTTGGAAGTATTCCGTTATGGCTTTGTCGATTGTTTGTCTGATTTGTGGATTGTGTAGGAGGAGTGGGTTTAGGCGCCACGTCCAGGGTCTCGCCGTTCCGGGTAGGTTGAGCGTTAGCGTTATGTCTGCATGATCAGACCATGTGATGGGGCCTATTGCTGTGTTTTTGATCATGGGTGCTAGTGACGGTGACGCGAGAAAGAGGTCTATGCGGGAGTGTGATTGGTGTGGGTGTGAAAAGAAGGTGTAGTCTAGAGCTGTGGGGTGTTGAGCTCTCCATGTGTCAATGAGGCGTGTGCGTGAAATGAATGCTGAGAGTAGTTTATCTGCGTTCGCTGTTGGTGGTCTATTTTTTCTGCAGGTTTGTGAGCGGCGTCGGTCTACCTTTGGTGATGGGGTAGCGTTGAAGTCGCCACCGATTATGGAGTGGTGAGAGGGAAAGAGGGCTAGGTGAGCCTGTATTGTGTGCCAGAATGCGTTGGTTGGGGCGTTTGGCGCGTATAGGGTGGTAAATGCATAGGATTGCGTGCCTATCTTCCCTGCAACTGTGAGGTATCGGCCTTGAGGGTCCGCTACAGTTTTCTGTATAGAGAGGGGGCAGGATTTTCTTAGTACTATGGCTACCCCGTTATGTTTCTCTTGTGGAGAGCTGGCAAAGTGGTTGACTTTGTAGTGTCGGCTCAGGAGAGGGAACTGTTTGGCTCGAGTGTAGTGCATTTCCTGCAGTAGAAGTACGTCTGCTTTGGTTCTATTTGCCCATCTCATAAGTTGGTGTCTCTTAGAGGGGTTGTTCAGACCTTTACAGTTGATTGATAGGCAGGTCAGAGTGGCTGGCATGCTGGTTGGTGTTGCAATAGACCGTAGCGTGTGGGTTATCTGTCTGCGGGGGGTTGTTTTGGGTTGTGGAGTGTGGGTTGTGGTTGGGGGGGGGTTGGGGTGGGGTGTGGGTGAGAAGCGCTGTTTTTTTGGGGGGTGTTTGTGTGGGGTTAGGAAGGTTGAACCAGTGGGGTGGGTGGGGGAAAGTGTTGGGAGGGGCCTGGTCTTACCAGTCAATCGCCAGGCGTCGAGTGGGCGGTGTTGGTTGGTGTTGTTGGTGTTTGAGTTTTGTGTATGTGGATTTGTTGTTGCCTGTATGTTTTGGAGTGTGTTAAGTGTAGATAGTTGTGTTTGGTTGTTAGAGTTTGTGGGGAGGAGGGTAGTGTGACTGTGTGTCTCTTTCCCCTCTTCCCCGGGCACGAGGTGTCGTCTCCGCGGGTGCAGTGCGTTTATGGCGGGTTGTATGATTGTATGCTGTGTTGGTACCGGGTAGTCTTTCGGGTCGTATGTACGGTAGTGTTCTGGAATTATGCTTTTTGTGTGTGTGTTTTTGTCCTGTCTGGGGTGGGGTCTTTGTTAAGTCAGTGTACGTGTTCTGGGATTTATGGTAGTTGTAAATGTTTGTCGTTATCCTCATGATGGTGGTATTCTTGTGTGGGTGGTCGTGCTATGGCTGTCGGGTGTGTGTGCAGTCGGGTGCGATTTGGTGTGTTCGTAATTGTGGCCTGTAGGTTTTGCTGACTAACCTGTCTGTGTCTATTTTTCGTTGTAAGACCCAGTTTGCATGCTGATGTGCTGTCGTCAGGGTGTCAGGTTTTCATGAAGCAATAGTGTAGCACTGGTAACATATCTTTAACAAAAATAAACATAAACATAAACAACATGTCATTGAAACTTTTAAACATCACATATATAGTAGGTTCTTAGTATCTTAGCATCAGGTGCTCAGGGTAGGTGTTTAGGTCCTGTGTAGATTGTGGCGGGGTGATCAGTCCCTACTGCCCGGTTCCCGGGTTTCCCTTTTTTGTGGGGGTCATCAACCCTTTACAGTTTGGGTGTTTGTCGTGCAGCATCACTTTAGAAATGCATGTTACCCCATAGAAATCTAGTAAGTGGGTGCTTCGCGTCAGGTATCGGGGGTTAGCCCCCTGTTGTTTCGTGGGGTTTTTATGCTGCCCTACGTTTCTCTGGGGTGGAGTCCTTCTCCCCCCGGCACCCCCTGTTATATAGCACCCTGTAGTGTCTTACTTATTGGTATGAGTGTGATCATTATGAGCAGTATTATAGACCTTGGTGTGTAGTGGTCCCACATTGGGGTGTGACAGTATTTCCCTGGGGTGTTGTCCTGCATTTTGCCGGGGTGGTGTCCACCCTTTATCGGCGCCCCTTGCTTTAAGTGTACCAGGTATTGGCAACTGTATTGGTTTGATTGCGTCTGTTGCAATTATTGATCTGAGCATTAATGGATATTAGCCTGGTATTTGGGGTATAGCTATATATTATCTGGTGAGCCATCTAGTGTGTTGTCTGGGTGTTGCCCGCCTCCCTCCGGCCACCATTGCCTTGTGTATATCCTGTGGTGGTACCCATATTGATTCATTGGTGTCGGTTGGAGTTCTTATTGTAAACCTTGTTGGGCAGTATCCCAGGATTGGTGTATAGCATTATCGTACTGGCATGTAACCCCTCTTTTAGTCGGGGTGGTACCATCCTCTCCCCGTTACCCTCCCGCCTTAAGTATACCCTGTGGTGGCAATCTTGCTGGCTCGATTGTGTCAGAAGTGGGTCTAAGCATAAACATAAACATAACCATATGTGAACATTAAACCTTAACCCCCTATTGGGGTATAACAGCGTGTTATGACATTGATACTACCGGTCTTGGAGTTATTAATGGAGTCCTTTTACCCGGTCCTTGGCGTGGGTGCCTGGGCTCAGGTAGAATCAGAATTATATGAAGGAGTCCTATGCGCACCAAGCGCTGTTGTTCAGGTGTCCTTTTGTGGATGATCTTGCGAGGCCGGTGAGGTGTTCTTCTTTGACTGTGTGCGCGCCATGTTTGCGCGGGAATCAGTTCGTCGGTTTCGGCTTTCGTTTGCGGTAATTCGGGTGTCTGTCGTCGGGTAACGTAGTTGTAATCCCAGATGTGTCGCGAAATCCCGCATGTCGGAGACTTGGTGGAGGGTGTAAGTTTGATCCCCTTTTTTTACCGTGATTCGGAAGGGGTGCCCCCACGTGTATCGCCAGCCGGCTTCCAGTAGGGCCGTGGTGAGGGGCTTAAGATCCCGGCGTTTTCTCAGTGTTGACGGGGCCAAGTCCTGGTAAAATTGGAGCTGTTGTCCCTGGTAAGTTGGTGGGTGATCTCTCACTGCTTTCATAAGCTGTTCTTTTACCGGGAAATGTAGCAATTTGACGATGATGTCCCTTGGTGTATTTGAGTTAGGGAATGGGGGCCTCAATGCCCTGTGGGCTCTTTCGATGTAGATGTCTGGCCCCGGGGTGTCTGGTAGTAGGGACTGGAATATGGCTGTGATAGTGGGGAGTATGGCCTCTGGCAGGACAGATTCCGTCAGGCCTCTGATGCGTATGTTTTGCCTGCGAGATCTGTTATTAAGATCCTCCATTCCATCTTCCAGAAATAGGATTCTGTCTTTCAGCATCCCTATGTCTTTGCTGTGATCTAGCACCTGGGTTTGAGTTTCTTTAAGCGCATTTTCTGTGTCGCCGGTGCGTGAGGCCAGTGCCTCTATGTCGCCTTTGAGGCCTGCAATTTGTTTTTCAAGAGCTGCTGTGGTGTAGGCTTTGATGTCTGCCGACGTTTCTTTCAGCATGAGCCGCAGGTCCTCTTTGGTGAGGGGTGTCGAGTGGGTGCTCTCGTGTTCGCTCTCTTCAGAGTCTGAACCGGAGTTTCCCTGGCTCTGGGCCCAAGATGGCTGCCTGTCTTCCTTTGTCCGGAACATCGTGGCCACGGATGGTGTCGAATCCTTTTTCTTTTTTGCTCCCCCCATGAAGGTGAGTGTTGTTGTTGGTTGTGGATAGTTTAGCACCTGTTTAGCACTTTTGTGGAGGCTGATGGATGCGGATTTCGTGCCCGGGGTGAGAGAGCTGAGGGAACACACGTCCTACTCCATTGACAGTTAGGCTCCGCCCCCCGAATTTTATCTTTTTAAAAACATTAATGTTCATAAATACCCCCTCAGTTTATATATTTAAGAAAGTGCACAATAAGAGACATTAAATTATTAAGCAAAAAAAATTAAATAAATAAACTTTAAGAACTTTCTTCTTTGTTTTTCTTTTTTAACAAAAAAAAAAATGAAACATTTGCAAAAACTCTATAACAATATAATAACAACTGCAAATTGTGTATGCTGGAAAATCCTTTAACAAGATGTAAAATCATCTAAGCTAACATGAAATATAAACAACATCCTGATGTACACTTTTAGTTAGCATCCGCTACTCACAGTCCTCCCCTGAGTATCCAATAACAGTGCCTGGTTCTGGCGCCCTGCCATACTCGTTCTCTGCCTGCACTCTTATATCGTACGGCGAATAGACCGGGGTGTTCCACACCACATGCCTGTTAGTCCACACCGTCACATTGCTCCAGGGTTCTCCTGTATTGCGCTGACGCCACTTCACATTGTAACGTAGGTTAGGGCCATATACTTGCGTGGCGTTCAGTGGCTTTGAGAAAAAAAGAGGTGGGTTTTTGAATTGCCCAATTCAAAAAAGATACAGGAACAAAAGATGCAAAAAATGAATCGACTAGTTATTACAACAGAATAAATACTGAAGGAAGAGATTTTTTTAAAAATAAATTCACACTCACTGTCCATGTGATCTCCATGTTGTCTTTGCGAGTTCCTACTCCTCGTACATCACTTGGATTAATTTCTGGGGCTGAAATCAAAGGAAACTCTGAGCTATAAAGAAGGCTAGTCTAGCCTTAGGGATCCAATTCATAAATTAAATATTGCTACGTATTAAATATCCCAAAGTTACAAAGCAGGTTACTTACGAGCACCACTGGTCTGATAACGTTCAGAAGAAGGACTAGGGGTGCTGCTGCCAAGCTCATTCAATGCCAGAACTCGAAATTTGTAGCTGACATACGGAGCGAGATTGAGAACCGCAGAGTTTACATTGCCAGGAACAGAGGCCAGATTATGCCAGGTGCCTGGTTGATGCCGGTCCTCCTCAAACTGCACAATGAAACCTGGTATAAAAGAAAATACTCTATGTATACCTATTCAGTGTAGTTTAATCAACTATTACTCTATATAAAAATTGTGCAGAATATTCCACATGCCAACCAAATGTTAAATGTCTGCTTGTATGCTTGTCAAAGCTCTTGGGGCATGACGAGCCCACTTGTTATATTTTCATGCACGCCAAAAATAAAGAATTAAAAAAAAAAAAAAAAAAAGAAAATACTGATGAATAAAACAAGTGGAGCAAGGATGTAGAAAACTACAGATCGATAGAAAAATAAATCCTAATAATCTCAGAGAAAAGGGCAGGAAAACGAAGCCAAAAGGTGGAAGGTTGGAAAAACGTGACAATTTGCAGATTTAAAATAAGCACGGAAAGAAAAGAAGGACTTGAGATAAAAGAAGGTGAGGGAGAAACAAAAAATAAAAATGACAAGTAGTGTGAGGCAGACTCTAATTACCTGTAATTGGGCTGTTGTTGTCATCACCAGGTGTCCAGGTAAGGCGTATGCTCCTCTCTGCCTCATCCGTTAGTTCCAGGTCCATGGGAGGGTCAGGTTTATCTGTCAGGAATGGATACAACTGTATGCAACTAACTGACTGGCACTTAATGTACATCTAAACCTGGGTACGACCATCTGCATAAAACAGTACCACTGTCTTCAGTTAGCAAGACGCCATATAAGAGCATAGCTTACTGTTTCCATAAAATGCATGACTTTGCAATTTCCTCTACATTGCCTGTAATATACATTATCTAGCTCTCTACGGATTACTCTTTAGATCAGATGTGCAGTTTGCATCATTTAAGAAATAGAATCACTCTTTGCATTCAGCTATCTCATCTGTTTTGTTAACCTTATGTGCAGGCGGAAGTAAAACAATCAATAAAACTGATAATAGCTAAGAACACCTGAAGAAACCAATGCTGAATCAATTTGTGTCCAGATCAAAATAATTGGACTTTTCTTTCTTCTTCAAACCTGGTAACATTATAACATACATCTTCATGCCATTGGCCGGATTTGTCAACTGCCTGTCGAGATGCAGAGGAATTATTCCTCACATCAATTTGCCTGTCTTTAAAAGTTTAACCCTATAATAGTAACAACAATAAAAATCCCTAAATCTGGAAGGAAAATTCAATATGTACATGCGTTTTTTTTTAGGTTCCCATTGCTAGAAAGAAAATCAACATTTATAGATAGGTACACAAGACTGCATTATGTTTTAGACACTTTGCATTATTTACATTATTTGTATTTATTTAATCTCATAACTTATGAGCCATTGGTATCCTTTTTTTTATATGAATGCACACTCGAACATCCATTGATACTGCACAACAGTCATCATGTGGCATGCGTACATATGTAAAGACATACCTATATGACATGACATCACAAGCTGTAATTAAACAAACATCTGGTTTTCCCTGGGAAGTTATATATAACTTTGCCATTAAAGGGATATTTCCATAACCATATTAATAAGCAATGGGTTATTAGGACGTTTTAGATGTTACTAGAGTTATTACCTCTAAGTGCGGAGGTCAGTCTGCTAGTAGGGGAAGAGGAGGTTTCTGTGAAAGGACAAATGTTATATGTTAAAAGATTAATTATGTGTTAAAAAAGTATCACAGCAATCCCTGTAGGTGCCACGAGGCATTTCCTGAAAATGTACACAACATCCTGATTGCTATAGAAGAGATGGAGTAATTTCAAATGTTTGTGAACTAAGCCAGGCTGGGTAAACATTATGGGAAAGATACTTCACAAACCTCTTCGGGCCCACAGAGACACATAATTGATGTAGAATTTGACCCAAGCAACATTACCACTACAATTATGATGATTCAAGTGTTCCTTTAAAAAAATAATGATGGAATAATTCCATTGTATCAAACCAACCTTCAAAGATCCTATATCAAAATGGAATGTCCCATTAATTTACCAATGACGGGGATGTATAGCTCTGCATTCCATAGTGTCTTTAGGCCCATACTGAGTTAAAATAAATTTAATGTAAAGTAGCCAAAGAAAACAGAGTTAATTAATCAGAGTACTTAAATAAACAAGCATCAATACTATAGTAATATTGCAATGGACCGGTCACGTGAAAATAAACATCACATTGTCAGAGCATAAAATGTTCTGTGTTAATGCTTTTTTCAAAATTAAGCTAAATATTTCTAATAATGCACTTGTATTTTCATTCCTTTTTTTTTTTGTGCTTAAATTATAACTTCCAGTATGCACCTGATTTATTTATTTTTTTTACTTACTTTTATCTGTTGTAAAAAGCATTACGTAAGAGTTAATTTAGATAAATGCTCATGTCAATGATTTTCATACATATATTGATGTCTGTTTACAAAAGTATATATTCACACAGACCCTGTTCATCATTATAAAGTTTATTTTCTAAGTGACAGGATTATTGTCCATATGTGCCCATAAGAATTTCACTCTAAAGAAACATAAGAAATTATTTATTTTATAATTGAATTATTTAGAGACTTCTACTTGATCTCCATCCGTGCTCAATTTGCTTCTAGTCCCTAAAACTGGAATATCATTCTGAAGCCAATATTTATACACATGGCCTTTAAACTGGCTGTATGAGCTAGTGAGTTGCATTCTCATTCGGATTCACACACCTCAAGACCGTAAGTAGCAATGCACAAGGAATGTTCTGTCACTACCAATAAAATAAAGTCTACTTGTACTCACACTTTGAGGAACATATTACCCAGCATGGAACATATTACCCATCATGGGACGAACATGTCACCCAGGATGAGAGGAACATATCACCCAGGATGAGAGGAACATATCACCCAGGATGGAAAGAACATATTACCCAGGATGGAAAGAACATATTACCCAGGATGTGAGGAACATATTACCCAGGATGTGAAGAACATATCACCCAGGATGGGAGGAACATATCACCCAGGATGGGAGGAACATATCACCCATGATGTGAGGAACATATCACCCAGGATGGAAAGAACATATCACCCAGGATGGAAAGAACATATTACCCAGGATGTGAGGAACATATTACCCAGGATGGGAAGAACATATCACCCAGGATGTGAGGAACATATTACCCAGGATGGGAAGAACATATCACCCAGGATGTGAGGAACATATCACCCAGGATGGGAGGAACATATCACCCAGGATGGAAAGAACATATTACCCAGGATGGAAAGAACATATTACCCAGGATGTGAGGAACATATTACCCAGGATGTGAAGAACATATCACCCAGGATGGGAGGAACATATCACCCAGGATGAGAGGAACATATCACCCAGGATGGAAAGAACATATTACCCAGGATGGAAAGAACATATTACCCAGGATGTGAGGAACATATTACCCAGGATGTGAAGAACATATCACCCAGGATGGGAGGAACATATCACCCAGGATGGGAGGAACATATCACCCATGATGTGAGGAACATATCACCCAGGATGGAAAGAACATATTACCCAGGATGTGAGGAACATATTACCCAGGATGGGAAGAACATATCACCCAGGATGTGAGGAACATATTACCCAGGATGGGAAGAACATATCACCCAGGATGTGAGGAACATATCACCCAGGATGGGAGGAACACATTACCCAGGATGGGAGGAACACATTACCCAGGATGGGAGGAACACATTACCCAGGATGGAAAGACCATATTATCCAGGATGTGAGGAACATATTACCCAGGATGGGAAGAACATATCACCCAGGATGTGAGGAACATATTACCCAGGATGGGAAGAACATATCACTCAGGATGTGAGGAACATATTACCCAGGATGGGAAGAACATATCACCCAGGATGTGAGGAACATATCACCCAGGATGGGAGGAACACATTACCCAGGATGGGAGGAACATATTACCCAGGATGGGAGGAACACATTACCCAGGATGGGAGGAACACATTACCCAGGATGGAAAGACCATATTATCCAGCATGGGAGAAGCATATTACCCAGGATGGTGAGGTAGGCTTTTGCAAAATCCTGGTCCAGTTCAGTTTTAGCCACACACGTGTAAGCACCTTGGTCCTTTTCTGCAACACCAAATATAGTGAGAGCATCTTCCTCCTTCTTCATTCTGCAAACAGAAAGGATGACACATCTAATAAGGATTGGAAAGATCCATCCATACGAAAAAACAAACATATACTCCATGTAAAGATTCATATGTGAGATCAGTAAGGCTTTCACCTCTCCAGAAAACATTTAAAGGGACACTATAGTCACCAGAACAACTACAGCTTATTGAATTTGTTGTGGTGAGTAGAATCATTACCTGCAGGATTTTTGTCTGTAAACACTGTCTTTTCAGAGAAAATGCAGTGTTTACATTACAGCCTTGTGATAACTTCACTGGCCACTCTTTAGATAGCTGTTAGAGATCCTTCCTGTGTCATGGCTGCCTAAAATGCATCCAAACATTCCGTATCTACTCCCTCTGCATGCAGACACTGAACTTTCCTCATAGAGATTTATTGATTCAATTCAACTTTATGAGGAGATGCTGATTGGCCAGGGCTGTGTTTGAATTGTGCTGGCTCTGCCCCTGATCTACCTCCTTGTCAGTCTCAGCCAATCCTATGGAGAAGCACTGTGACTGGATCAGGCCACCAATTTTGATGATGTCAGCAGACACCTTGCTATTCTGAGGCAAACAGCATGCAGAGCTTCAGCTTCAGGTTTGAATACTACAGGGTCAGGAATATATGTTTGGGTTCCTGACCCTATAGTGTTCCTTTAAACCAGTGCGATGATCTGGCCAACCAAACTGACCCAGGCTCTTTTGGCCCCTGCAAATCAATACAGATTTAGAGGCCACGTTAGGGGTTAAGTCGCCCGTGAAACGTCCAGTATCCAGTGGCCGATCACTTCCGCTGCTCAACATTTTGAAAAAAGAAGCCTTGGACAGGGGCAATGCTCAATGGCTGAGAGAGTCAGCTGACGCTCTAAGCCAATCAGTCGCTCACCCCTCCCAAAACAGCTTCAGAAACATACATATCTTTCTTACACTGTTTTGTGAAAGGGGAGCTACCGATTGGCTTCAATTGTCAACGAATGCTCTCAGCCAATTAGCGGCAGACTATGCTCCATGTCAAGATTCTGAGCAACAGAACAACAGGTGGCAGAGTGATCGGGTGCAAGATACCGGACTATGGGGTTGAACTGTTTAATACAATTTTTGTTAAATAATATTAATGTATCTGAAAGGTGCACATGTATTATTCCACCAGCCTTTAACATGTTCTTATGCCACCAACCTTTAAGTCACACATGCCTACAGATTTGAGCTCATTAATTCTAGACTCTATTCCACATGTGTGCGCTGGTCATACTTGTATACCATTCTTCCAATTGTTTTATTGTGATATTACACTATATACTTTCCCCCTTTTGTCTTTTTGGTTTTACATGTATGTGGACACCTCTAAGTTTTAGAATGGGCGAGTGAATATCTATACATAGTTTAATTTAAACGCTCCACTTATATACTGGTGTTTGTTCCTATCACTTTGTATCAATCACCTGTTGCATATATTGTTTGTATGGTGTACAGGAAAACCCACATTCGTGCTGCAGCTGCTCTAGATTAACACTGGTACATTAAGCACCTTTATTTCACAGAAAATGTTTGGATTGTCTTCCTGAGATTTGAAAATCAACGACAGAAAGCATTAGCTGTTTTTAAAGTGCTATAGGATGGCTCAAAGAAATGACGGATGGCAGAGATACTTTAAAGGGTTAAAAAAGATATGATCAGTGGAAAATAATTATTCTGGGATCATGATAAAATGGGATCCCCATGGGTTACTGTGTGAGGTGTACAGATTTTACAGCTGATCAGTATAGACAAGCTGATTACAGGGTAAACTCACCTGCTTCCTATGTAAAGCTGAGCCTCATCTTTCATCCATGTTACAGTGAGTCTCAGTGAGGGATCACTCCGCACTCGGCAGTCCAGGCGGACAGTGGAGCCTCTTTTAGCTATCTGATCTTCCGGTCCCTTCACAATACGAGTAGGTTCTAAAAACGTACATGTAGTTATTGATAAGGTTGATGAATTTGATGTTATTTGTCCAAGAAAAACAATGTTTTTTTTGTGAAACTGTCCTTATATTTCCCAGGTATAAGTGGGAATATAAACATGTTTGTGCATTTATATTCTCACTTTGACACTTCTCAAAGAAAACTTTCAGCTTTTTTCAACTTTTGTCAACAAAACAAAACAAGATTTTAAAAGAAGGAACCATGTTGTTTATTTACGAAGCAATGACTTGTGCTGAAGTGAAAACTGATTTTTTTCAAATTGTATCTGCTGAGTAAAAAACTTAGGGAAAATGTGTGAAAATGACCCAGAGCTAATTAAAGAGAAAATGAAATAGAAAGCAGGAATAATGTATAATAATGTATAATATTATTATACAATACATTTTTTTTTTTAGAGTTTAAGCTTTTAGCTAACATAGGACAGCCTAGGAAATTTCAGCAAGGATGTTACTGCACAAAAAAAAAAAAACCCTGCTCAGGAACACTCCAAGCACCATAACCACTACGGTGCCATTTCAGAACGTAACAATTTCTTATTTGGAGTCTCCCAGATGCAGCTCAACACCTCCACTACTGCTAGCAGAGAGCTAGAAGCTCCTAAGCAGGAGCCACTGTTAGTTTTCCTGAACTAAACCCTGCAGCACAGAACTAGCTTATTGGCTGAGAGCATCAGCTGATCACTCTTGGCCTATGAGGTAAGTCCTGCACTGCTAGGCTTAGCTCAGCTCAGACTTCTAGTTCTCTTGTTGGAAGTAGTGAAGACATGGTGCCAGGAAGCAGTGATTTAATGCTCAATCTAATTCTAATGTAAGACTGAGCTTACTTACCTGTATAGTGCATAATATACTGTAGACAGAATAAATTATCATGTTTTGACAGCCAAGAAGCCCCTTTCCCCCAAAAATGTCTACATGTCAATATGACAGCAACAAAGCCTCCATTCCTACATATCCCATTTACTTAATGGGTACCCAAAAGAGCAGTACAGTTTTCATTTTAATGTGACAAAAATTGATTGTAAAAAAAAAAAAAGAAATAAATATTATGGCTGGAATTTGCAGCATTTAAGTGGTTTAAATCTCAGCTCAGTTTACCGCTTTACCTTTAACTTCTAACCGCACAGTATTGTCAGCCTTGCCCAGGATATTGGTAGCCACGCATGTGTATTTGCCTTGATCCTCCTTCCGTACCGTGTTAATTTCAAGTGTCCCATTCTCATGAACACGGTAATTCCCCCCATCCAGATTGCTGCCCTGACCATTCTTAAACCTGTTCACACAAGAGAAGGTAAGACAATACAATATCAGCTTATTTTACCCATTGCATAGCACCAACCGCAGCCACCTATAAAGTACTGTCAATGTAATCAAAACTACACTGCATTTACCATATTGATAGATACAAGACTTTACAAAGAAATTCTTATTGAAACAAATCAGCCAACACCATTTTTATTAAACACATTCCAAGGAAAAGAGATTGCTTTCCACAGTGACGTGCTTTCCATAAAGTGTGAATATCATGAAATTAAAGACAAATATTTGTTATACAGACCCACTGCAGAGATATTTGTGCAGTCACCTGGCAGTTTGAGTCCAAACTTACCAGCGTAGCGTGGGTATTGGAGAACCAAAGAACGGACAATCCAGCTGCGTCCTGTTGTATTCAATTACTCTTATCAGCTGATTCCGTGGGCCCAGTGTCCGAGACGGGACATCTAAAGCAGTAAATCGATAAATGAATTACTGTTCAACCAGTTCAATCAACATCTGAGAAATTCCTATACATTCTGCTAGGGCAATACAAATAAGTGAATAAACTTGGTTTAATCTTTTAGTAAGCTCTGAAAAGCAATGTGTATAAGAATTGTTGGGCATTCAAAGTTAATTTCAAGTATAAGGCCAAAGTAGATGAAATGGAAGCATAGCTGACTTGGAGAATTCTTCCAGCTCAGTTATTTTGGCCTTAAATTTAAAATTCTCTTTGAATTATCACTGAATTCCTGACATTTCTCACTTTAGTAAATAACCTTAAAAGTTATTTATTCTGGAAACTGTGAACTGCAGAGAACTGACATGGGCCAAAATAAGGGAGTCTGAAAATGAATTAAACCAAATCAATTTACCAATCAATAATGAAAGGATTCAGAGAATAAACACAAAAGGAATTAACTAACAGCTCAAGACAAAACTAAACATTACATGAGCAAAAGAAAAATAATACACAGAGGAAGGAATGGAAAAATAATTCAATGACAGAAAAGTACTATTCTGAAGATAAATTAAAAATCACCACAAAGGAAGCAGGAGTGTGCGTGAAAGAAAGAATCTAGCCAGAAGAGGCAAATAATGCAGGTTACAAAGAATGGTCATAGTTTAGGTTAGTTCTCCACCTTTTTGGACAGGGCTTCAAAACTATGCACCTGGCATTATCGTAGTGACCCATTGTTGAATTTTAAAGTGACCTCAGAACTCATTCTTCTACTGTAAACCTTAACAACATCCCACTCAGATGACCTCACAAATAAGTAGCACTGGGCAAGACATCCAAGGGTAAATATCGGCGTACTTCAAAATCCTCATAGATTGTAAGCTTGTTTGAGCAGAGCCTTCTTTACCTCTAAATACCTTCTTTCATTGTTAGGGGGAGTAATACTGCAATAGCCAATTTATTGTGTGTCGTATCCTAAACTGATATGGGGATCCAATATTTGGTCTTGGTTTACTGATCATACCCAGAATGCTGATAAAGGCATTAGCCAGGACGTATCCATGATCGTTGGAAGCGTTGCACTGGAACACGGCACTGTTGCCACTTTGTACCTCTCTGAAGATGATGGTGTCTCCAGCAACTTCAAAATTGGGGTTAGGAACTGCATGCAAGAAAACAACCAGTGGAATTGTTAATATCAATTTACATATGTCGTATTGGGTTCACAATGAGGTTAAGGTTTAACTGACACATGGAGTGGTTATCGTATAATCGGGAATTACTTATTAAAGGAACACAATAGCCTTTGGAATACAAACCTGTATTCATAACGCTATAGTGTCCTGCTATGTAGATATCTCCCCTTCCCCCAGATTAACTTGCCTTTCTTCCCTCGTCAGTTTCTGTATTTCTACACTGCCTCCCTAACCATCAAAATTGCCGATCTCAAGCAATCAAATGGTTTCACATAGGGAAGCATTGGGAGGCTAATGCACATGTGCGTCAAGCAAGTGCTCACTATGAGCAGCATATGATTGAAACCGGAGTCTGACTCACAGGAGAAGCGTTTTTATCTTTATGATATGCTCAACCCCTTTCTTTTTTGGGAGGGAAAGGGGGAGGTAGGGAACCAAACTCAATTTGGAACCAATATTTCCAAATCATTTTCTAACTATATACACAAATGGGTAATTTTTGAAGCAAGATGCTTGCTATGTTTAACCCTTTCTCTTAAAAACCTTTGTATACCATTGTACATAGTTAATTTTGCTTGCCAACAAAATAGAAAATAACAGACGAAAATGTATACAGGAAAAGCAACGTATATAAAATGTATAATGTAACTTTTACCGCTGCCACTCTGTAAAACTATACAAGTAACTGTGATATCAAATGCATAACTGTAAAAGCTTATACGGTCAATTTCAAAATCGTCTGCTCAAAAATAAAGAATTAAAAAAAAAAAAAAAACCTTTGTATACCTGGGACTGATTTTTTGCTACTCTATCTGTTCCTGTGCATGTCTTGGAAAGCTACAGAATTTGAATAATTTTGCAGATATCTTTGAAGAACATTCTATAGAAAACACAGCCTAATTCTTGTGCCAATAATATATCCATATATCCTATAATTGTATAAAAAAAATGTGTTTTTTCTTAACCAGAACTTGTTGATGAGGGGGATATTTGTAACCTTCAATGTCCAAGTTTTAGTGGAAAATATACTGAAGATGTACTTCGAAACAACATAACATAAACATAAACAAAATGCTTTTATTCTTGACATACAATTCTGTATTGTACTGTAAAATCTACTTTACGTGCAGGTTGTTCTTAAAAGTAATGCACATTTAGGTTTATTCCACAAATGCAGAACCCAATTCATGTGTAGTTGTTAAGGTGATAAAAATATATTTTTGAAAATACTTTAGTAGTTCTGTAAGGAACTAAACAGATATTATTTCTTAAGAAAAACTAGCATTCTCTTTTCTGTTTTCAGGTAGTCAGAATATACCTGTGATTTATTAATCAAATAATCATGCATATAAATAATCGTACGTATAAATCTTATATTAAGATAGGACATTTTCTGTTCCATATAGATCCTATCGGTTGCAAAATCCTGGCCTATTTTTTCATACAATTAATGTTATAGGTTTCGTATATGAAATAAAAAAATACCATAATTCCCGATTGTGATGTTGTTATAATTTGCTTGTGAAAATATTTTATAATGTGTATTTTTGAATACAATGTACATTCCCCTAAAAGCTATGTCACAGGTTAATTATTTAGGTAGAAATCATACTCCTTTTGAAGCAAAGACACCATATATGCTTCTCATTCCTCAAAAGAATGAGGAAATTCCTATAATTTATATTAGCTTCAAAACTGCTTCATGCAATTAGGGTTGTGATTTTATTAGTACCTTGGACAGCTCCAAAAAAAAAACGACTTTCAAAACATCAACTTTCTTTATTTTAACCACTAGAGGGCATTCAAAGATTGCAGTATTCCTACCAGCAAATTTTGGAGGGTGGTAGACCTTCCTTCAGATTGTACGCAGCAGGACCAACTCTAAATAATAGCAAATCAATACAGTGGAGGGGTTTCTTTGATTAATGCTTTTACGTATTTATATCACTTTCACTGGAAACATAAATTTTAGTTGTTTGTTCCCAAAATAGTTTTTGGTTTATAGATATTACTATAACTGTATGTGAAAACATGTGCTTAAAATTCACACTGTGGCTGCACTGACATGACTTCAAGTTGCAACTTAACTTTTTCAGGATCATAGTTTGAGCTTTAAAAATATATGTATTCAAAACCACTTGCCTCTGTCTTTCTTTTGGTAAACTTACCTACAATGGGTTCCCCATCCATCAACCACTGGATAGTAGGTTTGGGACTGCCATTAGCACGACACACCAGACGTCCATTCTCACCCGGTGCCAGAATTAAATTTTTTGGTTCATCCAGCCAGTAAGGAGCCGCTGCAGAGGCAAGTAAACATAGAAAATATCAAGTTTGATAAATAATGTTAGCCAATAACAATCTTATAAATAAGGAGTGTATTCTATCAAGAAGAGAAAAGAAAATACAATCGAAAACCTGCAGCTCATTGCTTAAGTAAGCATTCTACCAGACAGCTACTAGAGGCACTACGGGGTGTTTACCGAACTCTGGGTCTCTTAATTTACGCTGGACGTACTCACGCTCTGCATGAGGACATCCAGTGTCAGTGTCAGTGAAATCCCCACAGCAAAGTATGTGCTCGTCATGCATGCCCTTTAGGTCCCCTCTTTTGGATGACAGAGGAGGAGGCAGAGCGCCAACCCAGTGCTGAAGAACATTGAATCGGGTGAGTAATGAAAGGGTTTTTAACTCTTTATGTGCTGCAAGAGGGGTGCCGCGAGGGAGCGGGAACAAAGGACACTATAGTGTTAGAAATACAATTTTGTAGTCCTAATACTATAGAATCCCTTTACATATCCCTGGATTGTTTTTCTTCTTGCACGCATTTTTTTTGTGTGTGCATTCTTTTTATTTTGTTATCATATAGTTGCATTATGCTCTAATGTTCTTTTTGTTTTTTTATATTTTGCATGCCAACTTATTTGGCTGAAGAAAAGAACTTCACAGCACCTTCAACTCAGCATATTAGCGGTAAGGATAATGTTATTTTAATAACCTTTTTGGGTCTCTCATCCCTTTATACTTGTTAGAGGGAGAGTATAGGCAGGGGAGATATTTGTTCGCAGGGAGATACTTTTTAATAACACTGAGATTTTTTGGAAAAACAAAATTTGTATATGATGTGATGTAAAAAAATTAAAACCAGTTGGTAACTGTACCCTTCACTCGGACAGAGATGGTATGTCGGATACTGCCCATCCTGTTTGATGCTTGGCAGAAGTACTCTCCGGAGTCCTCTTCGGATACCTTCACAATTCGAAGTGTTTTATTGAAATTCTCAAACTTCAGCTTCCGAGTGGGAAGTTCTCCTCCTTTCTTATACCACATGATGTCTGGTGTCGGGCTGTGTAGACCAAAACAAAATGTTTTTTTAAGGATAGTGGTACCTGATGACATTTGAAGTGCAAACACAAAATATTCACTCCCATTCCTACATTCCATCCTATTCCTACTTATCAGGACTCACAAATGTCACACACAATGAGATCTCTTTTCTGCTAATCAATAATTTGCTGCTATTTCTTGAGAAGTTCCTTACTTATTACTGTTCATTACTATTAAATATATTATACGTACACTCCAGAGGCGATACACTCCAGAAGAAGGTCCTCATCACGTAAGACCAACTTACTGCTGGAGGTACCTGTGGGCAGTAAGAAGGTTGGGGTTCGCTCAGGCACCCCTCGGGCTGGGAATAAAATAAAAACACAATCAGGATTGTTATATACATACATATGTGAGAGAAAGATGCTTGAACAACGAATAACTTGTGTATATATCAGCCGGCAGTTTCAGAGAAGTCTGCTAACTCTATTTGGTGGCAAAGAGAAAGCATCTAAAACATCGAAGAAGGTTGTTAAATATTAGCTGTGAATAAAATATTTGTCTTTTTCGATAGAGCATATTTGTTTTCATAATGTGGAAGATTCCATGTGCTGAGATGATTTAGTATATGTCACTGTGTATTTTGTTAAATCATCTGGTGTGAGGAACATTTCCTGTATTGCAGCTATTTCTGGAATGATGAAATAGCTACCATTGGTAGTTAATGACTAGAACGTATTGGGGTCACTTGGATCATCTTTCCCAATGCATGTAGGGACTAAAACTCTTGTTGTTAAACTGGCTATTGAATGACTACTACAGTATTTTAATAATTGCTACATTCTGTATCCTTTCTTTTATATTCTTCTATTTGAAAAAAAATATATATAAAAAATGACAACCTCTTGTTCTTATATATAGATTGCTGAATATTGCAACATGCTCTTTTGCATAAAAGTATGTTATAATTACCCTTCAGACTGTATTAATTCCACGTTCTGTTATAAATTCAGCATTAAAAAGTATAAACTCAATTTTAAAAAATATTTTTTTTTGCATTGTATCAGAAAAAAACAAATGAGGGCTAAAAATCTTTTAAATATACTTATTTACAATGTGTGATTACAGTGCTCCATACACCAGGGCCTCTCGAGGCAAGAGGAAAGAGGTCCGGGAGACCACAGCTCATTTCATTTTGCTCCATCTCTCCATACCTCAGGTGTGGGCAATGAAGAGACAGATGTAAGATAGCTTCTTTATTTAGTTGGTGTTTTAGGAACAGCTGCACTGATTTTCTGTATTTATATCTATTTGTACACAGATAGTGGGCTCTTTCAATATACAGTGCAATAGGAGTATAGTCACGCAGAAAAACCTGATTTAAAGAACTGGCTTGTTCCAAAGTCTATGCTGTGTAAATGCTCGTGTAGTAAGTAAGCTGTCTTTTAAGGCTACCTGAGTTGAATTGACTCTGCAGTGTGATTTGGAAATTGCTTTCCAAGATAGGTATTATGACTGACAGATGTTGACAGTCAGACCGATCAATAGGCCGCTATGCAGCAAAATCTGTAAGTACCCCAACGTGATCAGTTTGAAACAAATCAAGTATTGCCTGTTCATCAAGAAACATATCAATTAGGAGTTTAAAGAAGAATTGTATTGATCATCAAATATGGAGCACATATTCAATACTTTAGTTTCATTACATAAAATTAAAAAAGGTACCAAAAATTAATATTGCCCAATTCTGTTTAAAACAACCAATGTAAATTGACTAAAAAGGACATTACTTTATACTTATGGATTACAAATAAGTATAGCTATAGTAAATCTTTCTTAATTTTCATTTGTCATGGCATCATATAATTCTATTTAATATAGTTTTGGTTTTTTTCCGAATATATTTCAGAATATTTTTCTTGCTGCAAATTTTGATACAATTAAAGGGAAAGTTTGATTAACAACCATGTATAAGTAGATACATATAAACGTAAATAAAAAAATGCATTCCCCTATAACTTATAGACTAATTTTCTTTTAAAGTGGCAATGTACATTCAGTACAATTTGGTACTTACAAAAATATTTTCTAAAAGAACAATTTGGAACGGAAGTATGATTTTCAAAAATATCCTACTTAAATAGAATCAAATGAAAAATCATATCCCAAAATTCTTTCCACGTCCCCTTCGTACTTTATAAATCTTCTGTTTGTGTTATTATTTGATATGTTAATCCCAAGTGTTTAATGCCTGACGTTTAACACCTGTTGTACTATACTAGTTTTGGATGAATCATGTACGTGTCCATGGGAGTAATCAACTGGCTGTAACACCCGATGTCTACCCCTACCCCCCATTTTCATTTCTGTAACATCCTCCAAGTCTTGCAAATGAAAGAAAACAATAAAAATTGTCAAATTGGAAAATAAAATAAAAAATCTTCTGTTTGGTGTTTTTGATATAATACAGATTTGATTTAAAAATGATTGTTGTTAAAAAAAGTTTCGCTTTAAATAGAGTGCATTAAAATGACAGTGCTTCAAAAACAAAACAGCAATGAAACGGCTTCCGTAATTATTTGTCAAAACGAAAACATTTCTTTTTACGTGTCAGCTGAGACTGCTGTTCAATTCCCAGGGAACCTGTGAATCTATGGCTTGTAGGTTCCTTTGTTAATCAGAGTCCAATCTTCATCGTAAAGGTTCATGCTTTTAAAAAAACAAAACATGACCGTTGCAAACTCCTCCCAGGGGACGCTATAAAGATATCTGGAACCCAGTATTAGTTCATTACTTTCCAATTAGTAGGAACAAATCAGTAGGGTTTATTTCTCAGTTTGTCTAATATGTACAAAATTTCTGTAAGAAGCTTCCTGTTTACATTGAGTTTGATACTGCTTTTAATGCAAGAATGAATGAAGGTTCTTGGTGTGAGAAATGGGATTCCCACCTAAACAATACTCTGCAAGCATACTGAAAAATACCGATACCTAACAATTAATTGTTTTATATGTTCTGCTGAGTTATGAAAAGGCTGCTTACCATATCTGATTAATTAGAATTATTTACAGTATACTGTCTTCTGGAAAATCACAGATAATTTTATATGCAATCCAAAACATAGAAGATATGTTAACACCTTAGAATTATAGCTGAGTTTCTCTTACTTCAAATGGAACATTTGCTGCATCAAATCAAACTGTATCTGTTGCAAATAGAAATCAAATTAAAATGGTGCAAAAGCTAGGAGTCAGGTGTGCGAAGCCAGCCTATGTTACAATGCCACGAAAAGCAACAGCCAAATATTGGTTAAGTGACAAATAGATTTAGGGAGAAAAAGGCTCTGTCTAAAATCCAGAGAGTAATGATCATCAAGAAGATCCAAGAATGTAACAGCAGACAGTTTTATAAATGCTTTCCTCAAACTACATTTAGTAGTTAGTCCATGCCTTTTTAATAAATGTGTGTGTATTTAGAATATCAGATTTATATATATGTATTAATCTTACATTCTTCGTTGTTTTTTCTTTTAATTATTTAAAATGTTCTTATATTAAAGAATTAAAGAGCCCTTATATTTGTACTGGAATTTCAAAGTCTTACATTGCAGTAGATAACGTCTAAGGTGAAAACGAAGAATATGATTTTAAATTATGATAGTAATGATCACTCAAATAGCCAACTAAACCCTTCAGGACCAATTATAGGTCAAGCTTTATTTTTCATAACACAAAATAAAAGACCTGGTATGAGATGGAAAAACACACATCTTTATACGCAGACAATAAACAGGTAGGATTTTGAAGATACAGTCTTAGAACTGAGAACAGAATATTGTGTGATATAGGTATAAATATAGATATATTCTACCGGGAAATAAAGTGTATGTATAACCAGGTTACGAATAACACGATAAGGTATATATTCGTGGTTTTGTAATTCTATAGCTGGTTGAAGCATGAGAAACACATAGTACAATGTTTATTAGGACCTACTTGCAATCCATGAAATTCAGAAAAACAGAGGCAGCAGTCCTGAAGGGATTACGGTAACTAATATGATCTAGCTTTTTCTATCTTCATTTTTTTTTTTTTATATCTGCATGTTCCATTACTGGTTGTACAATGGCTTTATATTTTGTTTTTGAATTATTTTTTTTCTTATGTGTTGACCGTCTCTGATATATGGAAAATGCTAGTTTGTCTTTTCCAAAGATTCCAAAAATGAAGTATATTATGTTTGGAATTGTGTATAAAAAATTGGTCCATATAGTAATGTAGTAATCTAATGTAACATATGGTTTTGCTTCCAGATGGGCCTCTGTGAACATGTTTGATATCTGCACTTTGCTAGATAGATCCTACAATTCATCTACAGATCTAAAAGCATACTATTCTAATCTAGAAAGGTTTTAGGATATGGAGCAAACTATAATAGCTGAAGTATTTGACCCCAGATAATGTTATAATAATAGTGAGTGAGTTAGCTAGAAGGTGAGTTAGAATAGGAGGGTCTAGTGACTTTAAGAACTCACCAAGATACATAATAGTGAGGTTCGTATAGAAGTAAATGGCGGAGTCATTACGGGAATTCTCTGTAATAAACAAGACAAAGTGAGAGCCCCAGACGATCAAAAAAAGAAGATTATAAGAAAAAGATAGACACATAGAAAGAAAAGTGAGATAGTGATGGAATGAGAGGGAGGATTAAATAGTAAATAATAGAATACTGGTCGTTTAAACGTAAATGGAAGAAAAAACATAAACGTCACTATAGAGGCTGGTTAACTGAAGAGTCTATCCACTTCAAGTGCAGTTTGTTACCGAAATCCTAAAAAGGGGACTTTGGTAACAATAAGGTTCGAAATTGAGGTAATTTCTAAGACCTGTAAATAAAATCCATATATAAACTTTTGAGTTAAAAAAAATTAGCTATGATAAGATGAAAATAAAACAAATTTTAAAAAAAAGTGAGTTTGGGGATTTTACCAGCTCTAATTTTCTGGAGTAAAAATTAGCAAGTTGTTTTTAATCTAAAACTCACTGTATAGTTAATAAAACCCTGAGTGGATAGACCTAAAATCAAACAAGAATGTATGACAATAGCAGACGAAAAAGAAGGATTCAAAATTATGTGGCATAATGCAAATGAAAAACAAGGTAAAGCTGCTTCTGATGGACACAGTAAAGATAATAAAAATACAGATATAAGCTGTGAACATGTACTGGTTAGACTGGAAAACTGGGAAGTAGAATGAGTATGAGACGGATCAACGGAAGTAGAGCAATGTGGCTAATGAGACAGAAAGAAAAAGCAGTAAACAAGAGACAGAAACAGAGTACAAAAGCCTCAAGCAGAACGAAAGCAACAAAGATTGCAAAATCACATACAAGCAACAAAATTCGTAAAGAATGCCCCTGAGTTTAACGTAATAAAGCAGGCAGATAGCAAAGCTGGAAGATATTCAGTCCTCCTTTGCATGTACTATGTTATGATACCTGCCATACCCCGCAAGCAAACAGTTAATAAAAAATGGGAGCAGAAGACAGCAAGTGTACAGCATTTTACCCTTCCTGTTTGGTGGTGTCTACAACACTGGATCTCTGCAGCCTTGAAGGAGTTAACAGGAGAAGGAAATAAGAGAAAACTTGAGGCAGCTCTTTAAATATTACAAGCTGCAATCAGGTGAATTACCTTCTGGCTTCCTGTAGAGGGCGACCCGGGATAAAGTACTATACAGAAGGATACGTGTCACACTTGGGTAGTACGATCAGTTATGGACTGCACATTTACTTTATTGGTGTTTCATTCTGCTATTATTCACTTTTTTTTTTTTTTTAAAGTCTGCAACATTGTGAAAGAACTTATGACCAGCCTTTGAAAAAAGACTCTATACCATAATAAGACATATATTATTTTAAATAATTTGATCTGTAAACCAAGATAGCATCTTTTTAATATTTCCTGTCAATTACATTAGCCTAGAAGTAATGCCCCGTTTCTTATATACACAGTACCCATAAAAAGAGTGATGCTAAGATGTTACCTACACTAAGCTCACGTAATACAGAGGAACCTCGGAACTCGAATGATCCTTTTCACAAACAATTCGGTATTCGAACTAAAATGTTGAGTAAAAAATGTCATCACCGGGACCCCTACAGCCAGCTCTCTCATGGAGTTAAGATGTGGCTGAAAAGTAAATTTGGAAGTTTCTCTCGCCCAGCTGTTGCAGGATGAGTGTGTTCTACTGACCTGCAGAGAGGTACCTACCTTGCTCCATCCCTAGCAGCCTCTACCTATAGCAGTAGCACTCTACCTACCTACACCAACCAGGGCACCTCCCTACCTACCTACACACCAATAGCAGACTTCCAGTACGCAGGGCACCCAACTAGAATCCAGTGGAAGCAAGGATACCCATACACCCACCAGCAGCTCCCAGGACAGCCCAGTACCCAGGTGCAGCAGCCCCCCTTCCCCACCTGTGCTCCCTGCTGGCAGCCGGTCCTGGAAGAGATGGGCAGACCATCCTCAGTGGAGGCAGAATACACCTTCACTTGGTAAATGCTAGATCGCCCTCACTGGGAACTTATCACCAAGAGGCAACATGTGGCCCCGGACCAGCTTGCTGGGTTTCTTCGTGTACTTACTGCTTCTGCAGGAGAGCCTGAGCAGGAGGATCCCTGTAGACACAGATCAGTGCACCTTCCCCGAAGCGGTAAGTACTGGAGCCAGACAAGCACGTGTGCAATGTGTGTACTATGTCAACTATGTGTATATGTGTGTGTGTGTGTAATGTCAGCTACGTGTGTGCAGTGTGTGTACGAACAGTGGTCCCATTTACAATGTAAAATGCTGTAATTTTGGGGGGTCTGAATTTATTAAATTTACATGCATTCCTATGGGAAACGAATTGGAACTCGAAAAGCCTTCTGGAACGGATTAAGTTCGAGTTCTGAGGTTCCACTGTATATCAAAACAGAGCTGCAATGATACTGAAGCCAGGTTAGTGCAGAAAACAAAATACAAAACTAAAAGATATGAAAACACTCAGCACCTAAACTGAAAGATGTACTCAAAATATATGCAAAGTTTGAATTTTGGAATCATTTGCAGGATTCACCGGCAAACAAAAACAGGGTTAAAACACGGAGTGAGGGACATTAGGATTACATTTATTTGAGACCCCATGCAGTGTAACCTGTCCATACTATACCCCGATGATGTGCTCAGGGGTTGGGGAGGTAGTATGAAGAAATCAGAGAACTATAATTCATACAGGGAAATTCACTAAAGCAAAAATTGCTGGTGAATTTCAAATTCAAGGCCGTAATAGCCAAACTGGAAACAGAGTAGACTTGGAGAATGTTTCCAGTTCAGCTATTTTGGTCTACTTTTTGATATTCACTTATTGTCTAATATGAAGGTGCAACCTCTCTTTCCTGATTTGCCAAGTATTTAATGAAGTGAATGCTTATTGGAAGCAACATAGTGAGGTATTATATTCCCACATTGGACACTGGGTAATTAAGGTATTACCTGGCAGGCAGGACTCCTGAGACTAGGGGACACTTGCGACTAAACAAGCCAGCTGCTTCTGCACCCCCTAATTATGTTTTATGTTTCCCCTGTGTGCGGAATACAGCTTTATCCTACACCTGTCCTTGGATGATACATTAGGCTTCCTGACAGTGTATAACTGTGTTTTGGTGTGCTATATTTTGCTGATGGATTGTAATTTTGTTTTAAACAGTAATGTGTAGATTCTGGCTCTATGAGATTGCAGCAGTGTTTTATATTTTCCATAAGCTTTAGGCAGTATTTTAATATAAATCCATTTATTGCTGTCATGTCTTCTTGCAAGGTCAACACACTTATCAAAGTCATGACGACTGATTGATGACTAATTGATGAAAATGTGGAAAATGCAATAACAGTTAGCAGGAATACAGAAGAAAATACCTGAATTACAGGCTATTTACAAACATATTTCTCAGTTATTTACTAAACTGGGCAATGCTGAGAATCGCAAATGTCAGACTGTAATATTTACAATACTATTGAATTTTCCGCAGTTTTCAATTCAGTAAATTACCCCATGAGTGTCCAACTTGAGCTAAATGAAATGTTAAATTTGGCTGAGTAGCACAGTCACATCGTATTTAAACGACATCGGCCCCATATAACTCCACCTCTGAAGTCAGGTGTTTCACATTCGAGCTGCTCTGATGAATTAATTTACATAGTGAATTTCACCTGAGCATTTACTAAGTGAATTTTAGTTGTACTTTTTTATCTTAATCTGGGGAACTTATGGTTTAGGAACTTATTGCTCAAATTACCGGTAACACAGATTTCTTAATATTGAAGTTTCTGTTTAAACATGTCCCTATACTAGAGACATATACAATGATGAAGAATAATTGGGTTACTCAGAATGATAAATAAATATTACGAAGAGTAGAAGAGCAAATTGATCGTAAATATACAAAATAAACAACAAGAACACTGGGACATTGTAATTCAGTACTACATTGTGTGACCCCAACCCAACCTTTCAAGAAGGCTTGTACTAGCATTCAAAAAAATGAGACCCATTTAACGCTCATCTGTCCCATTATTGTACATACAATGTAGGAATGCTTACTTGTCAGCACTTTGAGATTATAGGCATTCTTCTGTTGAATTGTGTGTGTGAAGTGGGAACGTGCATTGCAGCTGTAGTCTGTCAACGCGTCCTGGCGCAGAACATTGGAAAAATATAAATCTCCATTTAGACCCTGAGATACCCTCTTATCCTGGGCTATTGGCTCCATGGCTGCAGAAAAGAGACAGAAGATACAGTACCCTGTGTCAGATTACAGCCCAGAAATCTTTGACATCTACAGATTTCTATCTATGTGTGTCATCTGCTAGGAAACTGCAAGAAAAAAAACTACCGTAAGTAAATCTAGAAACAGATAGTTTATCTATCCAAAAACAGATTTCTATTACACATAAATAGAGCAAAACATGCCTTTGTAACAGTATTGTAACAGGATGTACTAATTGTATTCTATGAAACCTCCTGTATTAAAGAATCGATACTCATAATCAAGGACTATTCTATCCTATTCTGTTTTTTGTCCATTGTTATATGGACAGTATTTTCATGATGCCATTAGTAAAGACCCTGCTTTGCCAATAAAAGGCATACATATTGATTTTCCTAACTTTCGGGAGATGTGCTTGATCTATTTCTTATAGGGCGTCTGATTTATCATACCCTGTGTGCCATGATAGTGGAAATTTAAAGGGATTTGGCCATTTTACCTAATGGAGGCCGAAACATACTGAATGGAGGGGTCCACCCCAGGTGACAGAGGACTGGGGGTTGTACTGCTGCTTTCTGGTCAGCAGGCATTAAGTGAGTTGTTGTGATTTTTTTCATTTATTTTCTTAGCTTTCTTGCACCCTGTACCGATGCTGGAGCTGGGATGTGACAATGATCCCAGCAGCAAACCACTAGACACCAGGGATGAGGTTTCACTCCAGCTCTCCTGGCTCCTTATAGGGCAGGAAAGAGAAACTGGATGGACCTCACCGAACTGCAAACCCCCTCCCAAAGAAAAAGAAGATATAAAATTAAAATTAAGTGTGTGACAGCTGGAGGCCATGTTTAGGTACATTAGTGTTTACTCTTTCAAAGGAATAAAGTCAAGTTTTAGGTGGTAGATGGAATTATAGCTTTGTACAGAGCATATTAATGTTCAAGTGAGCTAGAACACGGGTAACACTTACAGCTGCTCATCCAGAATATGACTGGTGGGGGAAGTCCATGCGGAGGGTTGCACTGCAGGATAAGAGAACCCCCCTCATTTACCACCACAGGGTCCAGTTTTTCTTTGGGCCACAAAGGGGATTCTGTAAATTGAATATAAAAACAAGCAAAGTGTTTAGGGGGAAAAAAAAAATGCAATCCACAAGATATTTGACAGGGCAGTTCACTTAATACAGCAAAAACATTAAATTGTCTGGTAAACATTCCTATAGGAAACTGGTACATTATAAGGGAAAAGTTCAATTTATGCCAAGGTGTGGTGGCTATGCAGAACCTAGATATTAAGAAAAATAAAACTGCTTTAGCTATACATGTAAAAATAGTAATTTTTATTGAGCCACAAGAAAATACAAGGCAAGTTTTGTACCTAAACGTATCTATCCAGCTGAAGTGGTAGAGGTTAACACAGTAAAGGAGTTTAAGCATGCGTGGGATAGTCATAAGGCTATCCTAACTATAAGATAAGGCCAGGGACTAATGAAAGTATTTAGAAAACTGGGCAGACTAGATGGGCCGAATGGTTCTTATCTGCCGTCACATTCTATGTTTCTATGTTTCTCTCTTTTGGACCAGAGAAAGAAATACAGATCGAAATGTAGGAGTTTTATGATGTGTGGAAGATATAGAAAATGAGATGTTAACATAATCCCAACTGTCCCAGATTTGAAAGGACAGTCCTGTTTTCCGCCCACACCTGGCTGTCTTGGTTTTCACACTTTGCAAACATAATTCAGAGCTTTTCTGTCAATGCAAAAGTGCTTCAGCACTAATCTGTACACAGGTAAACCCAGAAAGGATTGGCAAGCCTGGCACAGACGTGCTAGACGTTCTGCAACCCATGGGTCCATGCCACTTTGTGTTACTCTCAGCCCCACAACTCACTAGAAACTTGTAAGAGGATCTTGTTAGAGAGGGCAACTCCATGCTCATTTCGAGCAAAACACTGATACTCCCCCTCATAGTCCTCAGGACGCCCTCCTCCATGAATGTCTATAACGAGGGTGCCAGCATGTCTGCGGAAAGAAACTTTGGGGTCCTTAGCCACATTGTAAAATTTTCCATTCCGTGTCCATGAAAACCTGTAACAAAGAGTAATGATATAGGTGACGGAATAATCACGAATGTCATCATGAAATAAGAAAAAGAGCTGTTCACAACGGAGTAATTTATAATTACATACAAAGCTTTTGCCTAGAAACGTGTCTGTTTAAAGCTACATACTAAGGCCTGGTGGACCAAAATTGTATATGTCCTGATCTTGCGACAATAACAAATTACTTGAGCCACATTCCCACATTCCTTTAGTAAGCCCGGTCCTGATTTTAAAGTTGCAAAGTAACAGGAACTGGCAGGGCCAAAAGTGGCCACTAATTGCTTATTCTAATTTAATCAAGAATGCGTACCCTTTGTCTGTACATGTCCTTCTCCCATACTAGAAACATTACAAGTACATATATCTACCATTAGACGTGTTTACTACCCACAACAGAGACAACACACGTTGTTTATTTGCTGTATTAACATTTCATTTGAACCCTGACAACCCCATCCAAGAGGCTCCTTAATACTCACGTTGGGTATGGATTCCCCTTTGCCTCACATTCAATGATAATGTTGTCACGAGGGTCCACAATATAATTCTTCACAGACTGATTAGTGATGGTGGGAGGTTGAGGTACTGCAGGGAACAAAAGAAGGCTCAGATGAGATGTAACCAAATATGCATGCAGCTTGTCAGAGCCCCCAAATACGGATTTGGTTTTTGTAAATTAACTGTGTCATCCTTCATGGGTGTATAAGTCCCAATAATAGTAACTAATATTTGAACTTTAATCCCCTAAACACCATCCACACACACACACACATCATCTTCTATTTCACTAGAAGCTCACATTTTATCACTTTGCCAAATATTTTTTGTGTGGGCGCATTTTTATTTTTATATGACAATATATATACTTCCTGACTTCAAATATATAATATCAGAATCCTTTATTCACAGATAGCTTTGGGCCCACTGTCCCTTTTTATCTTCTTTATAATCTCTTTTTATCCATAACGTATTGGCAGTTTTCATAACATTTAATTTTCTCCTACTTCATTTTTTTTCTTTTATATCAACCTGTGATGTTCATTCTCATTGTATGATTAAACTGTCCGTCTACATTTATATCTTATCGTCTTTCCTGGGTTAACAAGCTTTCTTTTTAGTTCTTGTTATTTTTTTGTTTGTTTGTTTTGATGGACAAATGCATTGTATTATCTGACTTTATCAAAACATAAATTACATTAAAAGAAATTAATCTTTATTTCAGAAATACTCTCAAGCACTCTAATCAAATAGTGCTATGGAGAGTATAAAATTAAAATCTCCAGATTGCTACATGGACTGTCAGTAAAGCTTCTTGTAGTTGTTATGGTACATTCCCTCCCATTTTTATCAAACCATTTTTGCTGTATTGACAAAGACCACTAATACATCCAAAATCTGAGCCCTCTGATGTTGTCAATATTTCACCTTATCCAGTAGGTCAGGGAAGACATTGTGAATTAAACATACTGACATTGTAACTCACACTAGGTATTTTTGAAGCTCTTTATATAGCTAACAAAACAGGTCGAATTTCCATATTTGTGGGACAGGACAATGGGATAAAAAAAAAAAAGATACAGTGGCAGGCGGGAGAGAATTAAGATGCAAAAGGGAATGATATAGAGGGGAAAAAAAATCAAAAATACAAAAAAAGGAAGCATCATTCAAGGAATCCCTGCCATCAGCTTTCAAAAGGAAGCAAGACGTTTAAGACACGTTTAGAAATATAATCTAGTGTTCTATCTGTAGATTTTTGCCGTACCCCCCCCCCCCACCCCCCTGCCATTCCTTCTTTTACTGCCTTGCATTCTAATAAACCCCAATCAACATCTCCCCACACGTACTGCTTGCTCTCTATAAACTTTATACTAGAGACTGTCTGCAATCCACAGTGAAACTTACGGTCTTTCTGAATGTTTGCTGTTAGTTTCCATGGAAGCCATTTGGAAAGTTGGAGAAGAGAAAAGGTTAGTAAAACACTTAATACAATTCCGGCTAATATATGAACAAGCATGCACAGGCAGCCTAATTCAATGGATATCACTGTGATCCAGATAGGTCGACATAAACACGGACAAAGCCTGCGGCTTATTAGGATGACATTTGCAAGTTTACTGTATGGCCTACTGGGTGATTTATATAACAGACAGGTTTATGATCTATTCAGCTGATTAAAGCACTGTGAATAATATTAACACATTTACAAGACAAGGTAGTTTGTGTTTGGTCACTGTGTTTTCATGGCTGGTGCTGACATTATTGGACACTTTTAGAGACTGCATTATGAATGACATTCTCCCAAGCTCAGGCTGGCCTGCCAGGATACCACTGTACCATAAAACAATAGCAAAGGCTACTTGAACTTCTTGCTTTCGCATACAGGTCTTTTCTAGTTCTTCCCCAGTCTTACGGATTTCTCCATGCTACCCTATCAGACTGTTCACATTTAAAAATAACCTAAATGATTTAGTGTATAAAAATAAAAACAGAGCGTGTGAACAATGAGAATGGGCACATGTTATCATACGTGTGCCATTACAGAGAGAATGTATTGCATATCCTACCAACAATGGGCAAGTCAATATCAGAAATGCCAGCACTCTATGGGAACGTGATTTAGGGGAAGTTCTTGAGGGTATAGAATGGCAGGAAATATGGGAGGCGAGTAACACCACCTCGGTGTGCGTGACACTACAGGAGCAATCCTTTAAAACACTGCTCCGTTGGTACACCACCCCCGTAACGCTATACAGGATGCACAGAACCAACACAGACACGGCATAGCACGTCCACGCCGTCCTTCCCACTTACCTGCTCGCCGGCGATCACGATGTGGGGACCTACCTGACATCCCAGGGAGTCCCCCCTTGCGAGGACCTCATGATCCCATGGACTGAATAGCCGTCCATAGCAGTGCCAACAGGAGGAGTGCCTGGAATGACAGGCAGTCCCCCGGCTGCATGAAATAAAGTAAAATAAAGTTAAAGCACGGTTTAAATTAAATAATATATACTTAGATCATCCGTGATTTGTCATAAGTGCGATGATTATGGCTTACAGCTCATGAAAACCCCAAATGCACAATCTCAGTAAATTAGAATATTACATGTAATCAATAAAACAAGGAGTGTACATAGAACACTCCATGCATATGGACTCAGTACTTGGTTTGGGCCCCTTTTGCAGCGTAGTGGCATGGAAGCTATCAGCCTGTGGCACTGCTGAGGTGTTATGGAAAACCAGGATGCTTCAATAGTGGCCTTCAGCTCTTCTGCATTGTTCGGTCTCATGTCTCTCATCTTTCTCTTGGCAATGCCCCATAGATTCTCTATGGGGTTCAGGTCAGGCGAGTTTGCTGGCCAATAAGCACAGTAATCCCACGGTCACTGAACCAGGCTTTCCTGCTGGAAAATAAAGTCAGCATCCCCATAAATCTCGTCTGCGGAAGGAAGCATGAAGTGCTCCAAAATCTCCTGGTAGACAGCTGCGTTAACCCTGGACTTAAAGAGACACTATACTCACCAGTGCAACTACATGTATTCCTCCTGACCCTATAGTGTTTACACGACCATCTAGCCCCAATGGGCCCCTCATGCCTCCATAAATATAGTAAAAATCTTACTGTATTCAAGCCAGAAGCTGTAAATCTGCATGCTGTTAGACTCAGGAAAAACAAGCAGTCTTCTGACATGTGATAGCCTGATCCAATCCTGACATGTGATAGCCTGATCCAGGCATATTATGCCTCCATCAACTCAGAAGTCTTTCTGGTTCACTCTGAGTGACTGCAACTGGAGGTGTTCCTAGCTTTAAATGTAAACACTGTATTTTCTCAGAAAATACAGTGTTTACATAAGAAAGGCTGCAGGGAGCTATAGTTCTCACCTGAACAACCTCATTAAGCTGAAGTTGTTCAGGTGATTATAGTGTCCCTTTAATGAAGCACAGTGGACCAACACCAGCAGATGACATGGCTCTCCAAATCAACACAGACTGTGGAAACTTCACACTGGACTTCAAGCATCTTGCCGTGTGTGCCTCTCCAGACTCTGGGTCCTTGGTTTCCAAATGAGATGAAAAGGTTGCTCTCATCAGAAAAGAGGACTTTGGACCACTGAGCCACAGACCAGGTCTGTTTTTCTTCAGTCCAGGTAAGACGCTTCTGACGTTGTTTGTTGTTCAGGAGCGGCTTGACAAGATGAAAACGACATCTGAAGCCCATGTGCAGGATCCGTCTGTGTGTGGTGGCTCTTGATGCACCGACTCCAGCCTCAGTCCACTCCTTGTGAATGGCCTTTTCCTGACAATCCTTTACAGGCTGCGGTCATCCCTGCTGCTTGTGCATCTTATTCTTCCACACTTTTCCCTTCCACATAACTTTCTATTAATGTGCTTTGATACAGCACTTTGGGAACATCCAACTTCCTTCGCAATTACCTTTTGAGGCTTTCCCTCCTTATGGAGGGTGTCAATGATGGTTTTCTGCACAACTGTCAGGTCAGCAGTCTTCCCCATGATTGTGATTCCTACTGAACCAGACTGAGAGACCATTTAAAGGCTCAGAAACCCTTTGCAGATGTTATGGCTTACTTAGCTGATTAGAGTGGGACACTGTGAGCCTAGAATATTGCACCTTTTCACAATATTCTAATTTACTGAGATTGTGGATTTGGGGTTTTCATGAGCTGTAAGCCATAATCATCGCACTTATGACAAACATGGCTTGAACTATCTTGCTTTGCACGTAATGCGTCTATCTCATATATTAGTTTCCCCTTTTACGTTGCATTACTGAAATAAATAAACTTTTGCACGATATTCAAATTTTTTGAGTATCCCATGTATATATGATCTAAGTATATATATATATATATATATATATATATATATATATACACATACACTGTCTAAGTGTATTTTAATATTAATATATATATATATATATATATATATATATAATATCAAAATACACGTAGAATGAAATTAAAGGATCACTATAGTGTCAAGAAAACAAACTCGTTTTCCTGACACTATAGCATCCTTAGGACCCACCCATCCTCAGGGACCCCCTCCCTTGGCGCTGAAGGGGTTAAAACCTCTTCAGCCACTTACCTTTATCCAGCATTGGGCTCCCTCTGCGCTCGTGACCTCTCCTCCCCCGCCGACGTCAGCTCCTGAGTGGAGCGGAATGCGCATGCACGGCCAAAGCCGCGCGCGCACATTCAAACAGTCCATAGGAAAGCATTTCTCAATGCTTTCCTATGGATGTTCTGCACGTAAAAATATGAATATGAATCTAAAAATATGTAAAAAAAAAAAAAAAAAAAAAATTTAAAAATGAAAATAAAGGCCTTTAAAGGGACAGTTCGTCCCGAGCGCGCAGCCCGATTACAACCCACGCCCGAGGATAAGCTACACACTACTGCACAGGATACCTATTGGATGCACACATCCAGCACACTCCTTGACTCCTATGAATGAGTTTTGTTACTCTGGACACAATTGAAATTGAGAACTACTGGAATACTTACAGTGATTACCTGATCCTAGGATTGAGATTTTCATTTTGGTGAGATCCAACCTCGTTCATACTATATATATATATATATATATATAGTATACTTTCAAAGGACTTATAATTTTTTCATCTGTTCTTTTTTACTTTTCCACTAGTTATTGTTTTTTCATTTTTTTCACATTCTGTATATACACCTTTTTTTCCAATGAAGATCACTAAGGAATGGATCCATCTGGATATTTTGTCAATATAGATTATTGTATATAGCCTAGGATGTGTGCATCTTAGGCACACATCCTATTTGTATCATAGATTTATTATCCAGGAGCTTATGATTTATTTTCTATTTGTGTACCATACATGTAGTAACCAATGGATAAGTGATTTAAAATTTTTGATGAACTAATATATTATGAAGGAGATCATCAGTAGGCAATAGTGTACATATGTTGTAGATGAATGCATTTAGATAATCAGTGTACAATAAATCAATTTCACTTTTTTTGCATATAAAATATAGATTCTCTTATTTTTTCATGCATACAATGATGCATATGAGTGTGGTATTTAATTGTTTTGTATATATTGTTGAGGTTATGGATGGGGAATACCTCTAAATAACTGCACCGTTTAGTAATTGAGTGCCAACACAAGCATTAATTTTGTATACCATTGGTTTTCCACCATATTGGAATATACTGTGAGCACTATATTTTTTATTTTCTTATCCTGAGTTGGACTACTCCATCATTTTACTAAAGGACCAAAGAGGAGCACCACATATCCTTGAGTGGGGATTATTCCACTTCACGCTATCCATACCAGAGCTGGATTTAAGCTCTGAATATTGTGAGTAGTTCTACTATTATTTACACAATATCCACATTTTGTTTTCATACTACACCATTTGAGTTTTTTCTCTCTTCTGTTCTTCCCGCATATTCATCTTCAAACTACAGATATACATTCGGGACGCTACATACCCTTTTGATGGACCACTAGGACCACCATTTGCACATTTGGACATTTTATATTTGGACTATTAGGTACCGTTGTTATTCCAATTTTTATATTACATTTGGACATTTTTCGGACGATTTGTCACTGCTGCTACTCCTATTTTTATATTATTATTTGATATTTCCACTTGTTTTAGGCGCACCCTTATTCCTTCTTTTCTCTTCATTGTATTTGAAGGGGTTCAGAGGGGATTCCCCTTTTTTAAGGTGTGCTGCCTTGTTGTCATATTCCCTGTTTCTTATCAGCGCTGAACCTCTTTCCTGATCCCTATTCAATTTGCAGGACCTGCCTGATAACCCAGGCAGAAAGTTCAGAGAATTTAATTTGCTAGCACTATATTTAACCCTGTAACTTTCCAAGACACCATAAAACCTGTACATGGGGGCACTGTTTTACTCGGGAGGCTTCGCTGAACACATATATTAGCATTTCAAAACAGTAAAATGTATTACAACGATGATATCATCTGTGAAAGTGAAGTTTTTTGCATTTTTCACACACAAACTGCACTTACACTGACAATATAATTCTTGTGATATGTTTTATGGTTTTGAAACACTAATATTTGTGTTCAGCGAAGTCTCCTGAGTATAACAGTACCCCTCATGTACATGTTTTATGGTGTTTTCAAAAGTTACAGAGTCAAATATATGGCTTGTGTTTCAGATTTTTCAAATTGAAATTCGCCTGATTGGTTACGTTGCCTTTGAGACCATATGCCCAGGATGGCATACCATTTGCTAAAGTAGACAACCCAAGGTATTGCAAATGGGGTGTGTCCAGTCTTGTTTAGTAGCCACTAAGTCACAAACACTGGCCAAAATTGGCGTTCAAATTTGTTTTTTGCATTTTTCCACACACAAACAAATATTAACGCTAACTTTGGCCAGTGTTTGTGCACGCTAATGCACAGTTACATGTGAACGAGCAGGCTCGTGCACTGTTGCGTCTGGTCTGGGTCTGCAGTCTGTGAGAGGGAGGCAAGCACACTCAAATAGAGCGCACCTTTCACTTCTGTTAGCTCAGGTGACCTAACAGACGGAGGCAGCAAACCTCCCTGGCTGTTTGATTGGGGTGTTCCCTAGCAAATTTATAAAAGTGCAGATTTCTCATAGAAATCAGCACTTTTGTAAACTGGGTTTAAACCAGGCTACTCCTCAAGTTCCTCAACCATAAAGAACTTAAGCAAGCTGAAGTGCTTTTGGGGTGTGGAGTGGTCCTTTAAGTGGTCACTATAGATACCAGGACCATTATAGCTTAATGGTGTCTATAGCCTGTCACTGCAGGTTTTTCAATGTAAACACTGCCTTTTTTAGACAAAAGACAGTGTTTACACTTCTGCGTAGTGACACCTCTAGTGGCAGTCACTCAGAGAGACACTAAAGTGCTTCCTATCTTCCTAGCACAGTATGCAGCACCTACATTCATCATCCCCACGCTGTGCATTAAGGTGCTGAACATTCCCCATAGAGATGCACTGATTCAATGACCGCTCTCGGCCAATCAGCTGTGCCGCTGTCCGGCGGTACATCATGCTTCCTGAATCTGACATTTCACCAGAGGAGGAGTTGAGACCGGTGCTGTAGACAACTTTGGGGTTAAACTACCATAAGGTAAAGTGCAACAATGCAGATAGTCGCTAAACAGATAGGTGCATCCAAACCCAACTGTGAAATCAATCACCTCATTTCACCTAAAAACAATAGATAATAAATACATAATAGCTAATATAGGGCAGTACAGTCTGTATAAGATATAGAGTGCAAGTATTTGTACTCTATATCTTATACAAATTGTATTGCCCTATATTAGTCATCATGTTTTTATTATCTATTGTTTTTTAGTGTTAAACTGTTTGAGAACGGTTTAAACCCTTTAGGTAAGAGTGCCTCAAAGCACCATAACAACTTCATTTAGATTAAGTATTTTGGTGCCTGGAGTGTCACTTTAAGCAAACTGAAGAATTTATATTTTGGTCTATTTTTTTTTTAGATCATCTGTCAATCCATTCTAATTTTCTGATTAGTAAACATACTTCTGCAAAATAACTTTAGCTAAAGGGTTACTTTGAGCACCGTTACCGTTTCAGTGATTTGAACTCCACCCCCAGCACGGCCATCAGTATGTCATTAGCAAGCCTAAAACAAGAGTTCTGGGCATGTTAATGTCAATTCAGTGCATATTTCTATTCGCAAACTCTTACTGATTGGCTGAGAGCACTCAGCTGACGCTCGCAGTCAGTGCATGAACGGCAGGATCAGCAGCTCTGTAGAAGCTGGGTGACAATGAGCCTGCAGCACATGAGAACTGATGCTCTGTGGGTACCTAGTTAAGAGGGCAAACCATTGGAAATGATTTGTCTCATTACAGGGGAAAGGCGCCAGGGTACTCCTGGCATCATAATCACTACAGTAGGCTGTAATTATTATGGTGCTTGGAGTAACCCTTTAACATCAGTTTACATGATTAAAATGTACATGATTACTTCCAACATTATGGTGTTTACTCACTTAATAGTGACTTGCTGTTAATTAAAAAGTGAACTGGAAAATTAATTCTCCGACCCTGTTAAAGTCATAGCTTTTCTATTTTTCCTAAATATTGCAATTCAAATTGAATTTTATTTTTACTGCCATTTATATAGTGACAATGTATTGTTTTTTTCAATTTCTTTCTTTCAATTTGACAATTTGTAGTTTTGGGGTACAGAAAAAAAAGGGGGGTGTAGGAGGTCATGAAAAGGGGGAAACAGTCCCATAGCCATCCTAAATTTTCATGTTACTGTCATTGTATTTTACAGACTTTGCATGTTTAATTTGGGGGTTTAACAGCAGATTCAAACAAGCAATAAAACAATCAAAAGATAAACAGGAATAAGCATTTAAAACCTACAATTCGATCAAATTTGATATCTAGCGAATAAACTAGTTTATTCAGTGCCTCAATTAATAAAGTGCTGAAACTTAGTTCAATGATCTGTTTCGTTAAATCATTGCACATTTCCACACGCATTTTTATAATTCACCATTTTTAATTGTTAATGTTCTAACAATTAAAAACAGGCTGTTTAGAAGCAATGACAGGAGTCGGATTACAAAATAAACTAATCTAAAACTTTAAGATCTATTTTTATCTCTCCTGAATTTTAATAAAGTGCCTTTTGTGACACTCAAGAGGTTGACAACCTTCTGTCTTTTGTTGTGAGGGGGGTTTCTTTTCTCAATACAAAGGGTGGGATTTGGTACAAAGTGCCACTGCAGAGAGCCAGCTGCTGATTGAATCCTTATCTGCCACCTGCAGTGAAGCACTGTCTCTGTAAGTATTGTCAGAACCTCAAGCCTCCGTGACCACACGACTGGATGTGACAAGGTCATGTGGCTATTATGCAAGGGCAAAGGATCGCCGTTATCTGTCAGCACTTGTGACAGAGACAGCTGAATAATACACTATCTTTATATCCCTCCATGAATGAAATAGGGCAAGTAATGTTATGTAAAGACATAGAGGTAATGTGACTTCTGACCTGTGACGACAGAACAGCAGATTAGATGGTAGACTAGCATATGTTACAAAGTATATACAGGAGAAAATAAATACTTTTTTCATTTTTTTTAGGTATATAGTTGCAAGCAACTATGAAGTTTGTCTAGAGGCAACATTAATTTACCAAACATAATACCTGCACTCTATAGGACAATTGCTATTCTGTTACAAGAGACGTAGATCTCTGATTTAAGATTTGCACATTGCAAGAAGTAGTTATTACGTTCCATAATCTTTTCCTAAATATCTGCTTGCGCACTGTAACTTACGATCCAGGGGGACATCAATGGTGCAGACCAGATGGAGAAATACCAAAAAGTGGAAGGTCCGTACGGAAAGTGACATTATGCTAATCCACTGGGTGCGATCTTTGACTGAAGGATCTGGAAAGGAAAGAGAACAGATATTAAGCAAATAGAAGGTGTTTAGTGAGTACACTGTAGATCAGTGTAAAATACTTGGTGTATTGACCCTACAGATGGGTCTGTTCTGACTTGAGAATATTGAATCTAAAATAGCTTAATCGTAATATATCTGAAATTTAGTAAATGTGGAGATATTTTTTAAGCTAAACCTAAATATGGCAAAGTTTAAAGTGAAAATATACAGTTTGAGAATTCGGACCAATCGATGTCTTTATTGTGTGTTATGTGCGGAATATTAGCGATATGATGTCAGATTTACCAGCTAGAGAACACTTTACCTGAGATAAATGTCATTTTGTACCCTGTTGTGAACTTTAGCTAACTATGCACTTGCCAGTTCTGTCCTTCTTTTTGGTCAGTGCTAATGTTTTTGGAGTTGCCTGGACATATAAGCCTTCTTTGGGGGGAGGAGTAAATGAACAGGGAGCAGAATAAATTATTTAAAAAGGGTCACAATGAAGGACTAGTAAGGTAGTTACTTTAACCCCTTAAGGACCAAACTTCTGGAATAAAAGGGAATCATGACATGTCACACATGTCATGTGTCCTGAAGGGGTTAAACTTCATGGTTTATGAGTTAATTCACTACACAGCGACTTGTAATGCACTGAAAACTCAATTTCAACATTTAAGCTAAAACAGCCAACATGTAAATATAGTTGATCTGGAGAATTCTTTCAAAATGTTAAAGTTTAGTTTTCCATTTATTACAATTTACTGTTTAGTGAAAAACTCCACAAAATACTCAGGGTTATTTACTGCGTGGATATTGCCAGGAATTTACAGTGGATTTCAAATTTAAGGCCAAAGTATCCAAACTAAACAAAAATTGGTCTGTGCGTACAGTTTAGCTACTTTGGGCTTATATTTGAAATTCACTTGAAATTCCTGTAAATCTCCAAGTCCACTACCCAAGGAATTCTTGATAAGCAAGGAGGTCAGATGGCACAGGCAGGGCACTGGTCTCATGAGTGATCCTCGTTTGAAGATATTCATCTTATGATAGTTATTTACTTTAAAAATGACAAAAACAACAACTCACTCTGCAGTAATCTGACCCTCACTAAAACAAAACATCCACACGAAACAGAACACAGGACTAGCAGTTAATTGTGCATTAAGTGTCCATTACAATATCATAGCCTATTCCTCTGTTGGATCTCACTCTACCCCCACCCTCTGATTTGCACATGTTTAGTACACAGCCGCAGGCTCTTCCCTCTGTCCATCTGCCTGATAACCCATCTGGTACATGCGTCACTCCACTTCTTTACCCCTCTCTTCCCAGTGCTATTCAACCACAGCAAACTATAGTGGTCCATCTGCCTTGTTATGAGGCTACCACCCACTGCCCTGAGGCGAAAGTCACATGCAGATGGACATATGCTATGACAGTCAGGTAGAGGAGTTGCCATTATTAACCTCTTCATTCCTTCAAGATCTTACAGAATGATATAGATGGGGACCATGCACCATCTGTCAACATAGTGATACAGATTGATCTACAGGCACTGTGTCTTTACAAAATGAAACAAATACTTGTGCAGATAAAGAGCAGGTGTAGGAATATCTCAAGGGTGGGTTGCAATGCACTAGTGCCCGCAGGCATTGGATAGGTTTACTCTTACTTCATGCTCAGAACACACTTTTAAACAAATCATCTTGGCAAAAAGTAATGCTTTAGAAAAAAATCACCAAGTTATTCACAGCTTGGTTATTTTCTCCTAACTTTTGCAAACAGTTTTTCAAATCGATACAATGATGTGCTTAGTGAATAAACCCCTGCGAGATGTAAACATGTTCCAGTAGCGGAGAAATAATATGTGATAAATAATTGGCTGTGATGGGTTGTCAGACATACATTTGTGACAGAATGAGAGGTGAGATTTTATAGTTTAGCTGTATTTTTCCTTTGGCACCTCTTCAGGTTCCTGAGATTTTGTATTTTATGAAGGGGGTTGCCGCCATTCCCCAGAATAAAAAATAAAATAAAACTTATAGCTTTCCTTTAGAGCAGGTAGATCAATTGTGTACTGCACAAACTTGACATTAGTCAGTCTGGAACTTTGTTGTCGACTGGCTAGTGACACTGCCAGAGGTGGGGTTACATCTTTGGCAGCTAAGGGGTTAAGCTCGGTATGTGCAGCAATTCATAGCGAAATGCAGCACATACAGACTCCAGGCACCATGACGACCTCAAATCAATGATCAGTGCTCATGGTGTTTGGAGTAACCCTTTAACTGTAGCCTGAATCCGTATTTCCAAGCCTCTGCTCCTGGTGTGAATTGATAGTATCACCAGAGCTTGGGAATTAATTGATTAATTCTTGCCTCTTCCATTCCCTTTTTACTTGCACTGTACTATGTACAGGATGAAGCTTCTGAAATATTCCTAGACATTCCAGTTAGCCCTAATGGGAGTTGCCCTCAAGTAGCCCAAGTTTAAGAATCAACTGTACTGGTTCAGCATCCTTTCTCAAGACTGATTTAGACTGAGATGTGTCCCTTTCCTCTTTCCTTTTATAATGCTTGCACTTTTACTTCACCACCTCTCCAAGGCAGAGTACACACAACAAACTGCATAGTTAGTGAGTTCTGTTACATCAGACAATAATTATTATTTTTTTAAATATCGTTCAGAGTTGTAGACTATATCTGTTTGCTTGTCTTTCCCTTCATAATTGAAATGACAGACTTTCTTTGATATTTGTTCTAGAAATATATGTAGTATACACTATGTATTATATGTGTATTTCCAAATGACTATTCATAGTCTAATGCCATTCTTAAAATATGTGGTTCACTAATATCACACTATTTACTGTTATTTATGAATGGAGCAATACAATACTAAAAAAAAAACCTTAAAGTCAAAATCAAATTTTTGTGTGTATTGTGAAGTGAATATAAAATGTCATTATTTTTCCTAACGTGTTAGAATAATATGAACATTTTAATTTAACATGGCTCTGCCTCCTTCAGGTCCTTTGCATATTTTACAGCAACACCCAAAAATTGATTCCCTGCTCAGTGGGGGTAGGCAAAGGTGTGTGTATTATACTTGCCTGAAGCTCTCCCACGCAGGCACTTCTCCTTGTGCTTGCACAAGAGGTTGCCTAATTCCTGTAGCTGACACTAGCATCGGCTGTGAGAATTGACAAAACTTGGTGGAAGTTCTGCCTTTGAGATTTTCTAAAGGGAAACTGTCATGCCTCACCTGGACCTCCGCTCCCCCATTGTGATCTCATTAAAGAGGTAGTTGTCACACTTCTGTAACACCCACCTAAGGTCCGCCTGCGCTCCTCCTCTGGTCTTTGTTGATTTGGCCTGCTTGGGGATATGTCCCAAAGCAGGGCCAAACTCCTCTGTAACGCCGACACGCTGGCTTCATTGCCAGCATCTGAACGGAGTTAATTCACGTCACTCCGTACTTTATAGCAAGTTACCATAGCAACATGTAGCTGAGACTACTGAATGTCCAGCCAAACATGATAAGGATGTATTTATTACACCCCAGCTGTGAAGTGTGACATTACAAAGTGTGTATTTTGCTAAGCAGAATTGGCTGGGGATCTGTTCTGGTTACATGATACACCATAATTATTCACACAACACCATGAGTACTAAACCAGTTGCTGTCATTGCCAGACCTCCAACTTTTACTGAACTCAGACACTTGCTGTATTTTTGCTGGGACTACATTTGATACTTCCATCTAAGGTGTGATAAACTGGACCACATCCTACATAATAGTTCAATGTGTTAAATGATATTTGTGAGAGAAAAGAAAAGGTGTAAAGCAAAAATATCATTTTTAATCACTAAAAAATAACAGATGCCAATAGACAGATGATATTTGTGACGGAACCTTACAGACTATTGATAATGGGTGGCATGATAAGTTACCTAGGTCACAAGGAACCATGGGAACACTGAGTGAGACTAGAGGGCTAACCATTCACGGAGAACGATGTAAAGAGGGTTATGTCATGATTACAAATATGAACAGGGACTTAATTCATGAATGACATGTAGCAGAGACCTGTTTGTTTAAATGGTTACTCACTCTACACACCATAACAACCTATAGTTATTGCATAGCGTCTTCGTTTTGGATATCGTAGGAGGACGTTTTACTTCCTTCTGTCCTTTTGAGGCGCACATAATCTCTGATAAATGGCCTCATCGGATTTGACAACTAAAAGTAGTTGACACGGACTTTTTTTTTTTTTTATATGCCAGCTGGCAGCCATAGCAGCCAGAGGGCAAACAGTAAAAAAAAAAAAAAAAACTATGGTGGTTATAAAATACAGAGGGCACCTGGCACAGCCTTACCATGGGCAGCAGTTGGGATCTATTTAAAAAATAATAGAAGTGGACTTGATTTTTTTCTGCACTCCTACCTTCCATGCATAGGCCTCAGGTGGAGGGTATTAAAGGGACCCTATAGGCATCCAGATCACTTCATCTCATTAAAGTGCTTTGGGTGCATAGTCCCAGGTTCCTAAACCCTGCAAACATAATTATTGCAGTTTTTAATAAAGTGCAATAATTACCTTTGAGGGTTAACTGAATTTTGGTCACCTGACGCTGGACGTCCTCACTCTACGCATAAGGACATCCAGCATCGTGTAAACCCAATAGGAAAGCATGCAAAATACTAATGGGAGTGAAACCATTGCCACACTTGTGCATTAAGTCTCCCCCGCCAGGGCATTAGGTCTCCAGAGAGGACAGAAGGGATTGGGGGAGCGAGGGAGGGAAGCACTATAGGGAGCTATAGAGCCAGGAAAACAACTTAGTTTCCCTTTAATTACATAGGTTGGTAGTCCAACAGTCCTTCAAAATGGTGGCCAGGTTCCTCTCCCACCTCCCTCCAACACCCGTGGGTTATTGGTCCTCTAGACCCAAGCCACCTTCCCAATTAAAAAATCCTGTCTACCCACCTCACCCTAATACAAGTAATGGGTGCAATGTATCTAAATTGCTAAAAAAAAAATAATATATATATATATATATATTTTGGCCCCACAAAAAGCCAAATAAAAAAAAAACACAAATTGCAGGTGCTACTAATAAAATAAAGAAAGTCCTAATTCAAAGGGGGAAAAAGTGACAATAGTTTATCGGTTCAGACCCTTGATTTTCGGCTGGCATTAAATCCAAAGTTCGATAACAATATTAACTGAAAGCAGTGTTAAAACACAGAAATACATCAAGGTTTCTGTTGTGCACATGATTATATGACAGAGTAATTTCTGAAGCTAAATATATATTTGTAAAAAGAGGCAGGTACCTTTTTAACCATAAGAATTCTCCTGTTCATTAAAATTGAAGCGGTTAAATGTGATACAGCAGTACAGTTATAGCCAGATTGCGATATGTTGCTTCTAACTCAACTGATGACATTGAAGTCTATTCAACCAGAAGGACCTTTTCATTTTTTATGCAACACTTGTTTGTGAAATTGTGAAATCTTTGAGGGCAAAAGAGTTCACAAGTAGTGATGTCCCGAACAGTTCGCCGGGAACATAGCGTGTTCGCGGTCGCGAGCACGCGCGATGTTCGGTCCGCCCCCTATTCGACATCATTGAGTAAACTTTGACGCTGTACCTCACAGTCAGCAGACAGATTCCAGCCAATCAGCAGCAGACCCACCCACCTCCATGACGAATAGGGGGCGGACCGAACATCTCTATGTTCGCCGGCGAACTGTTCGGGACATCACTATTCACAAGTAATGCCAGTGCTGACAGGCCAAGAAAGATACACATGGCTTAATTTTCCTAAGTGTTATTGACAGAAAACCATCATTTGACTATTTATTTATTTCTCTTACTTGCTAATGCAGGCGTGCTTGCGATTTTCAACAGCTGCACTGTGATAAATGCACGAGAAGAATGTCTTCCCGACACACAGCAAGGCAATAATTAACCAGATGCCTTCCGGAATCAGTGGATACTATTCAAATTTATTCCTGATACCATAACCAGAGGGTAACTAGTTAGACATCCTCAAATCATCATAACTAGTATAGTAGTATATAACTGTGCAGATATCCAATTGGCTGTCTATGGTTTTAGCACCAGAACCACTACAATTTAATGTAGTGTTTCTGGTACAAAGAGACTGTCTGCAGTCTGACAATTGTAAACATTGTCTTCTCTGAGAAAACATTGGATTGGCTAAGATCATCAAGATTGATCATCTTAGCCATGGAGGTGGGGCCAGACACAGCGAGACTAGCATGGTGAGAGTGAAAATGTGAGTAAAACCACCTTTTCAATGCAAAACAGTTAGTTTAACATTATCGTGTTAGAAATACATGTTTGTATTGCTGACACTATAGTGTTCCTTTAAAGGGGGTATATAGCCGAAAACCAGCCTGACTTTATAACCAAGAAGTAAAGTTAGATGATTTGCAGATATAATAACCAAGAAGTAACTAACTAACCAAATGTTCTCATTGTCAGGGGTTTAACGAACCAGATGTCTTCCTGGGATCTTATCAAACATATGTGTTTATGGCACTATAACCAGGAAGCAATTAGCCAGATGTCTACATCAAATCGTAGCAAGTTACTAGACAGATGTCTTTCTCAGAACATATTTATTGAGAAGCTAGTTAAATGCGTTATTTAAAAGTGACACTGCAGTCCCCTAAAGCAGTGCCCTAGAGGGTTTCCTGTCTTACTCCTGTGGGTGCTTGGTTTTCTCTATGAAAAACACTGTTGGCGCCGTGTGTCCCAATGTTTCTCTATGATACAAGTCTTCAGTGATGATGACTTCACAGGAGGTACACCTGGAGCTGCAGGGAAGACATTCTTCTGGCTCCAGAATAAATGTGAGATTAAACACAATTTAACCCTTTCACTGCTGAAACAGGGAGGGATGCTGGGGTGCTATTCTAACATTAATCAACAGGTTCCGATTAATATCTATATATTCTCCATCAGGGTTATTCATTAAATACGAGAACACAGATGAGGGATTGCACACGTTCAATAGCTCGATTTCACTCCTTAGTGCGTACCAGAGCAGGGTAGCAAATTCCCAGTTTGCAAGTATTTGTAACAGGGCACACACACGGAGAAATAATTTAAACCAGACTTTATTTGAACATTGGCAATGTTTCAACCCCAGCTGAGAAATACTCTTGTATAGAGTCGAAACGTTGCCACTCCTTATGCCCAAATAAGGTCTGCTTTGAATTATTTCTCTGTGTGTGTGCCCCGGACTTGTGTTAAAAATATCTCCCTAATATGATAACTAAGTCGTAACATGCCAGATATCCTCCAAACATCTGTGTGTCCACAAATACAAGGACAATCAACATCACCACTTTGATAAAATTATTTCTACATTATTATTTCTTTTTTTTTTATTTTAATTTTTTTTTTTGCAAATGATAATAAAACAAAATACACATGTTTTTGTGCATATCATTACCTGGATAGAGTGTTTATTGCAAGCTAGGTCGATCCACTATTCCCAAAGTAGTGGACTTTTAATTGAATCAATTTACAACGCTGACCATGGACACCCATTTGATGAAGCTCCTAATGCACAGTGCTGCTGTTGTTTCACAGACATATTTGCTTATCATTGGCTGTAGGCAATGGCAGTGTCAAGGCATCTTTGCATTATTCTATTCATATCATCATCAAGGAAATCCCATTGCCTGCGGGAACACACCTGATCCTTCACTTTCAGTTTACTTCCCTGAGTCTTGCAATGTTGTTCCCTGTACATATATTATCATTCTGTTGAAGTAGATATTGTGGCTAGCACATGTATGATCTCCAACTGTTGTGTATGGGCTTGCAGCATGACCAACTCATGTTGCTTTCAAAACTAGAACCAAGCATACAAAGTAGTGATGGTAGTTAGTATATAACCGGCAATAGCACTCAGTGTTCTACACGTGTGAAAAACATATCTCATTGACAATGGCAGCGTGTCAATCATGCCTCACAGTTATACTTACATCACTTAGATAATGTCCAATAGGTTTAACATTAACTCAGATATTTAAAAAATTTAGGAAATAAAATGAAACCATGGCTTTATATTTCAGGAAGTACTGGTTTTAATTTTAAAATTAAAAATAGACCTCTTACTTTAGGGATTCTAACATAATTCATTAATTCATAACAATGATGCTATTGTTTTCCTTAATAAAATGAAGTTTATTTTTGAAGTCATATTTAAGCCCACTTTTATTTCACAGGTTGAGTGAGAGATATTCAGAAAACTGAGCCCCATGTGTATATTAAATGTGCATGGAAATGGGGCATGGGGCATGCAAAAGTAACACAAACACACAGATGCACATTTTAGATGCTGGTTTATTATAGGTCTTCAAGATGTTAACTGTAGTTTGACAGCAACTCAATGAATATTTACCTGCCCTGAGAAAGTCATAAGCAAAACATTTAATAAAGATTCATATTATTATCGCCATTTATATAGCGCCAACAGATTCCGTAGCGCTTTACAATATTATGAGAGGGGGAATTTAACTATAAATAGGAGAATTACAAGAAAACTTACAGGAACGATAGGTTAAAGAGGGCCCTGCTCAAACGAGCTTACAGTCTATAGGAGGTGGAGTGTAAAACACATTAGAACAGGAAATAGCAATCAAATAAGGTGGAAGTGAAGCAGAGCTGGAGGAGAGAGTAAAGTGCTGTCCTTTAGGAGAGAGCAAGAGACAGATATGTGAGGTATAGGTTACTCTGGGAGGCCATAAGCTTTCCTAAAGAGATGGATTTTAAGGCACTTCTTAAACGATTGAAGACTAGGGGAGAGTCTGATGACGGTAGGCAGGCTATTCCATAGGAAGGGAGCCGCCCGCGAAAAGTCCTGCAAGCGTGATTTGGCTGTATGGGTGCGAGCAGCGGACAGAAGGTGGTCACGGGCAGAGCGGAGAGACCGAGAAGGAGCATACCTATGGATCTGTGAGGAGATATGAGGGGCTAAGATTATTCAGTGCTTTATAGGTATGGGTTAGCACTTTGAATTGACTCCTATAGTATACAGGAAGCCAATGTAAGGACTGATAGAGGGGTGAGGTGTGAGAGGACCGACTAGAGAGGAAAATCAGTCTGGCAGCAGCATTCATTACAGACTGTAGTGGGGCAATACGGCTTTTGGGAAGACCAATTAGGAGAGAGTTACAATAGTCCATATGAGAGATTACTAGAGCATGGACAAGCTCTTTAGTAGCATCTTGTGTAAGAAAGGGGTGGATTCGGGAGATGTTTTTTAAGGTGGAATTGGCATGATTTGACAACAGACCGGATATGAGGCTTCAAAGGTGAGGCCAGAATCAAGTATGACGCCAAGACAGCGCGCTTGCAAGGATGGATTTATGTGGATACCACTAACTTGAAGGGAGAGTGAAAGAGGAGGATAGACAAGGAGCTCAGTTTTAGAGAGACTGAGTTTCAGAAAGCGGGAGGACAACCAGTCAGAGATGGAAGAAAGGCACATTGCAGGACGGCAGGGGAGAGGTCCGGGGAGGAGAGATATATCTGGGTGTCATCAGCGTACAGGTGGTATTGGAATCCAAATGAGGTAATACGTTTGCCAAGAGAGGCAGTATACAGAGAAAATAGAAGGGACCAAGGACAGAGCCTTGGGGGACTCCAACTGAGACAGCAGAATGGTGGAGGTATCATTAGAAAAGGAGACACTGAATGAGCGCTGGGAGAGATGAGAGGAAAACCACGATTAATTATTACACTCCATGTAAGATGCTAACATCACAGTGAATAACATTTAAAGAAAACAATTGTGAACGAGCTACCTTATGAGTCAAAGAGTTTACCATGGATAAAAGATATGGACATGCCTTTGGTGATGAAAGAACTGAAATACAGCATTTATGCATGTTCACTTAAACTCAGACAAATCATTGGAATATAATAAACATCAGAAAACGCAAGAACTGCAGAAAACGCAACCCAAAATGCTAACAATCAAAACAAAAGCTCTAATAAAATGAAATACTATATAGTAATGTTTTTGGTGTTGCTCTGGGCTGACCTGGGCTGCAGCCCCAAGTACGGTCCTGAAAAGGCCCATTTCTAAATTTGGTGCCATGACTCTACTTTATTAATGAGAGAGAAACAGCACCTACAATTATATCATTTGTGAAAGGGACAGTTATTTACGTTTGGTGAAACAAAGTCATCGATAAAGGGCCAATCTAGGCTCTATAACATCTTCATCCCACTGAAGTGGTTATGGTGCATGAGGTCCGATGGCACTGTTCCGCAGTTCAGTGTTAAAAATGTTTTTATCAGTTCATTATATCTCGAGTACCCATGGCTTCGGCCACACTAGAGGAAGGCTAAGGCAAAATGTAGCTCTGTATTAACCATACCCGTTATGATGGCAGTGATAGTCTGTGAGCACTCTTGATTGATCTTCAAAAAAAAAAGTTTAACAGCTGAATGGAGCTGTGATGCCGGGGATTCCAGGCACTAGAAACACTTCAATAATATAAAGTGGTTATGGTGCTTAGTGTCCCTTTAAAAGTTCTACTGACAGCAGGAAATGAATGACTTGATAAACATTTGTTTGAGTTGGGACAATAAGTTTACAATTGGTTTGTCATTTTAAACAATTCACTATTAAATTGTTCAGTAATGCATGTGAGAAGAGGAAGCCGGTACTTCTTAAGTATCTGAAGTACAGTACTTCTAAAGTTTCCAAAACACAGCTGTTCCCCCATATGTTTATCCTTTAAACTGGTCCTTCAACACTCCTCCTCAGCTATGGCCTTTCACACAAAGGACAAGTTTCACTTCATTGAACAATTTCCATCTGTTACAGTGTAGGCTGGGAAATGTTCTGAACTGCCCACGACAGCGGCCATCAATGGAATGGAATGTCTTTCGCACTGCTACAGCTTGGCCAACGTGCTGCCCTCCAGATTACCAGAAAGGCATACTAACCCTGCAATTAACCTTATGATTCTAAAAACAGAGCATGACCATGTAAATTTTGTTTATCAAACTGCATTAAGTTTACCTAGTAAAACTAACCAGAATTCCCATGTTTTACTATGCGTCAGAAACGTTTCACTGTTGCAGAACTTAATGCTGTTTTCCACTGGTGCTACGTCCCTAATTTAATGTACGATTTATAAATGTAAAGCCCCATGCTCTCTGTAATGGGAACATCAGATTTTCTAAAGAAATATCTACCTTCTAAATTCCTATGGTTTAAGTAGACATAATGTATCAGACACGCATTGAAACCGAAGAATACCTTAATGAAGATGCAAGTGCCATATTCTATCCTGCGTACAAATAAGTAAACAGAACACAGAAGACAAAATAAGTAATAAAGGGTTACTCCAGCCCTTTTTAAAAAACATATTTTTTTTATGTTCTCTTCCTCACATAAGTTTAACCCGTTAAGGACCAAACTTCTGGAATAAAAGGGAATCATGACATGTCACACATGCCATGTGTCCTTAAGAGGTTAAAATAAAGCACAAGCTTACCTGAAGATTTTCCCTTGAAGGCTCACTCCCAGAGCTGCATGCAAGGGAGAAGCTTATTGCATCTCTCACTAGCTGACAGTCGTCGTTATATTTGCACAGAATAAACATTAGACAGTCCGGAACAGAGTAACGCGTAGCACAAAAGTGCAAATTACTATGTATGCGCAACTTCAAGCAGAAATGCTGCATAGATTCCTACCACCTTCAAAGGCAGAAGTTCTCATGGTGGTTAGAGTAGTCCTTCAAATATAAATAGAGGACACTATACTGGCAAATGTCAATACGACAGATGCTGTAGAATGCAGATTTATTTTAAGCAAGGACAACAAATTGTCCTATTCTCCGAAAAGTATTTGAGAGCAAAAATTTTGATTCACTAAACTGGGAATAACCAGGAATTGACTATGGGAACTCATATTTTAGGTTAACAAACCTAAATAGGTAAACATTCTCAAACTTGGCTATTTATTTCCAGCTTGGATAATTTGGTCTTAAATGTGCAATTTTATGTTAAATTCCAACCATTTTCCAGTTAGTGAATAGCTTTAAATGTTTCTGTGTGAGACTCCTTTCCAGATTTCAGAAGTTATTTACAGTGTATACAACTTGGGAATAAATTCAAAATTCAAAAACAAAAATAGCCAAGTTGTGACTATTTTTTTTCCAGAACAGCTTTTATTGCCTATTTTACTTTGTACTCAGAAATTATGTTTAGTGTATAAGCCTCTGACCCTTTAATGACCACCCCTAATATTTTTAGATCAGGTTCCTTCCAGTCCATCCCTCTTTATAGTGTTTAATTTGCTGTAACACAGTGGTGTAGTATGGGGGGCACACGGGTGCAAGATTCTTAGGGATTCAAAATTTCAAAGGTAAAAATAAGAAAGACGTAAAAAAATAAATAATAAATAAATAAAAAAACAGTGCAGAAAATTTCCCAACGTTCACATTTTCGACATGGTGGGGGAAATAAACGTTGCTACGTAACATTTTACAGTCCTTTTCTTGCTACTTACAGCCATATTGTCTTCATGTAATCCTTAGTGATGAATTACGTAATTCCTATTAAAAGCATGATTTCCTGTTTGAATAACACTTTTAATAGGCATTATGTAAATGGTATCATACCGATACGCCTAAAGTAATGTGTATAAACTTCAATGCAACTATTAGTGTCACACACATCACGGAGACGAAGCGGGTAGGGAATGGGGAGCAAGGTGCCCCTTAAGGAACTCGGTGAGGGCGCAAAACGTATCTTACCCTGGGTGCTGGCAACCCACGCTATGCCACTGCTGTAACATACCAACATGTTTCCTTTTTAACACGTTTTATTTTGATCAGCACATTCAATGAAACAAGTTTCTGCTGAATCTGTCTGAATGACGATTGCATTCCATCCTCCTACACAGACTCTCAATGTACTATGTTAAAATGCTCAGATGCTAGGAATAGGAAATTGAGAAAAAAATTACATTTTGTTTTTACTGCAATGCTAATTGCATAGCAACCATACTTTGAATAATTTTAACCATTGTGTCTCAGTAACACGCAGTCTCATCTGGTTGCAAATTAGTTCATTTAACCTTTAACCTCTTGAGAGGGAGTATTGGGTGCAAATAATCATTCTCTCTGAGCTAAATGAAACAGTAAAGAAATGGTCTGCCTTTGTTTCCTGAAGTGTGCTCTGTGTAAGGCCTAGTAAGCAGGGCCTAGTAGAAGTTGACCTGCAGGAAAACCAGTTAATATGCAGATGAGTTCAGAATGAGTGCTCTCTCTCTGCAGGCAGTTCAGGCTCATAAATATTCAAACATGCACGCTGTAGACACCTCTTCATATTTCTTACGTAGGTAGATAGACAGAGACGTATCATTCCTCTATCTAGATTTAAACATCTGCGCACTTCCTGTATATTTCACTGTCTCTCCATGTAAAGTTTGGGGGGGAATGATGGCCCCTATGGGCAGTGAGTAATCGACTGTTTTCTGGTTGCATGCTCCCATCACAAACACATCGGTAAACCTTGTACCCTCAATGAAACCTCAAACCCCCCCGGGGGACCAGTTCAATTTGGTCTCTGTGGCAACGCACATCAAATTTCGCTACTAATGAAGCAAAAGGCAAGAAGATTAAAACTAACCCGAGTTCAAACATACATAAAGACAAGCATATTATCTGAATACCAAATGCTTACACACTGAACAAGCGACAGAGCTCAATGAGAGTCCTATAGTCACTGATTTCCCCGGAATCCAATTATTTAACAAGATTTGTCAGGATTTTTAATTTTATGCTTGTGAGGTGTGAAAAATTAATTTAGACGTAATAATCCACATCACTTTATTCTGCAGTTTATCCTGCAACTGGGTGCCTCCATCTTAGCTCCCTGTCCTTAGTACCTGAAAGTCAGCATAGAGAAAGGGTTAAAAACCCTTTATTTACTTACCTTATCACAGCACCGACACTTGCTCACGGCTCCTCCTCAGCGCTGAGCATGCGTGGCCCATAGGAAAGCACTGAATCAATGCTTTCCTATGGGGAAAAAATCTGACTATGGATGTCCTCATGCAGAGCGTGAGGACGTCCTGCGTCAGTTAAGAGACCAAAGGTCCGTTTGGATGTAGGAAGCACCACTGGAGGCAAACTAAGTGTTGCAATGTAAACATTGCAGTTTCTCTGGAACTGCAATGTTTAACATTGCAGCACTAAGTGCAATAGGGACACTGTACACAGACCACTTCAATGAGCTGACGTGGTCAGGGTGCCTATACTGTCCCTTTAAACTGTATTGTAATATAAACTGCTAAATGTGACTCTCTAAGCACCACAACCACTACAGCTTAATGTAGTGGTTCTGGTGTGAAGAGACTATGCTTGCAAGCTAAGTGACAAAAAATTTTTTAGAGCTGATACCAATACAGATTATCAGTGGCCTTCTGGCCGATAGCCAATAACTGGTACCAATATTCATTTCCAATTGTTCATTTAGAGTTTTGAAAAAAGAAACAATTTTTACACAAATCTGAATATAAATATGTGGGGTAGAATTCTGTGGCTAGTCCATTCTGTGGGCTAAAAGCGTTTAAATTTTTTTCTAAATAAAATACATTAATATCATTCTTTTTATTTAATAAATACTTTTTTTTAAAGTCCTATTTGATTCCCCCCTTCATGCCTTTTACCTGTGGCCAGGGAGAGGGACATTATACTCCCTGGTGGTCCAATCGCTTTGTGCAGGCTATCATGGGGTTTCACATTGAATTGGGGGCAACTGGGAACCAGCACACACTATGTTTCTAAAAATAAGGATAGGTCCAGTGCACACAGAACACTTAATTTAGATGTAGTGGCATGAGTTACTTTAGTGGTCCTTTAAAATCAGATCTTGCAACTGAAATGTAATTTAGAACAAGAACAATGTATCTCATTTATACCGAGAATGGTTTCTAAACACATTTATTGTCGTTTAAAGACACATTACTGTGAGTATTATTGCTGTGGAGCTCTGCAATAGACTTGGACACAACAACAATCTAATGCTGTATAGATACAAAGCCAGTGGTCTTTACCTTCACAAATTAATTAATGTCTAGAAAAAACCTTTAACCCCCTAAGGACCAAACTTCTGGAATAAAAGGGAATTATGACATGTCACACATGTCATGTGTCCTTAAGGGGTTAAATAACTATCCAAGGCTCAGGGTTTAGACATATATGCAATCTTGAGTAGATCTCTACATAACTCCATGCCCATCTCTATATATGCTTAGAACGTAAGCAGCTCATTAGTGTGAAGGATTTCATGCAAACACCATAACCGAGCTGAACGTTACTATGTACCGTACCTTAAAAGCGCCACTCTTGATCTCTTGACAAACATGTGCACAGTTAGGCTGATGTGCTTACTATGTAAATCTTAGCTAGTTAGGCAAAGCCTAATCGTTTTTAATCACCACTATACACGTTGGAAGCATGGTATGATCCTTGCCTTAAGCTAGTCGACCCCATCGTGACTAACACAATAGACATGCAACGCTAACCTGTACTTAATATGTTTATAAACTCAAAAATGTTTCTATCTTGTTTTACCTAAAAAAATGTGCTGTTTATCTCTGCCATGACCAATTCTGCAGTTGAAATGCCTGAAACCGCTGTTGAGGCGCTACAGGCTGCTCTGTTATGTTTTCCAAAGCACAAGAAAAATAAAGAATCTAAAATAAAATAAAAAATAAAAAAAAATATGGAGCTCTTTGAAAAGTGGGACATTAGGACAGAAATGGCAGACAGTGGGATTTGGGCCCAAAATAGAGACTGTCCCTCTTAAATAGGGACACTTAGGAGGTATGGATTTATAATCCATAATTGAGCCTATTTTATGTACATCTGTGAACACAAATTTTTTTTTACTTTTTTAACTGTTAAAACAGTCTCTTTCCTACTTTAGGACAGATAAATAAGTGTAACTATATCCTTGGAAGGTATTTTTCTTTTCTCCTGTGTATGTGAAGAACAAGCCATGCAATGCCTAACTGCAGAGAAGTGGTTGACTGTGGCCCACAACGGATTACACTGAGGCAAGTCTGTCTAGTGTATCTGTAAACTGCATAACATTCTACTATTGTTGGAATACAATCTTAAATCCATATTCATTTTAAATATATACAGCCCACTTACTCAAAAAATTGAAACACTTCTACACAAACAATTGCCTCTTCCCCAAACTTGAGCTGTTACGAATGGTATTATATTTGGATTTGTGTCTATAGCTCCCCTACATAATAGCTACATAAACAAGCAATTATTAGTAGACCCCTGAAAGCTTTTCATTGAAGGGTCAGTAGGGTGACGGCTTTAAAATATTTATAAAGTAGAGCTATATTTGTTTGGTACAATAGCGCTTTTATTTATCTGAATCGCATTCTGACCACAGAACTGAGCTCCTGTCTCAAATTCTGTTAATACAATAGGACTTTTCTTGGTCACATCACTAACCCCTCCTCCGTTACAAGGCTTGAGGAGGAAACAGAGAGATTCAAGAGTCATCATTAGATATTCCTTACATACAGCTCTGCTTATCCATGTTAAAATGCTAAGCTTCATTTCCAATTGGCTTTGGAACAGCTAAACACTGCCAATCAAAGCCATTCTAAATATTCAGCTGCCCAGGTGACACAATATTCGAGCACACAAGTATGATCTTTAAAGAAATTACCTATAATGTTATTCCAAAACTGGAAAAATACATACACCCACACTGACTAAAATGATGCTATTCGGTGCTCTACTAGGAATGATAAGGATACATAATAGGAATGAAACACTGTATTTAACATGTTCTAATCCCCCCCTCCCCCCCCCCCCCCCCCCCCCCCCACAGAGATAAAGTTTAACACTTCAAAGGAGATGAAGTGCACAATAATGAGAGTTGTGGAAGGGTTTTTCACTGATTGCATATTGTCGTTCTATGGTATGTTTTGTTTCATTCTTGATTTATTAACTCAATTTCTTTAAATATAGAAGTTAGGTCAGAGTTAGGATTGGATTTTATGTATCAACCCCTTCAGGACGGAGTCAATAGTACACGTTCTGATCAAAACAAAACGTAAACAAAAACTGGAATTTGCGCTATATGTCTGTTCAACCGTAATTCACCTCTTTCATATTAAATGCACCCACACTTATTTTATATAATTTTGTTCAGGAGAAACAGGGCTTTCATTTCATATCAAATATTTATATATGAAACATAATTTATTATGAATAAAATAAAAAAAACTGAGAAATTTAAAAAAAAAAATTAAATTTGTAGTTCCGCCTCACATTTTAGCTGTAAATGTCATAATACTGTTAGGTTTTACTGCAAAAAAATGCACATATTTGTAATCAGCGATGTCTCACAAGTACAACAGTACCCACCATTAACAGGTTTTATGGTGTTTTGGAAAGTTACAGGGTCAAATATAGAACGTTCCATTTTCAAATTGAAATTTGCCAGATTAGTAATGTTACCTTTGAGACGGTGTGGTAGCCCAGGAATGAGAATGACCCCCATAATGGCATACCATTTGAAAAAGTAGACAAGCCAAGGTATTGAAAGTGGGGTATGTTTAGTCTTTTTTAGTAGCCACTTAGTCACAAACACTGGCCAAAGTTAGCGTTCATATTTGTTTTTATGTTAAAAAAGCAAAAAAACGAATATTTGGCCAGTGTTTGTGACTAAGTGGATACTAAGAAAGACTGGACATACCCCACTTGCAATACCTCGGGTTGTCTACTTTTGCAAATGGTATGCCATCATGGGGGTAATTCTCATTCCTGGGCTACCATACGCTCTCAAAGGCAACATAACCAATCTGGAAAGTTTCAATGTAAAAAAAATGAAATGCAAGCCTTATATGTGACTCTCTAACTTTCCAAAACAAGATAAAACCTGTACATGGGGGGTGCTGTTATTCTCAGGAGACTTCACTAAACACAAATATTAGTGTTTTAAAACAGTAAAACATATTACAACAATAATATAGTCCATAAAAGTGCCGTTCGTTTGTAAAAAATGCAACAAACGTCACTTTTACTTAAAATATCATCGTTGTAATACAATTTACCAGTTTGAAACACTAATATTTGAGTTCAGCAAAGTCTCCCGAGTAAAACAGTACCCCCTATGTACAGGTTTTATGGTGTCTTGGAGAGTTACAGGGTGAAATATAGTGCTTGCGAATTCAATTCTTTGCACTTTCTCCCTGTGTTGTCAGGCATGTCAATCAAATTTTAATTAATAAAATCACATAATTATGTTAAAAGATTTAAATATACATGTAAAATTTTAATATATATGCATTTATAGGTGATTAAATTCTACGTGTATACTAATGTAATCTTTTATGTAATTATATGTATTTATCTATATAGATATATTTGCGGTTATTTGTATTTTATATATAGATAGATATATATAGAATGTCATTCTAAGTGTATTTTGTTACCAATATATATACATATATATATATATATATATATATATATATATATATTAATAACAAAATACAGTTAGAATGAAATTACATATAAATATATAATTTATATTAAATTTTGTTTCAATATTTTATTTATTTATTTTATTATTTTATTTATTTATTTTTGTAATTATACGTATATATATATATATGTAATGTCATTCTAAGTGTATTTTAATAATATATATACTAATATTAAAATACACTTTGTATGACGTTACATATTATATATTATATATATAAAAATACTTTTAATTTAATTTTAAACATGTCTATTTTTTTTTTTTTTTTTACACCTCCTACCAGCAGGGGTACTGTCTGATATTTTAGACAGTCCCCCTGTTGGCAGATCTACAGCCAGCTATAGGGGGCCATGTGATCGCTCTTTGAAAGCGATCACATGGCTCCCCGGGGGCCTCTGTTGCCGGGGAGGGCTGCCTGGGCTGTCAGGCAGCCCTCCAGAAGAGGATCGCGGCGGAGGTGAGTAGATCTCACCTCCTGGGGGCTTAAGCCGTTACGGCGTTCTATGCCGCCGCAACGGCTTTAACCCCTTAAGGACACATGACATGTCTGACATGTCATGATTCCCTTTTATTCCAGAAGTTTGGTCCTTAAGGGGTTAAAGCCCTTTAAAGCCGGGACGGCATAGAACGCCGTAACGGCGTTATGGGGTTAAAATGTTGTTTATCATTTGTTAAAACGGCTCTATCATTTTAAATTTTTGGGTGGTATTATGTGGTGCATTTTGTCCCCTAAGGAGACCTGTCCTAAACCCACCAAATTTAAAAGTTATACATAAGGAAAAAAAGGTTCCTTATGTAGAACCTGCAGGATGACAAAGCTGACAAAGGATGGAACCTCCCTCCAGCCTTGCATGCCCTCGCCGGATCCTGAGAGTCAACATGATGCAAGGCAAGCACCCCTAAGCTTAATTATTTTAATATGATTTATGTAATGACACCATAATAAGGGCAGCGGTAGGACTTACAGTGAGCAACACCACAAAGGTGGATGTGAATAGACTCAGTGGCAAGATGTGAAAAAAGATACATTTTGCAGATCTGAGGCTACTCAAAAATACAAAGCTGTATTCCTGGTACTATAGCAGCCTCCCCCCTTCCTCACGCCCCCTCGCTCAGGTGAATAAAAGGATTAAAAAAAATAATAAAAACTTTATTTAATTACATTATCTCAGTGCTGGTGTCCCTCGGTGCTGTGTCGCAGCTCCGTCTCCTCCTCCTCCGTCCCACGATGAGCGGGCGCTAATGCCCATGTACGGCAAATGTCGTGTGTGCTTAAGACCTCCCTACAGGAAAGCACTGAATCAATGCTGTCCTTTAGGGAAAAAAATCTGACGCTGGATATCCTAATGCAGAGCGTGAGGATGTCCAGCATCACATACCGCACCAAAGGTCCGTTTCAATCCAGGAAGCTCTCTAGTGGCTGTCTGTCTGGAGACTTAGTGCTGCAATATAAACATTGCAGTTTCTCTGGAACTGCAATCTTTTACATTGCAGCACTAAGTGCAATAGGGGCACTGTACCCAGAACACTTCAATGAGCTGAAGTGGTTTGGATGCCTACAGTGTCCCTTTAACCCATTAAGGACCAGGCTTCTGGAATAAAAGGGAATCATGACATGTCACACATGTCATGTGTCCTTAAGAGGTTAAAGGGACACTATAGTCACCACAACATCTTTAGCTTAACAAATCAGTTTTAGTGTACCTCTAAAGTTTCACTGCGCAATTCTCTGTCTTATAGAACTTAGTTCAATTTTGTTTATGTCCATGCAGCCCTAGCTACACCTCCCCTGGCTGTGACAGATAAAAAAAATTGTCATTTTTTTTTTCAATCAGATGTTAACTTGCTTTAGAAGTTTTTATCTCCTGCCATGTACATTGAGCTTAAATCACACACAGGAAGCTTCTGCATGGTCCAGCAATCTATTAGCAGTGCAAGAGATAAGAAATGCTACATTAAACACATTGCCCAATAAAGGAAGTTTAAACTTTAGATCCCACTTTATAGGAGTGAGGTGTCACTAGGGCTGCATAAATTCAAAAATAGTTCTTTTGACGTCTATAATTCACAGTTATACTTTATAGAACTGGATACATTTTTTTTACACGAAGCATCCATATTGCCTCATGATTAAATTAAACTATACATTACATAATGACATACTAAATATTTTATACCAGTGGTACGCAACCTTTTTTTTGTTATCAAGGATTACATATTCCATTTGCTTGGCTATCAAGGGCAAGACAATACACATTAAATAAAGAGATCAGCATTACACTTCCCAAGGAACAGGGTAGTGTGGTGGTATCTGGAAAAGAGGGACAGTCAGAACCCCTAAAGTGGGAACTTTTGTGTGGATTTGTCTATTAACCACTACTGTACGATTTTTTAAATGGTTTGACTTTTTACCCGAGTTTGCTGTGCGCCGCTCCCTGCCTCCATTACAGTTGACAGAGAACTGAAACGCCTGCTTAGGAGCTTCCTTCTGCCAGCCAATTGGCTAATGGCTCTAAATCAATGTTCCAAAAGAGAACTTTCAGCTTCTCTGTCGCCTGCAGTGGAGACACAGAGAAGCGCGCAGCAGAGCCCTGAAGTCAAACCGTTCTAAAATGGATAGGTACACTTCTGGCACCATAAACACTACAGCGTAAAGAAACTCCTAAATATATCAATATAATAAAATATATCATACAAAAATCTTTAACTTTGTTGATGCCTAGTGCAACGCTAAGCAGATAATCCACAAATTGGGAAAACAGCACTCAAGGGACTTTTCATCAGCTTCATGCACTATCTTTATTGGGTTACGTTTCAGTTAGAGAATCAAGCTTTCTTCAGGTCCTTTGTCTTACTGAAATGTTAACTCAATAAATATATATGAAGCTGATCAGACGTCCCTTGAGTGCCGTTTTCCCAGTATATATATCTTAAAAGACAATCTTTGCATAGTTGCCTCTATTTTTCAGGTCAGAAGAACTACAACATATACAATATATTATTTATTACAAAAATGGCTTCCAGTATGACAAGGTTATTGCAGTGTCCTCCAATATAAAACTTACAGAATAGCGAACTAACAATTTTCTGCTTCACCTAATTTCAGTCTTTTAAATATAGCATGTGGGAGGGGGAGATAAATCAAGGTTTAGGGAATGAATGAGTAAGCACTATGACCCGCTTCCCGTTCCAATACTAGCAAACGCTAATAGCAGCAATTCAGTCCATCACAGCTCTGCAAAATATTATTTTGGAACCAAATTGGCTTCCACTTCAAACACTACTCAGCCTGATTTAGATCTGATCTGATCTTTAGAGCTATTTCCATGTAGTCTGTTGTGTGTGTGTGTGTGTGTGCGCGCGCGCGTGTTTTTTTTGCTTTTTTTAAGAATGTTGCTAACTACGACTGTGCTCAGTTTAAGACTTGTATGAAATGGACACATTTAAAATCATGATTTAGACTTATTTTCTTATGCACCACAATCTACACAATATTTATGCACTGACTGTGAGGAATCCATGGATTTTGTTGGTGCATGCTCTTTAAGCACTTCTGAGGCTTTTGATCTCAATGCCCATGCCTTACCCATGAGAATTGTGGGGGTTTTGTTGGCTACAGAAATATAGCACATCGTAGCTAATCCTCAATGTCATCCATGATGTGAGCAAGGGGTTTCTGAATCTCTGCTGCCTAGCAATGTTCAGCCATATTTCCAAGTGTACATATGCTTTCATTCTCCCTTTTTACAGTTTTTACCTACAATATTTGGGAGCTATGCTAGCTGTAGAGAAAATATTTGTTCTGAGCAAGCGATCTGTATAAGATAAATTGCTTGTGTTGAATACTGTGGAGACCCCCTGCTGGGGTCTGTGCATAAAAGGCAGAATTTGGCTGATTAAAATCAATTGTACTCCCAGAACTATGTGCTCAGCAACTTGTTCCAGCTCGTGGAGGATTCCGCGGGGAAAGTCGTTGTAAGGACTAGAGCTCCCAGGACTGTATGTCGTCCAGTCTCTGGGATGAAATAGAGCTAGTTCCCTATCCTGTTCCAAGACGGAGGGGCTCCAGGAGGACCCCAGTCAAGCCACATCTACTGAGGCTGAGGTTTCCCCCTGTTCCAGCTAGGAAGCGGTCATTGGCGGAGGTGCCCAGCCGCTACAGTATGTTGACTAACCAATTCAACCCCATAAATACCAATTGTAATGTATCTGGATGCAAAGACAGCATGCCAGGTACATTTCAGCAATTACAGGAACATATTCATTTGACAAAATAAATGTGTTCCCAATGTAAATATTTTCCCAGTGTAAACCATTTAGAGGGTTTTCTCATTGATAATGTCAAATGTGGAAACTTTTATTTGAAAGCCTCTGTGTTTTGTTTAAATGTAAAATGTCTTTTTACTCAAGGTCATGGAAAACAGCAATTCTCAATTTTGGCAGGGAACTTTCTCCTTTGTGCTCTGACTAAGCTGATTTTTCATTAGCCATGGATTTAGCCTACACATCTTCCAGACGTAATACCCAATGCATTCAGAAGGGCCAAGCTCTATATCAGTTATGTAATAATATTTATGCCATGGGTCAGACTCGTAAACGTATACTCCTACAGAATGAATTATCTTCAAAGCAAGTCTCTAGTACCACTTAAGAGGTTGTGAGAACACAGAGAGACAAAATGGTGTGTAATAAAATAAACAATTGGTTACTAAGCCCCAATTACCTATCCTTAGGATTAAAAATCACCTGTATGTGCAATAGGATTCATGCTTATGAGTGACATTTTTGGACGGATGCTTTGGAGATATTCCTCACGGTTCTAACTGTATCAATTCTCCTTATCCATCTGTCATTCACTGTCTAAGTGTTAGCCTACCACTTTCAGCAGAGCTCTTGGCATCCAGTGTGAGCAATCTTGCAACCACATGTATCTAGTTTTGGTGGGGGTGTTGTCAGATTTCCTTACCCCGTCAGAAATTCCGACCCACGTCATGTATGTTGACGCGGATCATAGAAACATAGAATGTGACGGCAGATAAGAACCATTCAGCCCACCTAGTCTATCCCACGCATGCTTAAACTCCTTCACAGTCTTAACTTCAGCTGGAAAGCTATTCCATGCATCCACTACCCTCTCAGTAGCTATTGCCTGTGCTGCACATGCATGCTAGCACTCCTGACGGGTAGAAAAACCTAATGCAGGCTGGGAGACCACTGCGTCACTCCAGATAATGAGGCATCCATTAGAATGGTAACCCCTCCTCAGCCAGGTCTTAGAAGGTAAGTAAAGCTAGTTTCACACTGACATTATAGTTATGGCATTCACTAAAGCACAGCAACATGGGACACTTACCAGGAGGTACCAGTCCAGCTGATACCTCATCATCGGGAGTGACACGGTGGTCACATGCATGCTCCCAGCCACCATCAGATTTCCCTAACGCATGTGTAGCACAGGCAACAGCTGATCCACGTCACCATATGTGATGTGGGATAGGGATTTTTGATTGGGTAGGGAGATCTGAAAGAACATCGGATTAACATAAGGACAGCTGAAGCTCCAGTCCCATGCTACTTTGATAGGTACCCACTACTAGCTAACCTGTCAATCCTGAAGCTGACTCCTCCCCTTGCTCCTGATTGAGCTATGGGTGAGTTGCAGACTAGGGCTAGACCTCTGATGTCATTAGGGGATGTCTTTACAGTCTGAGGCCTATCAGAGCGCTTGCAGGAATGAGGCTGGTATGGGTATGCTTCTGGGGGCTGCAGGGAGTAGAGAAATATAGCTCTACCTTGAATTAGGAAAATAACTATTATACAATACAACTACATGTCCCTTCCATTTTAAGGCTGTGATCTACAGCTGTCATCATGCTCAGCCGGAATCTGGCTGAGTTTGTTGAGAGTTGCAAGCCAAAGATGAGATGCATTGGTTGATAAGTTTACAGAGTCCCCAGTAATGTGCAGTGTATACTGGGATATTACAGTGCCCCTAGTAATGTGCAGAGTGTACTGGAATATTACAGAGACGTCAGTAATGTGCAGAGTGTACTGGAATATTACAGAGACGTCAGTAATATGCAGTGTGTACTAAGTTATTACAGAGCCCCCAGTAATGTGCAGTGTTCACTGGGATAACACAGAGTCCCCAGTAATGAGCAGTGTGTACTTGGATATTACACTGCTGTTAGTAATGTGCAGAGTGTACTGGAATATTACAGAGCCCCCAGTAATGTGCAGTGTATACTTGGGATATTACAGAGCCCCTAATAATGTGCAGAGTGTACTGGAATATTACAGAGCCCCCAGTAATGTGCAAAGTGTATTGGGATATTACAGAGCCCCCAGTAATGTGCAGTGTGTCCTGGGATATTACAAACCCCCCAGTAATGTGCAAGATGTAGTGGGATATTACAGAGCCCCCTGTAATGTGCAGTGTATACTGGAATAATACAGAGCTCCTAGTAATGTGCAGGGTATACTGGGATATTACAGAGCCCCAATAATGTGCAGGGTGTACATGGATATTACAGAGCCCCCAGTAATGTGCAGGGTGTACAGGGATATTACAAAGCCACCAGTAATGTGTATGGTGTACAGGGATATTACAGAGCCCCAGTAATGTGCAGGGTGTACAGGGATATTACAGAGCCACCAGTAATGTGCAGGGTGTACAAGGATATTACAGAGCCCCCATTCTTGTTCAGTGTATACTAGGATATTACAGAGCCCCCAGTAATGTGCAGAATATACTGGGATATTACAGAACCCCCCAGTTAATGTGCAGGATGTACTGGGATATTACAGAGCCCCCAGTAATGTGCAGGATGTACTGGGATATTACAGAGCCCCCAGTAATGTGCAGGATGTACTGGGATATTACAGAGCCCCCAGTATTGTGCAGCGTGTACTGGGATATTACAAAGCCCTGAGTAATGTGCAGCGTATACTGGGATATTATAGAGCTCCTAGTAATGTTCAGGGTATACTGGGATATTACAGAGCCCCCAGTATTGTGCAGCGTGTACTGGGATATTACAGAGCCCCCAGTAATGTGCATGATGTAGATTCATATCTCCCAAAGTTGGTGCCCTGCCGGTGGGATTGGTAAAAGGGGGGTGTCAGTGATGCAATTTGTGTCACTGACTTCGCCCAAAGAAATGGATCTCTCCTGAAAGAATCAGGCAAATAGAAACCAATTCAAACCTGCTGTCATATACAAGGTTATACGCTAATCATCCAATTGTAGCTGAATTGCAAAATTGAGGCTAAAAGTACCCTAACTGTAACTACATTTTTTACTTAAAGGGACACTATAGTCACCAGAACAACTACAGCTTATTGTATTTGTTCTGGTGAATATAATCATTCCCTTCAGGCTTTTTGCAGCAAACACTGTCTTTTCTGATACAATGCAGTGTTTCCATTACAGCTTAGGCATACCTCCACTAGCCACTCCTAAGATGGCTATTAGAGGTGCTTCCTGGGGCAGTGCTGCAAACTGTGCAGCACTGACATTCAGTGTCTCCACCCTCTGCATGGAGACACTGAACGTTCCTCATAGAGATGCATTGATTGACTTGTGCTTGCGCTGGCTCTAATCTGCCTCCTTGGCAGTCTCATCCAATCCTATAGGGAAGCATTGTGATTGGCTCACATAATCACTTCTGATGATGTCAGCTGTAAGCAGGCAGATCGAGCAGCTGCAGACTTGAATACAAGTAATATTTTACTATATTTAGGGAGGCAAGAGGTGCCGGGGGGGGGGGGGGGGGGGGGCACTATATGGTTGTTTTAAGGTCAGGAATACATGTTTGTGCTCCTGACCCTAAAGTGTTCCTTTAATTTTGCCATTTAAATTTTAGTTCACTACATTTCCTAGTTTATTGAATATATATTGTATATAGGAGAAAGGGTAAAAAAAACTTGGCTAGACCTAGAGTAGCAAAACAAGACTTAAGACGTCATGTGCAGATGCTTTTATATAGGTTTCATTGTGCATTTGTGAATGCAGTTATGAGTTTACATATTATAACAATTAATAATTTATATGGACACAATGCTATAGTTCTATATATGCCTGCAACATCAAGTTAAAAGAACATTTCAAGCACCATAACTACCACAGTGTGTTGTGGTTATGGTGCCAGGAGTGCCCTGGTGCACCCTACTTTACGTTATCAAACCATTTCAGAATAGCATCGTTTATAGGCTGAGAAGGATCAGCCGATACACTCAGTCAACGAGCTAAACCTGCACTGCAGAGCTTAGCTCCTAAAAGCTAATGGGAGCTCTTGAGCTAGAGGTTGTAGCTCTGTGGCCGAGGTAGTTGGGGACATTTTGGTAACTCTATTCAGGAAATTGAGCCTTTTCATTTGCTTTTCTATAATTATATTATTGTCAACAAAGATTGTCAAAAAAACTTTGCTTTTAGGCACCTTAATCAACTTTAAGTGGATATTCTCAATTTATTATTTTTTTTATTTTTTATTATTCTTTATTTTTCTTGTGCGATGAGTGGTAACAAACATACATAGCCACGACAGCTTTTGCAGGCAGAATATATAACATTTCGAGTCTTGGCAGTTAGTACAGCACATTTTTTTTTTTTTATAATTAACATGAAGTCAACAGATTAATGTAAACATAAGTATAGAAAATGTGCAGTCAGCTAGGTCGACCGTGCTTAGAACAATGTTATGTGTGGCATAACATTGTGTGGCATGTGTGGCCGGTATGCTAATGGGATCTTAGAGCGTAATCTACGCGGTGTTTAAATTACGTATAGGAGAATCGCTCGTAAGAGTATCGAGGTGTATGCTTAGTATAAGTTTCTTTTAGTTATTGTAGCGGATAGGTCGAGCTTAATATAGACAGTGACTAATGTTCGAGCTTTTACCAGAAACTACGTTCGATAGTCAATGTGCTAAGGTAATAAAATAAAATAATAAAATAAACTAGCAAAATAATAGAAGCAGGGTTTAAACTGTCTATGACACATTTTAACCTATATATATTTTCCCCCTTTCTCCGTTCCGTCCCCTCCTGTTATGTTATATCTTTTCCTTTCCCTTAAATCTTTGCTTTAGTTGTGCAGTGCATGGTATATACATTTTCATAGTGCCCCAATAGCAGCAGGTCTATTGTCGCAAACCGTATCATGACAGGATTGTACAATGCACATTGTGATAATTTGGCAGGATAATACCGTGTGTACCAAGGGGTGAGTGAGCATGCCTAGCGTCAGAATGAGGCGCGGGCTGGTATCAACGGCAAGCTCACTATGAAGGGGGGGGGGGGTTGCAAATATGTGATTATGTTAGCAGTGTTATAGGTGGTGATGGTGTTGCCTTGTACTAAACATAGTGGTGAGGTGTAAGCAATTGGGTTAGTCAGCAGTGTGGATTGGGGTCATGTGTGGCCGCCTCCTTAAACGATGTCCCTTATGGTGGGTCAATGTCCCGGTAACTCACACAGTCCCGAATTGACCTTCAGGTTGTGGCAATGACGGTGGGTGTTCCGTTCTGTCGTCTGGGGACAAATTCAACAGCGCTGGCAGTTTCCCAACCTGGGGGGTTCGTAGGTCTCTCCTTGGGTGCTGGCTGAGTCAATGTGTTCGGAGGGAGGCCGAGCAGCCCCAGGATCGTCGGTGCCTCTTGTATGCAGTGTATTTTGTGCGTATCATCGCCCTTTGTTACCATCAGGATGTGAGCTGGGCCCCAGCGGTATTTAATATGTTGCTCCCGCAGGAGTGATGTCAGTTGTTGCAGGGATCTCCTCCAGGCCAACGTTGCTCCTGAGAGGTCTGCATAAAACGTTAGATTCATGTCTTCGAAGGGGTAGGTCGGCTGGACCCTGGCCACGGCCAGGACTGCGGATCTGTCTCTTTGGGTTAGAAACTGCAGGATTACATCCCGGGTGGCTGATTCTGGAGCCTTAGCAGGTTTTGGGATGCGGAACATTTCATCTAGTGTCACCGCTTTGGCTTGCTTTCGGTTGAGCATTACCGTGAGGAGCCGTCGCACGAAATGGGGCACTTCAGAGTCCGTCACAGTATCTGTTATGCCTCTGATCTTGAGATGCTTCCGCCGACGTTTGTCTTCCATATCAGCATATCGTAGGTCATTCTGCTTAGACAGGCTCCTCAGCGTCCGTACCTCCTGCTGTAGTTCCTTGATTTGTGTGTCTCGGGTTTGCGTGGTGTGTTCCACAGCTCCGAGTCGTCCATTGAGGCCCTGCAGGGTGTCCCAAATCGAGGCCACATCCGCCGATATTTTTTTATGGTGGTCTGCCATTAATTCTCTGATGGCCTCCATGCTCACCAGTGTAGGGGTTGCGGCAGGTGGTGGGGGCTGTGTTCGGGTCGGTGGTGGTTTGAGGGTGGCCTGTATTAGCTCCCCTTCTGCTTCATCCGATGATTCACTGTAGAACTCTGAGCATCCACCATGGAGGGACGCCATGTTGGGGGTAGAGGCTTCTTGGGCCTTCCGCCACAGCTCGCCAATATGTGTGCCCGGTTTGAGTTTTTCAGGCTTCAACGTCTTCGTTTTTCACCCCATCGCATTAGTCTAAACGGTTGGGTCTATCCGGGTTGGATTTGGCCCGATTGTGGGAGTTTTTAGTAGTTTTTTTCGGTTTTCAGGCCTGGAGCTCAGCAGTCCTGCGACCGTCCGCTTCCGTGGTTAGGCCACGCCCCCCCTATTCTCAATTTTTAAGTCTTTTTAATAGAGGAAGTGCTTTCTTTTTTAATTTTGCTAGTAACTTAAATCAACTTGAACAATTTAAAAGTAGGGTACCTTATCTAAAACTCATTATAGGATTAGTTCACAATATGGGATAACTTGTGTTATAATTAGACCTTTAAGATCCTGTAGTAGTAGCAGTTAAGAAGTATTTCCTTTACCCGAAGTTCTAATAAAGCCAGGAGAATATGGATTTAAAGTGTTACTCCAATCATCATATTCCACTCTAGTGGTTATGATGCCAAAAGCAACCTGGTCCATTTCACCAGTAACGGGGCAAATCATTTAGCAACTGAAATGCCCAGAGTAGTCATCATCCAGCCCTGAACTATTGTTCTGGCCTATCTAATGACAGCCAATGACGCTGCCGGAGATGGTATTACACCTCCAGTAACAGAGGGACTAAACTCAGTACACAAGCTTACAATCTAAGATGAGTGGGGTAAAATGACACCATAGGTAAGGGTAAGATGTAAGAGTTTACAATTAAGGCTTAGTTTTTTAGATGTCACAGTTAAAGAGAGATGGTGTAGTAGTGAGGTATGGGAGGAAATGCTGTCAACAGCTTAATTGATAGACGATTTCTTGACGAAGTCTGTTTTCAGTGATTTTTTTGAATGAATGGAAACTTGATGAGAGTCTAATGGAGAACTGAAGGAAGTTTCATAGGAATGGTACAGTCATACAGAAGTCTAGACTTTAAAGGGACTCTCCAGTGCCAGGAAAACATATCCCATCCCGCATCCTATGTTGCTGAAGGGGTTAAAACCCCTTCAGTGACTTACCTAAATCCAGCGCCGATGTCCCTCGGCGCTGGGTCAAGCTCTGTCCACGCGCATTAGACCTCCCCATAGGAAAGCATTATTCAATGCTTTCCTATGGGGATTCCGGCGATGCTGGAGGTCCTCATGCATAGCGTGAGGACGTCCAGCATCGTTTAAAACACTTTTCGTGTTCTAAGAACACGGAAGTCCCTCTAGTGGCTGTCTTATAGACAGCCACTAGAGGAGGACTTGACCCTGCAAGCAAATTATTGCAGTTACATTTGCAGGGTTAAGGGTGGTAAGAGTTGGTACCCAGACCACTCCAATGGGCAGAAGTGATCTGAGTGCCTGGAGTGTCCCTTTAATCTGGCTCTGTTGGGATGTCCGTGGTCCTTCAATTTTTCACCGTCATGCGAGAGTAGAAATTTATACTACATCATTAGTAAATTTTGTTTAACTTTGAACATTACTTATAGCTTGAGAGTCATAGATGACATTCTTCAAATCACAACAGTTATAAGCTACTCTGGGTTGGGAGTAAAGGATCATGATATTTTCTGCACTATAACCTTCTTACGACACTTGGACTTCCCCTTTAAGAATACACCAAGTAAGTAATAGAATGCAGTGTTGCTTTTAATATATTAGAGCAACACAACACTATTCTTGGGTACTACATTTTATCTATAATCCTTTTTTCTGCCAGTGAATACAAGACTATAATTCAACTGCAGGCATACAATGCTTAAATTGGATTTCAGGAGTAATTTGTTGCTTGCTGAAAGCACATCACCCAGACAGAGAGTCCCCAGAAAGGCTCAAACAAGAAGAACATTGTACGTGTCACATGATCATACAAAGTTAACGTTATGATGATATAAATACATTAAGCGCATTACAAAAAAAAATCATTCTCTGATTTTTATTCATCTTCTAGCAGATGTTAGCTTGTTTATGACATTTCCACAGATGAGCCCAATGTTCTAAAAATAAATTAAATGTATCATGCAAATTATGTGTCACTTCTAATCAATCAGTTTATCAGTTTTCCATCCAGTTTATTGCTAGTGGCTGAAAGAAATGATATAGGGGAGATTATTATGGGTTTTATAGAGGAACTGTCACATTCCAGTTTGTGCTTATTCAAATACTGACTAGGGTGGGAGATTACAGAGTGACTCCAAGCAACAACACAACTTTCATATATAGATTGTGGCCCAATTTAAGTTTATAGTTCGACAAAAAAAACATATGTTCTGCAGTATTCGGCACCTCTACTTAGATCCATTTGCTCCCCCCCTCCCCATTCAGTTTTTCTTGCTAATTACAGAAGCATGTAAGTGATATCCATTTCTATCCCACCCAACATGTAGTGTTTTCCAGTAGACCGTTTTTAATGTCATCAGGAAGTTTGGCAAAGGTTTCAGTGAGTTTAGTTCAGTTAACAGGTAAAACACTGGTGACCGAACTACAACTTCTGTAAACCTCTGCTCAGCTCATAAAGTTGTAGGATTTATAAGATAAAATCAGCACTTTGAAAATCCCTATAGAAGATCCAGATTGGCTGATCCTGATGAGCCAAATACATTTTTGCACAAATCTAGAGCACACTGCATTAACCCCTTAAGGACCAAACTTCTGCAACAAAAGGGAATCATGACATGTCACACATGTCATGTGTCCTTAGTTATTCCTAAAATCTGGGTCCCTAATAAAGCCAAATTAGAACAATCATGGTTAAGACTGACACACTTTCAGACACTGTTCCCAGTCAACCTTATCCCATTCCCTTTCCTCTTAGTAAGCCAGAGCCTTATTTTTTATCCCTGCTCATCATATCCAGGCAGTCCTAGCTCACCTACCATGCAGATTGAGCAGACTCTTAATTGAGTATTAATTGTGCTTCTAACTCTGCAGCAGCATTAAAGGTAATGATATGGTGAGCAGCAGTGTCATGTGATAGAGATATTACAAAGCTTCAAGTATGTGCTCCACACAGTCTTCTGAGTGGCTCACTCCAAAGTTGTTAACCAATGCGCCCACTTGGGGGGAGGGTGTGGAAGAGATATTTCTATCTCCCCAAGCAGATCACATAGTGTTACATATGCTCATGCGGGCACAAGACTTGGCTGGCTTCCATACCAGGGTACTGTTTGTACCCCCTTCATATTGGCCCTGCACACTTATAATTATGTGTAGTCACTGGTTTTAAAAGAACTCTCAAAGGACCATAACCACTACAGTATGCTGTAGGCCTTAGTTTATTAGCTAGGAGTGGTCAGGGGATACTAGGTCTTAGCTTATTGGCTGAGGATGGACATGTGATACTCTCAGCCAATGAGCTGGCCCTGTGCTGCATTGCTCAGAAGAGCTAACTTAAGCTCCTAGCAAGTGCTTCTTGCTCTCCATTCAGAAACAGGAAACGCAGAGAGCGGCACTCTGCAGATATTAGGTAAGAAGTCAAAATTTGTCAAAGACTCCCGAAGGTGGCATCACACTTTGAGGAGCGGTGGCCCGGGGGTGCAGAAGAGATGAGTTATAACTACCTGATGCTGTCCCCCTGTTCGTGCCACCATCTTCAATCTTCAGTGCCTGGCAGCATTTTTTTAATTGTTGCCATTGCGAATGCTGTTTTGTCAAGTTTTTCTGTCGCAAAAAAGAAGTGTCTACACAGTCTTTTTACAAAGATTTTTTTTTTTTTGCTCAAAATTTGGTAATTATACTATTTGTTAATATTCTTGTTTGTTATGGTTTTTTTTTTTATAAATATTAGTAATATATATATATATATATTGGTTCTTTTGATCTGCACCATGCTTCACAATAAAATCATAATTGCAGAAAATACCGAAAATACCTCATACCAAAAATTACTGAAGTTTAGTTCTGCAGTGACCTTATCTTGTAGATCTCCTTTCTGCCTGATCATTTTCTTATAAGCAAAACTGATTTATAGATCGTTGTCAAATATCAAGAAAAGTAAACTTGCTAATAACCACAGCTATTTTTAAAACTTCTACTTAGTACGTTTCCACACTCTCTCCTGTTCATCAAAATCCTGTCGACTTGGGGAACATAATATTTATGTACATGTGTATCAATTACTAAGAATACATTTCCAAGCAATAGCTACTTTTTTGATGGATTCAAAAATTAATTTGATAATAAATGTGACAGATCCGCTTTGAACACAGCAAAGCTACCCTACAGCACACATATTCCAAGCAGCTGTTATCACATGGCTGATTGCCCCCTCTGTCTGGATACTGAAATATAATTACATAGTGGCTCAGCTGTGTTCCGTGCAGCTGGACATCTGTCCCCAATCCATGCCTATATACAGCATAACAGAACATCTGAAACTGAGCAGAAAAACAGTATTGATAGCGGTTTTAGCAATTATGATGTCATTATAAATCTCCCTAAGTGAATTATTGAACGCACAATTAAACATATATCCTGGCAAACATCAACAATATTGAGTTTTTGGCCCAACGCAACAGATAGATGTATTTCAGGTGTTTTAAATGTATAGGCCCTGTAAAGCAACATTAGGGAGAATTGAAGTGGTACAATAATGGGACGTCCCCCGAAAATTTACATTTTTTAGATATTTAGGAGGGCAGTCAAAAAATGTTGGGTCGGGTCAGAACATAATCACTGCTGTGGAAGGTCCACCACTTGCCTTCTAGCTATTATTATTTATATAATGCCATTTCGTAGCGCTGTACAATGGGGTGATTTACACTGGTGTCACTAGTAACACTATACAAAAGGGGGGGGAGGGGGGGGGAGACTGGGATAATCATGCCTGTTCTATTAATGTTTAGAGACAGGATAATAGAATAATGCACATCAATTTATATTTTTCATTATTTTTAATTAAAGAACCACTTCACACATCTCATGCACTTCAACTTGCTGAAGTTCCTTATATGTCTGAAATATGTCATATTGGTGACAGAGTATAAAAGTGCCAATTATAGTAGAAATCAGCCCTTTTACATTTGGGGCAGAAACACAGAAGTGTCAGAAAACCTCTCTACTCAATGAGCTGTAACTACAGCTATTTGAGAAGCATATCAAGCTGCAATATGCAAGTGAGCACTCGCAGCTCACACGCACAGTGGCTTCTCAATGAGAAGCATATCAGACTGAAAGTCTATGTCAGGGAAAGAGGGGAGGGCTTACACAGGCTGCAGACAGCAGGTTAAATTAATTCATGTTTATATTGGGGTTATATCTAGTGAACAGACATTTAAACATTTTAACTAAGCTAGAATTAGACTGAAATAAAAAAAAATATATAATCTATAAACATAGATAAATAAATACAACACATTGATTTTTACAAAAAAGGCATGTACAATAATGGTCAAAATAGCTGAGAATGAATATCTAATTTGCTCCAATTAAGCCAAGCTGTAGATTCGTCTTTTTTTTCACAAATCTAAAAGCCTGTGCGGAATTCACCATATACCAATGTTTCATTACTAAAACCTGTGTTTTCCACAATATGCACATCCATTTTTGTATTTGAGAAAAGGTAGCTGGGAAGTTTGAGAAGCAATGTGGACAAGAAGCAGAGATTAGCGAGAATTCCAATCTCTATACACGTGGAGAAGCAATGTACATAAAACAAATAGAAAAAGAAAACCTTCATGGATATAACAAACAGTCATACAATTCCATGGGCGCATTAACACTGGAAAAGCTATTTTTATAAAAGACTTCAGTGCTCCATTTAGAAATAATCACTACGTGTCTAGGGATATATTCCCTTTTAAACCAATTTGTGCAATTGGAAAGAGTACAAAGAATAGCTACAAAATTAATAATGGAAATGGAAGAATTGAATAAAGAAGTGTCTAGACAAACTTGGATTATCTCATTACTATGAATAGTGTGTAGTTATCATATCACATTTTGCAACTGCTGGGCTAAATTCAAATCAGTACTAATCTGCAGAATGCATCTTTGTAAATGTCCCTTATTAACCCCTTAGTGGCCAGACCGTTTTTACGATTTTCTTACCGTTAGGGACCAGGGCTGTTTTTACATTTCTGCGGTGTTTGTGTTTAGCTGTAATTTTCCTCTTACTCATTTACTGTACCCACACATATTATATATACAGTTTTTCTCGCCATTAAATGGTCTTTCTAAAGATACCAGTATTTTCATCATATCATATAATTTACTGAAATTTTTTTTTTAAAAATATGACAATTTTTTTAAAAACACACTTTTGGTAACTTTGACCCCTAAAATCTGTTACGCATCTACAACCACCAAAAACACCCGTGCTAAATAGTTTCTAAATTTTGTCCTGATTTTAGAAATACCCAATGTTAACATGTTCTTAGTTTGTTTGTTTTTTTTGCAAATTATAGGGCAATAAGTTGCTATTAATAAAACACAGTAAAAAGGGAAAAAATTGATACACAGTGCTCAAATCACCAAATGTGAATCACTCCAAGTCACACAGAAAGTGTATAAAACAATATAAAAAGTAGTATGGTGAGAGCAAGTATTTATACACCAGGTATAAAATAGATAAAATATATAAAACAGGCAATATTACCATCAGTCTTGGATGTCCTAAAAATATAAAATAAAGGACATAGTATAGCCTGTATAAAATGGTAACAATTAAAATAAATTTAAAATTGTCCACTCACGTGGTGCGGAGCCTTAAACAGCGGCTCAGACTTCAAGCGCCTTATAATAATATCGTGGAGACCGCAGTGCTGGTTAAGTTGATCTCTGTCAAAATCCCCTTGTATAAATTAGTAAAAGCCAAGTCAGGAAATGCAGGAACAAACTTTATTTAACAAAGCATATGATGGGATCTCCCAAGTATTGCACTAACGCGTTTCGACCGTTATGGTCTTTATCAAAGTGCTGTATAATCAACCAAATTTGGCGTTTAAATACATTTACAAACATTAAAAAAGGCGCGCATTGTACTTTCTTCGCCGGTCTACTTCCGGTTTCCGGCTGTTACTCGTCGTCGTTTGATTTCCGGCTTCCGGTCACGTTGCGTGTCACGGGGTATTTCCGGGTCAGCGGTCAAATTCCCTTTGCGTTCCAGCAGAGGCTCCGGTCCCGGTCAACGGAAATAAGTTTTTCTTAATTGTCTTTTAGACCATGTCCATAATATAAATAAACAGTATAGAGGGCATTCACTTTATATGTATTTATCCATTCTTTATGCCGTTATTTGGAGCCGGAAATCAAACGACGACGAGTAACAGCCGGAAACCGGAAGTAGACCGGCGAAGAAAGTACAATGCGCGCCTTTTTTAATGTTTGTAAATGTATTTAAACGCCAAATTTGGTTGATTATACAGCACTTTGATAAAGACCATAACGGTCGAAACGCGTTAGTGTAATACTTGGGAGATCCCATCATATGCTTTGTTAAATAAAGTTTGTTCCTGCATTTCCTGACTTGGCTTTTACTAATTTATACAAGGGGATTTTGACAGAGATCAACTTAACCAGCACTGCGGTCTCCACGATATTATTATAAGGCGCTTGAAGTCTGAGCCGCTGTTTAAGGCTCAGCACCACGTGAGTGGACAATTTTAAATTTATTTTAATTGTTACCATTTTATACAGGCTATACTATGTCCTTTATTTTATATTTTTAGGACATCCAAGACTGATGGTAATATTGCCTGTTTTATATATTTTATCTATTTTATACCTGGTGTATAAATAAGTTGCTATTGCCAAACCATTTTTTTTTTTTTTTTTATTAAAGGGATCCTATAGTGCCAGGAAAACAAACCTGTTTTACTGGCACTATAGGGTTATTAGGTCCCTTCCCCCTCTCCCCCTCCCCCCACGTGGCTGAAGGGGTTAACCACTTACCTGAATCCAGCACCGAAGTGCATCAGCGCTGGGTCAGGCTCCGCCCATGCTCCTCCCCCGCAGACATCAGCCGGTGGGGGAGACCTAAAGCGCATGTGCGCCAATAGCCGCACACACGTTAAACCTCCCCATAGGAAAGCAATATTCAATGCTTTCCTATGTGGAAAATCTGACGCTGGAGGTCCATGAGGACGTCCAGCGTCAGATAGGTTTGGATTCCGGAAGCGCTCCCAGTGGCTCTGGAACTGCAATGTTTTACACTGCAGCACTAAGTGCAAAAGGGTCACAGCACCCAGACTACTTCAATCAGCTGAAGTGGTCTGGGTGCCTACAGTGTCCATTTAATGAAAGTTACATTGTAACACTGATATCTGTCAGGAATCCCTGAATAACCCTTCACATGTATATATTTTTTAAAAGAAGACAACCTAAGGTATTAAACTTGGGGTATTTTGACTCTTTTCATGCAACCATTTTACCACCAATCTATGCCAAATTAAAAAATAATAATTGGTGATTTTTTTTTGACACACATAGCAATTTAAGAATACATCTACTGAGAGCTTTAAAGGTTACTGCCAAAGAACCCCCCAATACGTGTTCATCAACATCTCCTGAGTACAGTGATACCCCCATGTATAGGTGTGTCGGGTTCTCTGGGGGCTAAAATACCTTATTCGGAGGGTGCGCATTCCAGTTTTCCAACTTGGAATTTAAACAGCTGGTCATCATCAGGGCCGGTGCTTGGATTTTTAGGTACATAGGCGAAGATGCATTTTTCCGCCCCCCCCTCCCCCCCAAAAAAAACATCTTCACCTATGTGCCTCTTAACCAGCCCCTCTCCCCTCCCTGACCATTAATGGTCCCTTCCCTGTCCCTTAGTGTTCTTCTCCCCTACCCCCTCTTTTCCCTGTCTCTTGGTGTTTCTCTCCCATTCCCTCCATGTCCCTTGGTGCACCCCACACCCCCCTTCCTGGTGGTCACACTCCCCTTCCTGGTGTGTCAGTGTGTACAGAGTGGAGCGGAGCGCGGTACAGGAGCTTCAGTTTTCTGTACCCGGCCGAACTGACAGGGTGTGCTCTCTCTGTGAGCACCTCCTATCAGTCTGGCCAGGTACAGGAAACAGAAGCTCCTGTACCGCAGTCCGCTACACTCTGTACACACTGACAGTCACACACTCAATGACAAACACACAGACGTCACTGACAGACACAGACTCATTGATCTGACACACACTCATTCATTGACACTGACAGACCCACACTAATTGACACTCATTGACAGACACACTGATAGTCACACACAGACTCAATGACAAACATACTCTCACTGATTTGACAGACATACACTCATACACTGACAAACACACTCATCATACACTGACAGACACACTCATACACTCACATGCACACACACAGACGCACTCACACACACACTCTGTCACTCACAGACGCACTCTGTCACTCACAGACGCACTCTGTCACTCACAGACGCACACACTGTCACTCACAGACGCACACACTCTGTCACTCACAGACGCACACACTCTGTCACTCACAGACGCACACACTCTGTCACTCACAGACGCACACACTCTGTCACTCACAGACGCACACTCTGTCACTCACAGACGCACACTCTGTCACTCACAGACGCACACTCTGTCACTCACAGACGCACATGCTGTCACTCACAGAAGCACACACTCTATCACTCACAGACACACACTCTGTCACTCACAGACACACACTGTCACTCACAGACACACACACTGTCACTCACAGACACACACTGTCACTCACAGACACATACACTCACACACAGACACATACACTCACACACACACACATACACTCACACACACACAGACACATACACTCACACACACACAGACACATACACTCACACTCACTAATTATTTTAGAAATAAATATTTTCCACCCAGCCTCCCTACCTGGAGAGCTGGTGTGGATGATGAATCCTTCCCTGGGGTCCAGTGGGGCTGCTGGGCGGCGTGCGGCTGTGCTGAGATCAGAGGCGGCGAGGGAGCTCTAACCTCTCTGCTCTGCTCCCTCGCGCGCTGCCTGTCTGCTGATACCGCGGGAGTCGGAATATGACGTCATATTCCGGCTCCCGCGGTATCAGCAGACAGGCAGCGCGCGAGGGAGCAGAGCAGAGAGGTTAGAGCTCCCTCGCCGCGTCTGATCTCAGCACAGCCGCACACAGCACCGGGGGCCGAGATGGTGGCCCGGCAGGAGGGAGCGCTTCCCTCCTGCCGGTCACTGAAATCTTGCGCCCCCAGAGCCCGTGCGCCCTAAGGCGCCGCCTGTGCCGCCTTATGGACGCGCCGGCCCTGGTCATCATGCACCCATGTCCTATTTGGGACATTTTTGAAGCCGGACAGTTTTAGACACTTGTGGTTTTTTTCCTTGCAGTATGGCTTAGTATTTTACCCACCTCCCCCCAAATAAAATCCAGTCTTGAATCTAAGAAAACAATAAGTCTAGGTGGTAGAGTTTTACATCTTTATTGTACCATTTGAACCATTTCCTCAACTCTTGATGAGCTCTAATATTTTAATGTCTCTTGCCATTTGTACAGTCCTGTCAATCAACAGTCACTTGGGAGCTGTTTGCACTGGCCCTGTACATATCTATATGATGCTATAATTTATTGTATATAGTTGAATACTGTTATAATTTGTCTCTTAACCAATTAATTATGTCCATATAGGGACAAGATGTATCTTTCTGTGTTAGATTTAATAGTAAGTTGTCCAGGGGACCCAGGTAAGTGTTAAACCACAAGATAATAGTTTACTGTAGAAAGACACTAAAGGGGCTCCTGGTAGCATAACCACTATATCATGCTGTAGAAGTTATAGTGCTTAGGCTGCCTTTTTAACTGGGAGTGTTTTATTATTCAATTTCTTGACATTCTTCCATATTGATTGACACAAAAGGAGTATCTTTGAAAGATTTTTTTCCCTCCCTCTCCAACACTGGTTACCGTGTAACCATGGTATTTTAATTCCAAACAATATCTTTGGAACTTAGAGAGGATAGAACACAGGTCCCTTAGAAATACTTGGAGGCCAGCTAATAGTTTGCAAAGAAACTCCTTGTCCCTATGCAAGTGCAGCTGGCTTTGTTTTGGGTGGAAAAAAATCCAATGTCTTACAACCAAAGAAAGCATAGCATGTCAGCTTGAGATAGTTAAAGTGGTGACAACTCTTATCCAACAAACAATCTCAGCAATTTCATTAGGTTCAGAGTAGCAGCATAAACAGTGGCCATAGATCAATTAGATGGATATGGGTGAATGGTGATCTGTAATATGCCTTATGCAGTTAATATTTTATTTGTATGACTCTATGTAAAAAATGCTTTAAAAATAAATATATGACTTCTAGCAGTTAGCAGATTGTAAATAGATTTTTTCTAAATGAGCTCAAATCCAAAAACAGCCGCTAAAGACTTATGTGATTGGTAGTAGATAACAGCTGGGGATTCATTTAAGTCTAAATAATCCAGCACCAAGTTTGTTGGATACTGCAGGTTTGCTGGATGCCCACACATGACATCAGTGTTTCTGTCACCTTGAAATATTATTGTCTGTATTCACGTCTTGAATATATGTCATGATTAAACAGCAATAGATGCTTACATTAAACCTTAAATTATTTGGCATCAACTAACATCATCCTCAAAGCTCAAAGAAAGTCAAAGCCCAACTGGTGGGAATTGGCTGAGTTCAGGGCTTCGCTCATACTCTCTAACTCTCTATCCTTACAGCAGAGCATCTTCTCACTTTTATTTCAGTATTGGAATATTTTTTTCTTCACCGTTTAAAAGCCTGAATCGCTGTGTCTCTTGGTGTTCCGCTAGCCACTAGATCGCTACCAGACCATGGCAGAGCCTCCTTGGTGAGCACAAATAATACTCCTTAACTTAACCCAGCAAATGTATGTTTTACTTTCTTTTTCTAAGTCCTTGGCATTTCACTGTATTATCTGATCTCAGAGAACCCACACTCTTGGACATGTTGTTTCTCTTGTATACAATGCATGGTTTATAAAAACTAAAAAAGTGCAATGTTTCTGTATCTCACAGTCGAAAAAGCATGCCTCTCAGTTACTACTTATGTTCCTATGTTTTTAAAAGCATGTACATTTGTCTTTGCACTGCAAAAATAAAGAATTTAAAAAGACATACTCTTGCTGAAAACTTCTAAAAACAAAGCAACAGTTAAAGGGTAACTTCAACCCTTATAAGTGGTTTTTAAAACTAGTTTTTAAATCGGTTTTACTCATTAATCCAGAGATGGGCGAAGCTCTTTTAACGCAACCTCCTGACGTCATAACAGCCGACACACTGTCCAATCAAAGGCTTCTCATTTTTCCAATAAGAGTAAATTTATATTTTACTCTGAGGTCTATAGATCCAAAGAATGCTCATCTAATGTTTTTTTTTATTGAATAATAATGAGGATACTCAAAGCATCAGCTTCATTCACTAAATCAGTCACTTATGAGGCACAACCCAACATGTGTCCACATACAAATGTGTTTCCCACTCATTCAACTTGTTGAACTGATCAAGGATCCATTCTTGCCACGTTTTAATATTCCTATTCAGGGCTCGACACTTCCAAATGTACCCCTGGCGTCTAGATAGCCACCCTTTTAGGGTATACTATGGCTTACAGTGGCAGGTAAGATCTAAGGCCTGGCTAGTAGGACTTGTAGGAGTAACAGTTTTAAGCCCTGTCCATATATATATATATATATATATATATATATATAAAATATTATATTATCATATCTATATGACCTACCCATGGTATGCAATTTCTCCATGCTGAGAATTTCATTATTTGCATTAAGTACCCACATACATACAGCTTTCATTGGTATCTGGAACAATGCATAAACTATATCAACATTGCTGAAATGAAAAATTAGCTGAGAAATAAACTCTCTAGTTCATTCTAGTTGTTGGCTCAGATTTTTCAATTCCAGTGCTAAACCACCAGAATATACTTTAACGTAGAGCATCTGCTGATCAAGATAATTCCAGGAAATGAAAAACAATACAGACTAATACAAGAGATTACAATTGCCATATCTACAATTTTAAAAATAGACAGAAAAAAATGAAAATCAAGATAAACAAAATGTAAAAAACTAATTAAAATGTGTTCCACCAGATCCAAATATTGTTTTCATTCACTGAATTTAATACTTTGTCTAAGGCAAAGGAAAGGTTTTTTTACTGTAAGAACAATCAGGATGTGGAATTCTCTGCCTGAAGAGGTGGTTTTATTAGAGTCCATACAGATGTTCAAACAGCTACTAGATGCATACTTGCAAAAACAGAATATTCAAGGATATAATCTTTCAATGTAGGGTAATAAGTGATTGATCCAATGATAAATCTTACTGCCATTCTGGGGTCAAGAAGGATTTTTTTTCCCTAGCTTGTTGCAAAATTGTGCTTCAAACTGGGTTTTTTTGCCTTCTTTTGGATCAACAGCAAAAAACAAATGTGAGGAAGGCTGAACTTGATGGACGCAAGTCTCTTTTCAGCTATGTAACTATGTAACTATGTAACCTCAAGCAAGGAGGTAGATGTAGCATGAATAATAGTGGTGAGTTAGCCCATTTGTATATATCATAATATCATAAATTTTATGCACAACCCTAAGGTCAAGACTATTTTAGAGAATTATTTGTGTTCACAGTTTGGCAAAATGCAAAATAGGCTTATAATGGACAGGTAAATGAAACAGATCTTTCACTAATTGGCGTAGCACGCCATTAACAGAGCAGAGATATGAAATTCTAAATTAAACACACTATGCAATAAAGGTAGTTTAAAAAATAGATATTTATTTACAGGAAGTCTGTAGTGAGGCTGTGTATATCGCAGCTTAGGGAACTGTGGCTATGGCTGCACAAACAAAGCGATTGAACTGCTAAATTGCACAGAATTGAACAGTTAGATATTTGAAGGGGCATGATCTACACAACAAAACCACTTCATTAAACTAAAGTTGTTTTGGTGCTTAGAGTGTCCCTTTAATTATCAGGCTATATTGTTTACTATGAAAAATGTTTAATTTAAAGGACCACTATAGTGCCAGGAAAACAAACTCGGTTTCCTGGCACTATAGTGTTAATAGGTCCCCCCCACCCTCATGGCCCCTCTCCCGCCGGGCTGAAGTGGGAGGAAGGGGTTAAAATCCTACCTTTCTCCAGCACTGGGGACTCTTCTCTTCCTTCAGACGGCATCGGCTGAATGCGCATGCGCGGCAAGAGTCGCACGCGCATTCAGTCAGTGAAAATCACAGTCAGAAGCGCGGAAGCGCCTCTAGCGGCTGTCAGTGAGACAGCCACTGGAGGCTGAATTAACCTGCTATGTTTACAGCAGGCAGGGTTAACCCTAGATGGACCTGGCACCCAGACCACTTCATTGAGCAGAAGTGGTCTGGGTGCCTATAGTGGTCCTTTAACCATATTTTTGCACCTAGGGTTGGTAACAATAATGTCAATATAGCAAAACATATTTGAATGTCAGTAGAAGCTAATGTACCATGTTTAGTTAAATAACTTGACATTATCATAATGATTTCTGTAAAAGGAGAAAACAAATCTATTTTTCATCTGCCTTAATCTAGGTATTGCAACTGTACATATGTTCAATTTGCCAAATAAATAAATGGATCAACATACAGCCTTTTTTTTTTTTTTACCCCTATTCAAATTAAGCTCGTCCCAATGGTATGCTGCCAAACGTATATGTAGTTTTTCTCTCACTGATATCGTCTGGACACCAGTTATTGGCTGATATGTGTGTCACTTCCTGGTTTAAGATACCTCACCAACGATCCAAGAACCTATTTTTATAGCAATTGTATGCATAATCTAATTGGTACTGAAATCTATCTTGAAGTATATTCCGAATAGAAGTATATTAGGTAATACAATTTATCTTATATCTCAGCTTCTTTTTTTTTTTCTTTGAACCAAACTTTTTTTTTTTTTTTTAATGATCGAACATCATGTTAGATGCTGAGTGGGGAAAAAAAGTATTTCTCCTGGAATACATAAATTAAATAATCATAGATTGTGAAGATTGCTTTCCCTTGCTAATAGGAACACATGACAGCTGCATTTTTTAAACAGATGCAGCAAAAATCAAAGTGTGACAAACGAGTGAATGTGTACGTTGTTGAAGAGAAGGGAAGATATTGTAATGTGAAGATACAGAAGAGAATAAAATAGTGTGAAAAAACACAGATGCTTTATAGCAAAGGCATACAGCTAAATTAAAACACTGAGGCATTCAGGGGGCCGAGGTGCGGGTGTAGATAATAGGGATTAGTTCTTACTGCACACACAGTCTGCCTCTACAACGCAGTATCTCTAGATGACACTGCTCAATAGGGAACCCCAGCTGGGCCTGGCACCAACACACACAGTAGGGGTCGTACAAAGAGGAGTCTTTCATCTCACTACAGGGGACCTCGTAGCCTGATCCATTCTCTACTCCTTAACAGCAACAAAAAAGAAGGTTCTATACATTAATGCAGTTATTGTAGCAAATTAATGCATGCATAACTAGCCCTAAGCCTACACAATATCCCACACACGTGTATGCACAGCTCGACACCTACACACAAATTGTTATGTGCATTACAGTTGTGAGTTCCTCTTATTCAAATGCACTTCACTGCAAAACTCTCCAAGTGTCATCATTTTAATATATGTATGTACTGAAAACAAGCAATACACTAAAGAGGCTGCACGAGATTAAATGAAGGAATAATTACTATAGTTTTCCATTTTTTTCCCTACAAGCAACATGTAGCATTTCCATCATGAACCATTACAGCTATATTGTGTTGACGTACCAGAGCTGAGGCCTAACTTTATAAGCAAACATTACATTAAAGTAAGCTGTCAGGCATAACATCTCCTTTTGCAATGAATCATGCTGACATATATATTTCTTTATTTCTTTCTTTATTTTTGCTTTAAAAAAGTTAACTAGATAGTAGCCTCTTCTCGAGCACTGCTAGTGTTACAATGATCTGGAATTCATGAGTAATACACTAGTGCATCATCCTACTTCACTAGGCCAAGATTCACTTGTCTGGTGGATTTAGCCATCTTGTGAATACTTCTTTAATAGGGCATACCTCCCCAATAAAGCCAAAGTAGCATCTGTTCATATATTTCCTAGCAAGATGAAAGACATTCTGACCAGAGAGATATCACAGCAACTACAACACTTCCTAGTTTGGGCTGAAAACAGTAAACATTGGAGAAAATGCAGGAATGTTGTAGTAGAGTATCCTTTTTTTTTATTTTAATAATCAGTTTTTATTTTATTTTGAATACTTTTTAAGGTTTGCATTAAAAATGTGGGTCAATTTCAGCCTATTTTATTGATTGTATTACATAAAAAAATATATGCAAGGGGGCATGGGCGACAGAGTATCTGACCAGACGTCAATCTGTTGGGCTCCGTAAAGGCCTAACAAAAAACTACTCGAGCCACAACTTATCCCAGCTTTGGAGACAGTAAACTTACCCCTCGATATCCAGAAGACATGGGGCGAAAAAAGAAAAAAAAAATGATCACCCAGATGCCCATAGAGGATAGGAGGTTGTGGACATATTGCAGGAGTACCTCACCCCCGTCTGTCTCAGGGATTCCTCTGAGGCGGAGGTTCTGGCGCCTTGGCGCATCTCCATCGTGGTGACATCGTGGGGCGGTTAAAGGGTCTTCATCCTCTTGGGAGGCCATTCGATGACTGAGTCACACTGGGCCTTAGGTGGCTGCAGCAGTGCTGGCCTTTTAAAAAAGAGCCGTATGCTGGACAGAGTCATCGAAAGGCCTCCCAAGAGGATGAAGACCCTTTAACCGCCCCACGATGTCACCACGATGGAGATGCGCCATAGACGCCAGAACCTCCGCCTCAGAGGAATCCCTGAGACAAACGGGGGTGAGGTACTCCTGCAATATGTCCACAACCTCCTATCCTCTATGGGCATTGAGGTAGGCAGTGACCCTCCCCAGATCACCTCAGCGTTCTGAGTGCGAAAATGAGAGGTAGTTGTACCAAAACATATCTCATGTCCATGAATAATCTAACTGAATACTGATTTTACAACTTTGTCCTACTTATGAAATTGAAAATGTCCAGCAGCCATATCATAGATGCAATTGGAATACTATTGCAGTGAAGAACTACATTTGTATTTGTTTATTTTACTCCACATCATCTTCAGTGAGGGTTTGAGAACTCACAATCCTTTGGCTAATTGTTGGTAGTTTAACTGTAAAGATTACTGTTAACATGCTCATGTATACTTTAATACTATGTACAATGGACAAGTTGCACAATGCACATGCAAACCAAATAAACAGAAAACTGGGAAAAAAAATATGCAAGACTGATGAGCTTCAGAGATTCTATCTTCAAGAGATAGTTGAGAGACAAGATACATTTGCAGCATGTGACTTGCTTCTATTACAAAGATCCTTGTGGTATAATTTCAGTTTCAAAATTACATTGTATTCTACATGGCCACAAGTATGTCAACACTATTTTTATTTTGTGAAATCAGCCATCTTGGCCATATTCCAAACTAGCAGGTGTATAAAATCATGCACACAGCCACGCAATCTCAGTAAGATGTCAGTAGAATGGAAGTACTGAAGGGTTTAATTTTCAATATGGCACCAACATATGGTGCAACATTTTCATACAAGTTCTCAGCTAGTGTAACCAGGAATTTGGTAAAAGTGAAGATTTCTCTTGAAAATAGCACTTTTATAACATGTGAAGCAGAGGACAATGTTAAGATCTGAGCTGTCGTGCTTAGAGGTTTAGCGTGTTGTATATTTTGAGAGCTGTGTAAATTGGATACCACGGAACCCTGAGCACCCTCGGGAGAGAGTAGTCACATACTCACAAAGAGATGGTGAATCCCAAAAACATTTTAATTTTGTAAATACTATGAGGTTTTTTTTATATATATATATATAAAATACAGGGCTATTCATAGCCTGGTATTTTAAAGAAATTAATCAAAGCTAATAGTCTTTGGGAATAATGGGACAAAAAAAGTACATGGTTGTGCTGAATCACGAACAGATTTGACAGATCACATAGTTAAGCAATGGAGGTAAGTTTGTACTACTTACCCAGCCTGCACACCACCCCAATAAAGGCTTTAATGACATATACTTGGCTAGGGAAAGCATGTAATTCTTCAGGGCAGGGGAGAAAGTGAGATTAGTAAATTAGTGAGACAGTAGTAGGCAATAAGAGTACGCCGCCAATAACAGAGCTTTAGCACAATCTGTTATTGTTGTGATCACTATCATTATAAAGTCTCATTATAGTAAAATCCCACTTTGGCCTAATGGTTTAGGGATGAATATGATGTGGACAGCAGACGATTGTACTAATCCTTTTAATCTCTCCCATTACACTGTAGTCCTTAACGGACTTTGAACAAAAAATATTTGAATCAATGTGCTGCATTAAGAAGGGTCACTATGATCATTGTTTTATCGTTCATTAAACTTTCATCCTTGGAGGATGACATTTTAAGTTTTCACTTATATTTGCAGTACATACCATTGGAATTTAGTCTGGTGACTTAATTTAGGGCAGATATTTGTGTGTTTTCTTATTTGGAACCCAAATGTTGTTCATATTAGCTTGGTGACCTATTCTTCAATCACAAAACTAGCTGGGAATACTACCCTTACCAGTGTTTATTGGGTCTCTATTACCCGGGCGAAAGAAATGCTGAAATAGATAGCTGCCTGCGATCTGATGAATGACATCTGTCTAGTCAGTATAGACCTACTATAAATGCATTGGAGGCTATTTTGAATCCAGATATAGGAGTAAACCATAGATTTTGAGAATTTCTTTACACCAACAAATCTTTGATTGTGCCTCATTAACTGCATGTCTTAAATGGGTGGGTCTTTCAATTTTATTGCTTTTTTGTAAGCCCTGCAGCATTCTTAAAGGAGCACTATAGGATCAGGAACATAAACATGTATTCCTGACCCTACAGTATTAGCCCCCCCCCCCCCCCCAGTCCCCTCTTGCCTCTCTAAATATAGTAAATTCTTACTTGTATTCAAGTCTGTAGCTGCTGGCTCTGCGCCTGTCTGCTGACATCATCAGAAGTGGTGGTCTGAGCCAATTCCAATGCTTTCCCATAGGATCAGCTGAGACTGTCAAAGAAGCAGATCAGGGGCAGAGCCAGCACAAGTCAAACACAGCCCTGGGCCAATCAGCATCTCCTCATAGATGTGAATTAAATCAATGCATCTCTATAAGGAAAGTCCAGTGTCTGCATGCAGAGGGTGGGGATACTGAATAGCAGTGCTGCTCACGGTGCAGCACTGCCCAATGAAGCACATCTAGCAGCCATCTGAAGAGTGGCCAGTGAAGTTATTACTAGGCTGTAATGTAAACACTGCATTTTCTCTGAAAATACATTGTTTACAGCAAAATGCCTGAAGGTGATGATTCTACTCACCAGAAAAAATTCAATAAGCTGTAGTTGTTCTGGTGACTATAGTGTCCCTTTAATTCAAATAGTTTATAGACATTAAAGCTGGTGTATATACAAATCCATGCACCAGCACATTGAAATATAAATGTATGTATCAAAACTTTTTATGGTTCATGATGTTTGGTGTTGATTACTTAACGGGACAGCTTGGTGTAGAAGTTATGTTGCTTAAATCTTTGTGTGATGTTGTCCAGTTTTATGCTAGTAGAAACTGAAGACCATCCACAACAGGTGGGTCCTTTTCAGGAATTTAGGAGTGGTTTTACTATAAAAATAGCACTCATTGGCACCTGGAAAACTTCCTTTTCCGCACTGATGATCCAGAGGTGTCAAACTGTGTGGCATTGACCGGCTAAGAGCACAGGACATTCGCAGTCAACTACAACCAGGTTGGCTGAGAGTAACATTAAAGGCAAGACCAGGCCAGTGATGGAGAAAATGTAAGAAAATCTCACCAAAACAGGTAGATTAAAACTATAGCATTAGGAGTACATGTTTGTAACCCAAAAGTTATAATGTGCATTATTTGATTTTAGCAGCATATATGAAGGACAGAAAGAAAACTAGTAATCATGGCAATTTTATTAATTTACTTGAAGTTCGGACAACTATGTAGATACAACAATAAGGTAAAAAATAACCACTAGAACTTTAACGTTATAAGATAGCATGTTTTGCAAAGTCCAGGTAGGTAAGTTTGTAATTCACATCTCCACAGCTTGCCTATTTACGGCTATTATTAACAGTAAATTATTACTGTGCTCAAAGTTAGCTAATACATAAACATAGTGGTTAATTTACTAAACACTGAATTCCAGTGAACTTCCAAATTGTCACTCTTTACGTGAATTGTGCAATTTGCTGCTCACTACAATTTGCAATTTACAGAAATAAGACCCACAGCTTTTAGCATAACAAAAAAGTATATTTTAGACTAATATCTTCTTGATATATTACCATGGATGGATGAAAATAAAGCACATACAATAGATATGGTTCTTGTAATTAACTGTAGCGATCCATTAGTTTTGCTCAACTACAACTTTTAATATCATTGGCTACCAGCTGGGAGGCAGTTAAAGGGCATGTTTTTAATTCAAAATAATAGAAGAATCAAAATAAAATTAGTAGTCAATGCCTACTTGAACATTTCACCATCATGTTTTTGTAAAAGAAAAAATTATATATATATATATATATATATATATATATATATATATCCATATTTAAGGATAAAGACAAAATGTAGGATAAAACAACAAAACTGGGGGGGCGGGGCCCGACCGCCATGCTGTGAGGTCGCACACAAGGCGAGCTCCTGCAGAAAAATGACTTTCAAGCTTCTAAAACACACCAAACGACTTATCTGCAGTCTGGCAACAACGGTCCTGCGGGCAAGGAGGGGCTGGTGCTGAAGCCAACCGGACCACAAGCGATTTGACCGCGGAAAAGGCACATCGGCACCGCCATATCTGGGGCCTACCTGGGCGGTGAGTGAGGTGGACGGCCGCCACCTCGCTATCCTGCCCTGCGGTTTCATCTCGGAACTCCGCTGCCACGTGGTAGGGGCCCCGTATCCCCCCCCCTCTGGGCCGGTGGGGGTCATCCCGGTCCCAGGAGACTGTCCCCGCAACCCCAGGCGCCTGCAGTGAGGAAGACCCTCCATTCCCAAAATGGCGGCATTGGCGGGCAAAACCGAAAAGGCGGCAAAGCCAGAAACCATGGAGGTTCAGCTAACCGAAACTACCGGGGTAGCACAGACGGAGGTGAGGCAGAGGGGTTCCCCAACATAAACGCACCTAAGCTTACTGACCTTCCAGCGTGCGGGAATCCCGGATCTAGCGGCGACGAACAGCCGGAATCTGCTTCCCGACCCCTCACCACGCAACGCTGCTAACTCTGCCGCCCAGACAGACACTCCTGCGCTCCAACTAGCTCACGTGGAGGAATAGGCAGCAGCGAGAGAATAAACACACTCACCCTCTCACCAAGCAATGTGATTGACTCCTCCTTACTATACTGGACCCACTCTTATAAAGCCGAAGGCTTGGTAGATCGGGGGTCAGACACGCATGAACTGTCTGTGGGAATACCCCAGGGACTGTGCTGTGGATCATGGGGATAGCTCCTGTACCTCCTGTCTTTTATAAAAAGTAAAGACCTCTTCACACTCTGAGCAGCTCTCACTATGGGCATGGTTCAAGATTTCCTTTCTTCCTCTATCTATATCCTTTTTCTCTCACCATTTTTTCTCACATTTTGCCTCAGGTATATAAGCATGCCTTCACTCACTTAACTCACTCGTGTACCCATACTCAGATAGACATGTAATCTTGTATAGGATAAAAGTCAATCTTAGTTATGGTTTAAGTCTAGCACAATATGCAACCACTTATTACCAGCCTAGCCAGACAAGAGATAGGATAGAATTAACCTAACGTATACTACATTGTAAAACCGTGTTCAAACAATGCTTGCACTTGTCATACTTCGTATCTATGTCACTCCTCTGTTTACCCTTTCCTGACACGTGCACCTCGCTAACCCACTTAAACGAGAACCTAAACTATTGAAATACTATTCTAAAAATGTGCCTGTTTAGCAAATGTCACAACTTGTATTGCGTATGTCCACCAATTCACCCTGATGTCGCTGTTGTGGCGCACCAAGGTTATTTGTTAATATTGTGCACAACAAAAATAAAGAATTTAAAAAAAAACAAAAAAAAAAAACAACAACAAAACTGGAAGAATTCTTCAGTTCAGCTATAGATTTTGAAATTCAGATATCCGATTGCTACATTTCATAAACTCCAGGATAAATCAGTGCTGTTGAAACCAAGATGGCTGAGAAGCAGGATGTGCATTGGTGAATTCTGTGCAAACTGGCAGCTATGAATCTGTTCAGCTATTTTAAAACTCCATCTATTCATGTTGCTTCTAATTCTCTGCCATCTGTACTGGCACTGGGCCACAAGCCTATGCACACAACCCATCTAATTTCAACAGCAGTAGAACACTATTGTTGTGTATTCTAGAATCTTAACACAGAAGGGGCAGTTAGCACATGGTTAATTATACTCTCGGAATTTAAAGGGACATTAGAATTAATAAGGCAAATAATATTTTTATGCAGTAAATATAACAAACAACAATTAGAATTAATAAAAAAAGATGCGCACGGAGGGGCGGGGCCTGACCGGGGAGCTGATCAGACACGCTTTCTATGAGCTCCCAGGCCTGAATTTGATTTTCGACAGAAACAGTGGGAATACAACCTACTTCAGAACCCCAACTTACCCCACCTTGCTATATGGAGGCAGGGGTACCGGGGGACACCTCGCACGTTCAAAAGCCCGCTGGGAAACCGGACCGAAGGCTTGGGGCCTACAACATGCAGGGCAGGGGAGAGACGGCCGCTCTCCCGGCTCACCAAATCTTGCAGCACCCGCAGCATTGGGCTTCCCCCCCCCCCTCAGGACCGGCGGGGGTTATCCCGGTCCATGTAATCGAGTACCACAAGCTTATACGGACCACAGTCGATGGCAGCAGCCTAAATCGTATCCCCAACCAGCAAACAAGATGGTGACCGAAATGGCCGCCGCCACATGTGCTCGGGATGCAAAAGTACCTGACCTTGAGACCAAGCTGGACGAGCTGTTCGCCAGGTTCTGGAGGACAATAGCCTCCAGGGAGCAACAGACCAAAGCATACTATCCTGTCACAATCCTGCCAGTGATCCCCCAACAAACGGGCACACCGCCTCAAGCCAACAAAGCCCGTGGACGGCAACGCCGAAAAGCCCGTAAGCCCAAGCGACTACCACTACCTATGACGGCGACCCGCCCGTACAAGGGCCTGGCAAAATTAAGCCTAACTAAGGGGCATGTAAAGGCGATCCTGCTGCAGCGACACACTATGCTGAACAAGGACCTGATGGGCACCAGGCAGACCACACCGCAACCCTTCTACCGACAACTCTCAGAGGCAGACCCTCACCCTGGCATACCTCATTACACTGGCTCACAGGCGAGATGCGACTACCCCGCAAAGTCTCTCCTCAGACACCACTCACGGGACACTCTCCTACCACCAGCCGACGGCTCCAGACTACAGACCGGACCAGGTACACCACAGCTAAACAGCGCACGCATATACGAGACACAACACCGACGGCAGATATATAAGACGGCGAAAGGGAGCTCACACTCTTCTTGGCAGTCTGGACATTACTTATCCGGCATAGGCTGAACTAACAGCACACTGCTACCTGTCAGCCCCAAGGACTCATTCTCAACGAGGGGTATTTTGTTTCTGTTCTTGTGCCCTTTTTCTTGTGTTTTTTCTTGTGTCTTTGCTTATGTTTATTTTTATTATATTCTATGGGCAAAACTGAGCTACTTCTAAGTAAGAAGCTTGCGACCGGGACCCGGTGGCACAAAAGCAGTATTGTTTAGCATAACAACAAGCATGTCTTTATTAGCTGTTAGTTATATGCACTCCCTCATGCTTTACTTACTGTATTACTTTAAAATTACTAGCAACATGCCTATGTATACGCAAAGCTCAGCCACTTTCCTTTGGCAGTAGCTCCAGACATCTACTAGTTAGCCTGTAATTCAAGCATTCTATAAAATCTAAAAAATGTGCGATATATACGAATGCCATAACTCTGTTTTCTATGACTTATCACTCTGTGTACAGAGGCTGTTGTGGCTTACTGAACACTATGTTATTTCTTGCACTCTATAAATAAAGAATTAAAAAAAAAAAAAAAAAAAAAAAAAAAAAAAGATGCGCACATTTGATGTCCAGACTGTGCAACATTTGCTTTAAACTTTTACTAAACAATAGACCCTGATGCTTTACGAAAGGAATCCTATAGTTTTAGCAATACAAAGTTGCATTCGGTACACTTTAGTTCCATCTGGACCGTCTTCCCCTTGTGACCCTCTCCTCCAGCTCTGCTTCACTCCCCCTTTTAACCAAGCACTCACTTCCTTCTTAGTGTTTGGCATTGTCCACTCAAACTCACGCTTTAGCGCTATATTAGTTCAAGTTCCAATTAAAGTATTAAAATGGCGATTTGAAACATAAGACTAGTAAAACCTAAATTGATTGGGCATAAATTCCAGAATGAACAGGATGGCTTGCTGTTTTTTCCCTGACTTCTACACCTAGAAGTGTCAGGAGGCAAAAATAACCAATTCGGGGGGGCGGGGCCTGACAGCCAAGATGGCCAGCCGCACATTTTAAGAGCTCCTGCAACCACGGACAAAAGTGTGAAGCTACCGACCGACACAATCGCATTAGCGGCAATCGGTGACTGGGATCAGACACAGAACAGCATTGTAAACGTAATGATACATATCCGGCACCGAAGCACCGCGGAAAAAACTCAAACGACCATGCGGCCTATGGACCGGCGGGGGACATCCCGATCCTCGCTGGGGATGAATACCCCCACAGACACACCTGCACAAGCAACAAATTCATCAAACAGACAAAGTTTACAAGGCCCAACCAAAATGACGTTGTGGCTGCGGCCTAAGACCAAGCACCCACACATCGCACCACCCAAGCACACAAGGGACTTTATAAGCTTGCTATGCACCTATATCTGGGCAAAGCTCAAAGCCCGAAGGCAACCCTACCAGATGGCAATGAGAGAGGTGGTGGCATGGATCCGACCATCCACATGGCGCACCCTGCAATGGCATCCCCCTCGCAAATCCAGAGCAACCTCCAAAATGAATCAGAGCCATCCTTTCCAGGTGGTCAGTTAAACTCTATCACTGTTGATTTTGAATTCTGACTTTACACGTTTATAGTACTTAATTCATGGGACATTGGGGCAGGAGACACATGCTCCTACTGAAACCACCTAAACCAAACCAACCCCACTTGCACCATGGTTGCAGTAATTACCACATAGAAACATAGAACATAGAAACATAGAATGTGACGGCAGATAAGAACCATTCGGCCCATCTAGTCTGCCCAGTTTTCTAAATACTTTCATTAGTCCCTGGCATTATCTTATAGTTAGGATAGCCTTATGCCTATCCCACGCATGCTTAAACTCCTTTACTGTGTTAACCTCTACCACTTCAGCTGGAAGGCTATTCCATGCATCCACTACCCTCTCAGTAAAGTAATACTTCCTGATATTATTTTTAAACCTTTGTCCCTCTAATTTAAGACTATGTCCTCTTGTTGTGGTAGTTTTTCTTCTTTTAAATATAGTCTCCTCCTTTACTGTGTTGATTCCCTTTATGTATTTAAATGTTTCTATCATATCCACCCTGTCTCGTCTTTCCTCCAAGCTATACATGTTAAGATCCTTTAACCTTTCCTGGTAAGTTTTATCCTGCAATCCATGAACCAGTTTAGTAGCCCTTCTTTGAACGCTCTCTAAGGTATCAATATCCTTCTGAAGATATGGTCTCCAGTACTGTGTACAGTACTCCAAGTGAGGTCTCACCAGTGTTCTGTACAATGGCATGAGCACTTCCCTCTTTCTACTGCTAATACCTCTCCCTATACAACCAAGCATTCTGCTAGCATTTCCTGCTGCTCTATTACATTGTCTGCCTACCTTTAAGTCCTCAGAAATAATCACCCCTAAATCCCTTTCCTCAGATGTTGAGGTTAGGACTCTATCAAATATTCTGTACTCTGCCCTTGGGTTTTTACGTCCAAGATGCATTATCTTGCACTTATCCACATTAAATGTCAGTTGCCACAACACTGACCATTTTTCTAGTTTACCTAAATCATTTGCCATTTGGCTTATCCCTCCTGGAACATCAACCCTGTTACATATCTTAGTATCATCCGCAAAAAGACACACCTTACCATCAAGACCTTCTGCAATATCACTAATAAAAATATTAAAGAGAATGGGTCCAAGTACAGATCCCTGAGGTACCCCACTGGTGACAAGCCCAAGCTTCGAATATACTCCATTGACTACAACCCTCTGTTGCCTGTCACTCAGCCACTGCCTTACCCATTCAACAATATTGGAATCCAAACTCAAAGATTGCAGTTTATTGATAAGCCTTCTATGTGCAACAGTGTCAAAAGCCTTACTGAAATCTAGGTAAGCAATGTCTACTGCACCACCCTGATCTATAATTTTAGTTACCCAATCAAAAAAATCAATAAGATTAGTTTGGCATGATCTCCCTGAAGTAAACCCATGTTGTCTCTGATCTTGAAATCCATGTGTTTTTAGATGTTCAACAATCCTATCCTTTAACATGGTTTCCATCACTTTCCCCACTACTGAAGTAAGGCTTACTGGCCTATAGTTGCCCGACTCCTCCTTATTACCTTTCTTGTGAATGGGCACAACATTCGCTAACTTCCAATCTTCTGGGACTACTCCTGTTAACAATGATTGGTTAAATAAATCTGTTAATGGTTTTGCTAGTACACCACTAAGCTCTTTTAATAGCTTTGGGTGTATTCCATCAGGTCCCATTGACTTATTTGTCTTTACTTTTGACAGTTGTTTTGACACATGTTCTACTTAGGCTTATTTAGGCTTGTTAAATCTCTACATTGTCATAGACATATCCATGCCAGCTAGTAAAGCCAGCCATAACACTAAATGCATGCCTCGTTAACTAAATCTAGCCTACTTGCTATATGCTGTCAATCTCAACTATAACTCCTTTATCGTGTCTTAAAGTATCTAACATAATGATATATATCACTATGTTCTCCTATACTAAGCATCCATGAGAGAAAAATCCATGACATACAAGCAAAGTTCTCATATGTATATGTATCTATAGAAAATGTGCAGCATACCCTGCTAACCTAATCACATCCACGATTAAGCCTGTTAGCTAATTGATTTGTTTTCTATAATCATAATGCATCTAAGTTTAAATGTGTACCAATCTTGACTCCTAACAAAAATGTGCACTAGTATTGCCTATATGCCATCACTGTTCAGCTTAATGTTAAAATGTGTCTTGCTTTTGCTGTTGTGGCAAAGTGAGAATGCATGTAACCCTCAAGCACGTCAAAAAATAAAGAATTAAATAAATAAAAAAGAATCAATTCATGTTTCTTCTTTATCAGGGACACTCCTGATTTCGGGGTCCTGGGCAACATAGCACATAATTAGACTTGCTCACCCTGTGCACTAGGACCATGCAGAGAGTACTTCAGCAGCGCTTCCTGTATGGGGTCAGACAATCTGTCAAACTCCTTCAGTGGCAGTGGGCATCACTGGTGATGTGAGTCATATCACTATCAATACCCCCTCAGGCATCTCATCCGGATTGCTAGGAATGCACCAAAATGAAAATTCTGGTCCGAAACCGAAAAGTCAGCATGCCCTTGGCCGAAAACCAAAAATGACTTTTTTCCCCAAATTATTTTTCAAAAGATTTTTTCCTATAATTTTATAAATATTACACTTTTTAATTAATCTTGTATGAAAAACTTCCCTTCTCCTTTCTCTTTTAGTGGTCCCCCCCGCTTAAAGTTCCTCTCCCCTCCCTCTTTTTTAGTGTTCTTTCCTCCCTCCTCCCCAGTCCCATAGTGTTCTTTTCTCCCTCCTCCCCTGTCCGATTGTGTTCTTTTCAGCCACCGCCCCTGTCCAATAGTGTTCTTTTCTCCCCCCTCCCCTGTCCGATAGTGTTCTTTTCTCCCCCCGCCCCTGTCCCATAGTGTTCTTTTCTCCCCCCTCCCCTGTCCCATAGTGTTCTTTTCTCCCCCCTCCCGTCCCATAGTGTTCTTTTCTCCCCTCTCCCCTGTGCTATAGTGTTCTTTCCCCCCCTCCCCTGTCCCATAGTGTTCTTTTCTCCTCCCTCCCCTGTGCCAGTGTTCTTTCCCCCCCTCCCCTGTCACATAGTGTTCTTTTCTCCCCTCCTCTGTCCCAGTGTTCTTTCCCCCCTCCCGTCACATAGTGTTCTTTCCCCCTCCCCTGTCCCATAGTGTTCTTCCCCCCCTCCCCTGTCCCATAGTGTTCTTCCCCCCCCCTCCCCTGTCCCATAGTGTTCTTCCCCCCCCCCACCCCTGTCCCAAGTGCAGTATTCTTGAATTTTCATGTTATCATTACTATCTTTCATTGTGATATATAATCTGTAGGAATATGAAGTAGTTAACTTTTCTTGTTCATATGTATTTTATGCTTATTTAAGGTTTATAATCATTATTGCTGACTGAAAGGATATGAAACAGTTAAACTCTTTTTGCTTTGTATGCTTTAAAATCATGTTTGAAATAATTATGCTGACTTTGGCAGATGTATTTTGTACCAAGGTCTTCCCTCTAGAGGATGTGTGACCTTGCTTGACCTCCGGATGTTCCTGTCCCGTCTTTATTCAAATGCTTATCTTTTAATGTCACACAAGTATGTACTATTAACTACAAGGAAACGATAAATTTCACGGCTTACGTGAGAAACTGTGTATAAATGCTAGCTTCGAAGTAATACAGAGCGAGAAATCTTGTCAAAGCATCCTGTTGTCCGTGTCTTTAATGCTGACAATGATTCTCCATCAACGTTGATTTTGGTGACCGAGGGATCGAGAACCGAGGGGAGTTGAGTCCATTACAGCAATAACCCTTTCATAATCGTCGGAATTGTTAATGCAAGCATGTCTGTTAAACTATGCACTACAAAAATATTTTTTTTTTTTTTTTTAAAAGTACAAAAAAAAAAACAAATTTTTTTTTTTTTTTTTTAATTTTGCCAAATTTTACCTGTTTTCGGCCGAAACGGGATAGGCCCATTTACGGATGAAAATTTCGGTGCATCCCTACTGATTGCATACATCCCAATGTTGGGAGGTATGCAACATCCTCTATGAAGTTTTCCCTTAATGAACATCAGATGTAAGTGGTTATCTTTTTGAGCACCAGCAAAATTATTATCAATAATAAAAGGTCACGATATGAGTGGTGAAATAACATTAAAGGAACACTCCAGACACCATAACTAGATAGGGTAAGTAGTCAAGCCATTTGCAAATGGTTTAATATCTTACCTGCTGGCTGCTGGTCACCTCCTCCAGGAGAGCTGGAATCTCCTTGATCTGAGCTAGCTTAGTGATGCAAGATCTGCTGATGTTCTCAGTCAATGAACTGGCCCATGCAGGGCTTTGCTCAGAAACCCACCACAAGCTCCGTGCAGGCTATGGGTAAGTTGTCAAACTTTTTGCAAACAGTTTCTCTACTTACCTTGGTGGGGGCACCAGGGAATTCCTGGTACTATAACCCTACAGCACACTATATTGATTAAGGTGCATTGAGTGTTATATTAAGGGGTACATTAACAAAAGTCTTTGGGCACTCACAATGCCTGTCTCAAACACTAAACCCAAAATGCATTGACAGCTAAACTGCAGGAAATATTGCTGTCAACTTGAATGTAGAGTTTCATTAAGCTGATATCATCAGTTGGTAATTACCCACCATGTTCTTAAACCACATATCTCAAGCTGGACTTTAAGAAGTCCTTCTTGGGCATAGAATCTCGAGAAATCATGTTCCCAGTTTGACATGCAATTGAGCACAGATAGGCATCATTTTTCAGACGTTATACTCCATTTCTGCAGATACCCTTAGCAATGGACACCAAAGCATATAATTGAAAAGGATCGGTGGCTAGAAACCAGCTAAGGACTGCAGTTTCAACCTTGGCATCGGTTCTGATCTGAAGTTGGAAGTCAATCGGAAAGCATATAGTTAGGTACCAAAAAGATTGTGATGAGACCAAACACGATAAAACTCCCCACAGTTCAAATTAAGAATGAAGTCTGAAAAACTATGCCCGTGAGTGCTCATAGCTGGGAAATATGGCTAGTTGTAGAAATATGATTTCTTGAGTTTATATGCCTTCAAAGTCCAACTTGAGATGTGCATGTGATGCATAACAGTAATTTTTGAATTTGCACTTTGGGGAGTTTTTTTATCGTGTTTACTCTCACCAAAATCTTAATCAAAATTGCCAAGTTGGAAGTATTTTCTAAATGTCTATTTTAGTCTAAATTGTTCAAGTTGAATGACAGCTCACTACAACTTACTGTATAGACCTCCAGGATATCAAGCATAACAGCTGAGAGGGCTGATGTGCAAAAACCCTGTAACATAACAAATACCTAAAGAGACACAAAACAATTCCCTCTGTACCAGTTACCTACTACAATAAATATGAAAGAAAAGTTAAATATTGACTCATGGTTATTATGTGATATTCTGTGGTGCTGGTGCACGGGTTTAAAAATTCCACGGAAATAGATAGTAAAGGTCACTATGGACATCCAAACATACTTACAGAAATACTTTAAAAATCAAATCTCCTCATGAAAATGTGCTGTATTTTTAAATGCTAATAAATAGCACTTGTTTTTATTATCTTAAATGCAACATATCCCTACAACTGTGTCTGCCAAATTAAATTTTACCTTATTAGCATTTTAATAAACAGCTTTTTTTTTCATGAGGAAACTATGATTTTTGAAGAATTTGCCTGAGTGCTTTTTGGATCTCCAAGCAGACCTTTCCTTTCTTAGAGTTTCTTAAATAGTCAAAATACACATACAAGCACGCCAATGCATACCTGCCAACTATCCCAAATCTAGGGGTGGGGGGTGAGGGGGGTATTGATTTTGGTTGTGTCTCATGAAAGGAGGTTTTTTTCTATAGTGACCAACTACTATATAAAAGTGATTATACAATGCAGTGGGGCTAAGTGAGAAGATGATGCCACATTTTCTCTGCCCATATGTGAGTGCTTCAAACACCCTGTAAATATGGTGCACATGCCAGCTCCAGCCCCTCCTGTCACAGCTTGTTACATGGCAGTGTTGGCAGATATACTAAAACTGGCATGATTTCGTTATTAATGAAAGATTCATAAAAAAATAAATAAAAGATAAGATATATTATAGCCGCAATTTATTTTATTAACAAATACATACAATGATCAACTACAGCATTAAAAACACTGACAGGTAAATTGTATAACATTAATTATATTAATGACACCTGTCAAGAGGTGGGATATATTGGGCTGTAAGTGAACAGTCAGTTGTTGAATTTCATTAGAAAGGGGCAAGTGAAAAGATCTTAGTGACTTTGACAAAGACTAATTAGTGATGGTTTAACAACCAGAGAATCTTCTAAATGGCAAACCTTGTGAGGTGTTCCTTGTATGTAGTTGTTGGTACCTACCAAAAGACGTGCAAGGAAGGACAACTGAACCAGCATCAGGCTCATGGACGCCAAAGGCTCACTGATGCACATGGGGAGTAAAGGCTATCCTGTCAGGTCTGATCACACAGAAGAGGTACTGTAGCTCAAATTGCTTAAAACCGTCTATGCTGGTTCAACGTCATCATATTGTGCGTCATCATTTCTGTCTGACAGCCGTTAGAGGAGTTAGATAAATGTAAACACTGCCATTTCTTAGAAACAGCAATGTATTACAATGTCTGAGAAAATCAACAGTATATTTGCACCAAAACCAGTTAATGAAAAGGTAGTGTTTTTGGTGCACTTAATGTCCCCTTAAATCTTTTTTTTTGGTCAAAGATATTGTCTATCTGTCCAAAGACTATGCGCTATGAATGGCTAAATCAGCTCAGAGTACATTTTTTGTGATGCCTTACGCTTATGTGTGACATTGAAAAAAAGGAAATCATTTTAAAACCTGTTTAAGAAGTTAGCAAAAAACATAAGGAAAACTATTTATTTGAAGGCTGTTACTCATTCCACACAGGTTTTGCAGGGTTTGCGTATATATATTATCAGCGATTATATAGTATGCTTTATCCAAAAAATGCTGAATAACTTGCAGACACGTTTTACAGGTAGGACAAAGCCCCACAGAGCTATAAAAATGGACAAAAGAATTTGATCACAGTTTTGGGAATGCAGAGCCTGATAATAGAAATATGGCGGTATGTAGCTTTAATGGCGCATACATTAAACCCAGCATCTCGGAAAAATATTAAAATAACTTTTCTCCTTTGTCTTATTTTATAAGAGAGAAAATACCACTTTTAGAAACCCCTTTGGTAACACACGCTGGCTGTCAACTAGACCGCCAGAAGGGTTTACTTCCTTACTTGCTTACTTTCATCACTTACTGAATGCGGAAGTGAGTGCTTGTCACAGATAAGCATTGGTTGTAATGATTATCTATGAGCAGATTGCAGCAATTTCTGCTCTCGTGCCCTGTACCCCAATGCTACTCTAAGAGAAACATAGATTGCTGGGTAGATCATCCCTAGTGATGATCTCTTCGGGATCAAAGTGGAGTTGAAGTTAGAAGGCCTCGCCATTGACTTTGAGGTAACTTACTTTGTTAGGGCACTGTGGTGGCCTACATCTAAACCAGAAAAAGAATACTCCAACTTGGAAATTAATTTATTAATTTCTAATCAGGGCTCGAGTCCTGCAGGAATGCGTGGGAATGGCGTTCTTGCACTTTTTTTAGAGCAGGGACGCCGTTCCCGTTTGTGGTCCTGTAGGCAAAAAATGCTGCCCCCAAATGCCCCCATGTTCCCCCCATCATGGGTGGACCCAAGAGGTGGCCTGATGGCCACATGATGGACCCCCCCCCCCAAGAGGAAGTGGTCTCCCGGTCTAACGCAGCAAGGGAGCTGTGTCCTCTCTGCACCTTTTTGTTTTGCCACATGCATACATACACATATTTGCAATCATGCATGCACTCGCATACACACATGGGCACACACTCAGTCACATACACACAAACACATGCACATATTCACACACTGGCACGACATACATAATCACAGTCAACTACACATGTACATTCCAAGACACAATCACATACAGTCACACGATCATATACACACAGACACACTGTCCCATACAGTCATATGCTTTCAGTTGCACATAGTCTCACACAGGGCCGGCCTTAGGCATTTGGGCGCCCTGTGCAAAAAATCTTCACAGCGCCCCCCCCTCCCCCACTCCTTACCCCTTCCCACACACCCTGTCACACACACACACACAGGCAGACAGCCACACACACACACAGGCAGACAGCCACACACACACAGCCACACACAAACACACAGGCAGACAGCCAAACACACAGAGGCAAACAGCCACACACACACAGACAAACAGTCAAACACACACAGACAAACAGTCAAACACACACTGTCAGACAGCCACACACACACAGTCACACACAGACAGACACACACACACACACACTGGCAGACAGTCACACACACACACACGCGTAGACAGTCACACACACACACGCGCAGACAGTCACACACACACACACACGCGCAGACAGTCACACACACGCGCAGACAGTCTCACACACACACACACACACACAAACATAGGCAAACAGTCACACACACACAGGCAGACAGCCACACACACACAGTCAGACACACACACTCACTAACAGACAAACACACTCACAGACACAGACACACACTAACATACACATACACACACACACACACTAACAGACACAGACACACACTAACATACACAGACACACACTAACAGACACACACACACACTAACAGACACAGACACACACTAACATACACACACACACACTAACAGACACACACACTCACCCACATTAACACATTTTTTTAAATTTATTTAGACACCCCCCCAGCCTCCTTACCTTTGGGAATGCTCACACAGGGCCGGCCTTAGGCATTTGGGCGCCCTGTGCAAAAAATCTTCACAGCGCCCCCCCCCCCCCTCTCCTTACCCCTTCCCACACACCCTGTCACACACACACGCACACAGGCAGACAGCCACACACACACACAGGCAGACAGCCACACACACACAGCCACACACAAACACACAGGCAGACATCCAAACACACAGAGGCAAACAGCCACACACACACAGACAAACAGTCAAACACACACAGACAAACAGTCAAACACACACTGTCAGACAGCCACACACACAGTCACACACAGACAGACACACACACACGCGCGTAGACAGTCACACACACACACGCGCAGACAGTCACACACACGCGCAGACAGTCTCACACACACACACACAAACATAGGCAAACAGTCACACACACAGGCATACAGCCACACACACAGTCAGACACACACACTCACTAACAGACAAACACACTCACAGACACACACTAACAGACTAACAGACACAGACACACACTAACATACACACACACATACACACACACACACACTAACAGACACAGACACACACTAACATACACAGACACACACTAACAGACACACACACACACACACACACACTAACAGACACACACTAACATACACACACACACACTAACAGACACACACACTCACCCACATTAACACATTTTTTAAAATTTATTTAGACACCCCCCCAGCCTCCTTACCTTTGGGAATGCTGGGGGGGGGGTCTCTTCCTCCCTGGTGGTCCAGTGGCTGCTGGGCTGGGCGGTCGGGCGGCGCTGGCGGGCGGCTGGCGAGGGAGCACTTCCTCTGAGCTGTTTGCTCAGCTCCCTCGCGTGCCGCACAGTGAGGCTGGGAGGCGGAGCCGGAATATGACGTCATATTCCGGCTCCCAGTCTCACTCTGCGGCGCGCGAGGGAGCTGAGCAAACAGCTCAGAGGAAGTGCTCCCTCGCCAGCCGCCCGCCAGCGCCGCCCAGCAGCCCGGCATGTCTGTTAGCCGCAAGGCTAACAAGACATTTGCCTTGGGCATTTGGGGGCGGCTTTTTTTGCCGCCCCCTGGAAAATGCCGCCCAAGGCAAATGCCTTGTTAGCATTGCGGCTAACAGACATGCCGTGTGAGCTATGCGGCCGCAGGGCGCCCCCTGCACCATGGCGCCCTGTGCGGCCGCACAGCTCGCACACCCCTAAGGCCGGCCCTGGTCTCACACATGCAGGGTCACACTCAGTCAAATTTCCCTTACACTTATGGGCACTGGGGAGGGAAAGAGGAGGCTGGATGCATGGTGGTCCCTGTTGTCTAGTGGTTTGGAATACAGGGATTCCTTCCCCCTCAGCATGCAGCAGTAAAACAGGCATTGTGGTGTGCCACATTTGCACGTAATTCACATTAGCCAACCTGGAATTTTTATTCCACCCTGAAAAATTACTCCAAAATGACTCAGCCATAGGTGAAATCACACCTAAAACTCTGTATGTACAGAACGAAATTATGCATTTTCAGGCTCCAGGCACTATGACCACTTTAAATCAAGTGAAGAGGTTATAGTGCTTGGGATAGCTCAAGCACTATAATCTCTTTACTTGGGTTACCCCAAGCACATCTCGAACAACTGAATAATAGCAATTGCAGCTGACTACAACACATTCTCTGTCTATTTCATGTAAAAACAAATGTAAAAATAAAGAGAGGGTTGTTTAACGCTCACATTTATAAAACATTTCCCCTCACATTTAATTTCCATCATATGCCTGGTCAGTTTGTGGCATCACCTCCAAGTGCTGTAACTTGCATTATAAAATCAATACAGGGAAATATTAAAGCTATTTCATTTGTGGATATTTATTTGCTATCAACTGCAAAAATCTTTCAAAACTACTGAACAATATTAAAACGTATTTTATAGTATTTAAAGTACATTTTCTTAAGGGAAAGTTCTGATTTACACAAGCAGTGAAATGTGATCAGAGCTTGCTCTCATAATATATCCAAGTGTTTATGACCTTCTACATCAGGAGAAACGCAACATACTTTCAAGCAGAGCTTTTTCTTGATTCACTTTACAAGCCCCCTTAATAAAATGGGACGTATATGGCTGTATTGCCAATTCTGCCCAGGCAATAGTTTTACTTTAAATATATAATTACAGACATGAATCTGACATATAAGGACACCAACACACCCACCACCAGGCTGAGCCAAGTCAAAGTGTTCCTCACATTATGGTTGCAGCTTTAATCTATAAAGTACCGGTAATATCATCCTTCAAAAATGCTACACGTTTATCAATTGTAAAATATATAAAGCATTTGTCAATGCAAACATACCATACAGTACATCATTTGTACATAAATAGTACTAGCAATGTAAAATAAACAACAAAAATTGAAATTCGTGGTGGTATAAAATATAGTTATTTTTACAGCATATTACTTTATGATCAGTAGGCTACCATGAAAGGTATTCAGTAAAATAGGCTTAATTATTACATCTCTTTGGATGCTGAGCAATAGACAACAGCATAGGAAAGTGAGAAACGCAAAGGTAGGTTAGGCCTTGGGGCATAAATAGCACTGTCACTGCTGGTTCTGTGCAGGACTCATCAAGGGTGCAGGGTAAGGGACAAGAAACAGATGACAAGGACAGAAAATGGAACATCAAAATAACATAGATTGAAAGGAATTAATTGAAAGAGAGATTGGAATTGGAGTCAACCGCTGGGAATATAAAGGCTTCCTTATGGGGAATCCTGAGTGTTTAGCCAGGGACAGACAGAGAAAGAGCTGAGGGAGGACTGACACAAAGAGGTTATTGATGACAATAAGGGTTGCAGGTAGCATTGACAGGTTAAGGGGATCACCACGGCAGTTATGGTAACAAGGAGCAGAGCTTTGCACTTACTGTCAGAATATACTAAATAACATTACATATACACACACATAAACAGCTATTCATAATATACACATACCTACACACTGTGCTAAGTGGTCTATGATATATATATATATACATTGCCTGTCACAGGGCCCCCAATCTCTATTCCCTTCCCATTACAGAAAGCCAACTCCCACCACATACCCTGCACCCTGGAGCCGCAGTGCTGACCTGTCATACCCCAGCCCCCACCTTCCTTCCCTGAGTGCCCACTCAGGGGTGCTGCCCCCCAAATCCTTCCCCTGAGTGCTCACTCACTGAAAGCTGCCTCCACCTGCCTTCCCTGACTGCTCACTCACTGGGTGCTGCCCCATCCTCCTTCCCTTGAGTGCTCACTCACTGGGTGCTGAATTCCCTGATTCACTCACTGGGTGCTGCATTCCCTGATTGCTCACTCACTGGGTGCTGCCCCATCCTCCTTCCTTTGAGTGCTCACTCACTAGATGGTGCCCCCACCTCCCTCCCCTGCTGCTCCCACCTCCCTCACTAGGTGCTGCCCCCACCTGAGTGCTCACTCACTAGGTGCTGCTCCCTCCCCTGAGTGCTCACTCACTAGGTGCTGCTCCCTCCCCTGAGTGCTCACTCACTGTGTGCTGCTGATGCTGTAGGGATGCAGGTGGCTAATCCTCCAGGATGGGTGCTGCAGGAGGCTCCTGTCTTCTCATGCCTGGCTGGGTGATGTAGGGGTTACTGTAGAGGGCAGCTATGGGGGAGCATGGGATCTGCTCCTGCAGAGAGCTGTGTGTGGCCGGTCAGACAGGGTTTAAAGCTGCATGCTGGCTCTGAGCAGGGCTCGCTGCATGGTGCTGGATGGATGGAGGATGCGGATAATGGGTGCAGGTGGTCCAGCAGGCAGGGCAGGTCCTCCTCCTTCACACAGGAGGTGTGCTCTCTGGATGATGGGGATTGCAGTCCCCCGTGCCGTGCTGGGTGCTATGTAGAGTGCTATGCAGGGTGTTGCTGCGCTCCGTGCTGTCCGGGATGACAGTCTATGTGGGAGCTGTCTTTCTCTCTCCTCCAGCTCCGCATTAGGGCAGAAACCAGCGTGCGCGTCCCCGGCACAGAACCTGAGCACCAGGCGCGCCCACGCGTGGACTCGGGTTACACGTGCCCGCGCCTCATGTAAGGCTCCCACTGTATTCCCCAACGTGCACTGTGTGTGTGTGTGAGAGTGTGGAGAATACAGGGGGTGTGAGAGCCTTGTTATAGCCTATACAACAAATATAGGGCCAGATGGGAGAACAAAGAAACGGGAGTTCATAAAATAAAAGCAAACTATGACATTGCTCTAAACTGTAAAAGATATTCTCTCCTCATATTTAACATTAATTCAAAGCAGACAGTGTGCACCATGTGGGAAAGGTGGTACAACCAGTGCCAGGTTATTTAAATAATCATTATTGTGTGTCTCCAGATCCCCAATATGCTATTATTTCACCCAATTAATACTTCAGCTTAATGGATCTTTACTTTAAATTAATAGTTTTTATCTGGTTACGACTGGAATAAGCAATGTACAACTTCTAAAGTGCTGATCCCCAATGTATGTTGCAGGGAGAATAAAATAAGGTAGACAGTAATGAAAAAAAAGTACTCACAGTGCAATTGGATGTGTAAATATATTGATGATCTGGTGCACATAAACCATGTTGCAATGAAAATATAGAAGAATGAAAAATGAATATATTGCACTATTGAGAATCCTCAAAGTAATGAACAGGGATAATCCTTGTTGTAGGTTATTTATTGTGGAAAAAGATAATAGAAATACACCAGGCAGTAACCGTTTAAAATCTAACAGGAGATGCTTCTTCAACAATGACGTGAAACGTGTACTTTTTTGCTTAGTGGTCCCCGTCCCGTGTTTGGATTTATTTTCCTTGTACATTATTTCGTTTGCAGTCTGGTGTATTTCTGTTATCTTTTTCCACAATAATGTATAACTTACTCCTAAAGTGTATCCATGGATACTACATATAGTTTTATGTTAAATGGCAGAGAGTTTTTTTTCTGGTACCACATATGTATACATAACGCACCATTATATGCCAAATATGTCTAGGTTTTAAACAGATTTTTTTGCCACATTTTAAAATGAAATGAATTGCAGTTTTAAAATTTGGTCCACTGAGAATATTACTTTAATCTCAGTCAAGAATCCATAACAGCTTAACAAGTATATATGCAGAAAGTATATGATCCAGAGTAACTAGCAAACGCTTATTTAGACACGTTTTATTTAATTATTTTATCATCTATGGGAAATCCGCTTGTGATATTTAGTTTCTTGTATTTTCATGCACACTTCAGGTTTAGGGGAAATTACACAGTCACAGGACACGTAACCTACTGAACGCAATTTCTTTTATGTCTCACTTGTTCACATCTAGATATCACCTGGTCTCACCAGTCACAAAAAGACCAGATTGTAAGAAGCACATTTGGCCAAAGATGTACACGGTGCATCCTTGGTCATTATGTGCATAATGACAACAGATGTACGCTTTACAGCCACTGTTATCAAGGTGTTAAAACCTAGCACTTAAATTACAGGGACATACATATCCTATTGCTGCCTAATATTTGTGGGAGTTCCACGTCAAAGCTGCAGCTTCTGTTTTAATTCAGCCCCTCTTGCTTTAGTACAGTGCTAGAATAGGAGTTGGGGAGAGATAATATATCTGTCTCCTCAGCATTACTTCTTACATATTCATTTTGGGAGGCCAAACAGGGGATAATACATCTGAGCAGAGTATGTATATGCCTACAACTGAATATTTGGGAAGGGTTCCTACCTATGGACTACTGATATATTTTTTTTATAATAGAATGCTCTATGCCACCACAGTCATTGCACAAATATCATCTAGCCCCACATATAGTGGGATTGTCTGTGATCTTTCATGTACATGTAAATGAGATGAAAGGCCAGTCCCATGCTTGACAGGATATCCATCTTATCTAAAATGTCAACAGACTTTCAAATTATAGTCTGTCTCACAAAAATCCTGGATGGTAACAACCCGACCAATGTCTGGAAATACATCAAATCAGTTTAATTTGCCTTAAATGGAAAAAAAAATACAAAATGTCCTATACAGAAATTAATAGTTTGTAAAAAAAAAAAAAAAAAGAGGAAGAGACAAAGACAAAACATAAAGGTGGTAAAGTTTAAAGAAAAACGTATTCCATGGCAACGATTGCTTAAATGAATTATGACATAAACAATATTCACTGTCATATTATCCTGAGTCTATGAGGGTATCATCACTTATATCACTTAATAATTTGTTAAGTGAACAGGACCGGTGTTCTCCGCAGCAAACAATATTTTGTTTGTGTGTAACTAATGGTGTGACACACACAAGAACTCACTACAGACAATTTCACTTATGCGCTTACACACAAGCTTGTTATAGTGAAGCTAACTGTAGGCAAGCTCACTGACATATACAAATGCACAGGCTCACTGACATACACATCTAGATATAAGCTCACTGATACACTCTCAAGCTCACTATAGAGAAACTCACACTAACCTACAGGCCAGCTCACTGATGCACACATACTGACACAAGCTCATTACACACAGGCTTACTGACTCACACAGAATCTTACTGACATGCATACATTCACTGGCACTCACCGCAAGCTGTTTATAGAATGAACCCTAGTTGACCATGGACAGGATTATGATTGTGTCAGAATCAGACCCGGATTGGCCATCACAGGATCACCACTGCCAGTCATGCAGGGCCTTCGTTATCCGAGCGCCGGCCCTGCTGTGTGCCTTCATGGGCCGGTGGGGAGATCAAAGATCTCCCTCACCTGCCCACTATCACTAACAAGCAGCCGCCGGTTGGGGAGGGAGGGAGAGAGGACCCGGCGGAGCTCTGTCTCACAGCTCTGCTGGGTTCCTCTCGCGAGATCCGGAGCATTGCCATGGCAACGCCCCCGATGTCGTGAGAGTGAACTCTAGCCTCAAAGAGTTCACTCACCACTAGCGCCAACAGGGATGGCAGCCAGCCTCCCCCCCTCAGGCTTAAGGTAAGAAGGGGGGAGATATAATGCCTTTTTTGTTGTTGGTGGTTTTTCCCCCCAACACACAATATCTCCTAACATATAGACACACACATCACCCTCTCACACAACACTCTGTCACACACATTACCATCACACACACACACACACATCACCCACCCACACACACATCACCCTCACACATAGCACTCTCTTATCCACATTACCCTCACACACACACACATCACCCTTGCACACAGCACTCTCACACACACATTACCCTCACACACACTGCACCCCTCACACACACACATGCTGCACCCCTCACATACACACATACTGCACCCCTCACATACACCCACTGCACCCTTCACATACACCCCACTGCACCCTTCACTCACACACACTGCACCCCTCACACATACACACAGAACCCCCCAACACACTGCACCACCCACACACACAATACTTCCAAACATATATATATATACATACAAAATACACAATCCAGCGCACTGATTTCAGATCTTACAGATTGTAATAGTTTTATTTAAAAACACCTCACATAGGCAAAAAATAATGGGGGTTTAGTTAGATTATATGATCATATATTGCATAAGCTTCCACAACGTCAATGTACCCCATTCCTGGCAGGTCCTACTCTAGCAGCCTAATGCTTGCTCTTATGAGATAAATCCACTTACATGGGAAAATGTATATATATATATATATATATATATATATATACATACTACAGCACCCCTCACACACACGCTGTACCCATCACACACATACTGCACCCCTAAACACATTACATTCCAGACACACATTATGCCTTACCCAACTCTGGATCATCTACACACATCATCTACTAGATCCCTATATACACTCTGAATCCGCTATATACACACACTTACTAGATCTCCTATACACATTCTGGGTCCTTCAAACTCACACTAGACCCCTATACACACACACACACACACATACACACACACTGCACAACCTACACACACACTACATTCCTGACATACACACTCTGGATCTTTAACACACACACACCAGATTCCTTGTAAGCAAACACCTGCTGCATCCCCTAAACACACACTCTCTACAGCCCCTAGCCACACATGCATTACATTACACCACAAACACAACACGACTAAAACACAATACCACACCACAATCAGCTCACTCTACGGACACGCAATCCCACAAGCAGGCTACAAACACATGCACAATACTCTTTCCTGGCCCTTTTGCTTCCTGGTATCCCATTTATAAAGACACCAGAGAGAAGCTGCAAGGAAACACAGCGCAAGTATGTTATTAAATCTGCTTGCACTGTGCAGAACAAATACAGGGCCTTTTTCTCATGTTAGAGCTCTTCAGCAGAGCTCTGCGCATGGTCTGCCCTGGAAGAGCATTGAACCAACATCCTCACTTTGAGAGGTGGCGTGCTTGTCATTGGTGATGACAAAACACACCCTCTCTGCCCCAACCCCTTCTTAGTGGGCCGCTATGATAAAAAAATCCCCAAGCAAATTGTTTTCCCAGTCTGGCCCTGGTCAGAATGGAGATTGCATCCAAAGTGCAACCAGTGAAGGGCCTAGTGGGACAGATACTCTCTAGGTTACCAAACAGGTTTGCTGCCCTGCACCACTTCCTGTCTTCATCTTCGATCACTCCCTTTCATATGTTCTCACATACGCACAGGGCAGGGGACGGGAGCGCATGGATGTTACGCCCACGCGATGCTTAATGGAATGGGTAACAAGAGCACTCAGGGTGGTATGCACCGGTCACCAGCGGACAGAAGATGGAGATAGTTGCCCGGCTGCCAACCTGCATTTTACTGTCTCTTGCCATTCGGACAGTATTGCCATCAATTACTAGGTCTTCCTGGGCGACTCAGTCACCCGAACAGACCCAGACACCTTTGCAGATGCGGGTTTGCCAGATGCGCCCCCAGGGAACACCTACAAGAGTCTATCAACAAAAAAGATGATTTACATAATACATTTATTTCAATATCTAATTTCAAGCCGTGACTTTTTAAAACATGTGCATATTATGGAGTCACATTTATTATGCATTTATGCATTGACTTCTTTGGAAATATCTTTGTGTGTATACAATCTATTAAATTGACACGTCAGATCACCCTCGAAAGCTTTTCCCAAAGCTTGTGCAAAAGTCTCTGTATGCTGTTTTATAATAGCATTTAAATATTGCATGGATCTGTGGAATTAGTCAATGCCATAAAACAGATTTAGAAAGACATATTCCTTTAAAAGTGATAGGTTGCCACATGGCATGTATTGATAGTGGTGTAACTCCAGTAGTCCAATGGACCACTTTTCTTTGCATCTTGTGCTTTCTGTCCAAAGTATGAGCATCAGATGACAAGGGATATTTATTTCCTTTATTTCTGCTGCTTCATCATCACATAAGCTCACATCATTCATCATTGCCTTTAGTTATCATTTCAGGGCACAGACATGTAATGGTGTGATCTGCATGTTTGCCCCCTCTACAAATGTCTTATTCATAATGCAGAAAACGGCAGGAGTTCCATAAATTGATTTGCATTATCATTCGGTCACTCAGTAACAATCATATGTGTCGTTTTAATCTGTCAGGATACACATTGCAGAGATGTGCAGAAAACATAATGTTTGCAGGAGGGATACAAGCAGAATATATATTAAAAGGTATATCGCCTTTATTCTTCCTAACATCTATTTGTGTCATTGTAAAGATATTTATTAAGTAAAATGTGGTACCAACTCTGCCACCAGCTTTACTAGTCTTTAAGATCTGCAGAAGCACAAAGGTGTTTTAGATTTATTTCTCTAATATTTAAACACAGCAGTGCAATTAAAGTGAAACTGTTACTTCCCATGAATTTTAATATTATGTTTACGTATCCCTAATATTAACAAATATGTATTTGTGAGTGAGAAAAATAAAATAAAATCTAGAAATCCAAACCTTTTTTATCCTGTAACTGTGTGCCTCCATTTTAGCTCCCTGTCAATCATGGTTATGATCTCTGTCCTTTGCACCTGGCAGTCAGCACAGAAAAAAACATTTAGAGAAGATTGGAAATGAAATAATGTTTCTACTTAATCACTTCATTAGCAATATTTGCTCTGACCTTGGCTTGTCTGAACAGAATTATTATGCTAAACCTATAAAGAACAGTATAGGGTCAGGAACACAAACCCTATAGTTTTAAAAACACTATTTAGACCCCGTGCCCCCATTTGCATCCCCTAAATATACTAAAAGGTACCTTATTTTCAGTGCTGCTCTGCCCCAAATCCGCCTAATTGGCTGACTCATCAGAAGTGATGATCTCAGCCAATCACAATGCTTTCCCAGAGGAAAGCATTAGATTGTCTGAGATTGTCAATTCTGATGATCTCAGCCAAGGAGGCAGGGTGAGGGTGGTGTTTGTCTCAATGCATCTATATGAAGAAAGTTCAGCATCTCCATGAGGAGTGGCCACTGGAGGTGTCCCTAGGCTTCAATGTTAACACTGTATTTTCTCTGAAATAACAGTGTTTACAACAAAAAGCCTGCAGGGACTGACTATACGCACCAGAACAACTATAATAAGCTGTCCCTAATAAAATATAATATAATTTAAACAGAAAAGAAAGCATCTCATGAAAACGGTTACGTCAATGTTTTATTCTATGGTGAACATTTTATAGAAGTGACAGAACCCTTTTTAAGTTAAATTAGTGAGAAACCTTGTGACGGTTGTTTTTATACGTATAATAAGAAAGAAAGTATACTAACCTTTTTTGGGGGGAGGAAACAAAACTTATATCAACATTTTGTAAATGTCTAAAAAGTATGTATATGCAGTTTTTTACTAGTGTCATGGCAAGGAAATCTGGGTGAAGATATATTTTTCATGATTATCAAATAATAAAAGATTTTCATGGGCGGAACCAAGCAACTGTCTAAAGCAGACATCATTTCTGGCTCCACTGGGCACTCTCATTATGAATAGTCTTTTTATTGAGCTACTCTGGGGTCCTAATCTTTGAAAATCCCCATATCCATCTTGTGATCTATCAAGGTAGACCCTTTGTATGTCCATTGGTCACCACTTTTGGGGAATGTCAGTTGTATCCTGCATGTCTACCTCTTAAACTTACCAGAAAACTTTTTAATCAAGATTATATGTAGGTGAACAGAGCAATTATTTTGTTTACTTTGTTCATACATTTTACGCTCGATGTACTACTACTCAACCATTCCCCCTCCATTATTATGAATTCTATTTCTCTTTATTTGTGGTAGTGGTAGTCAAGACAAATTATCTTATGTATTATATATAAAAAGTCATTCTTTGCATATGCTTTTCTTGATGTTTTCAATATTTTTGTCTGAATCATGCATATATTTTTTATTAATGTGCATCTCCAGCAATAATTAAAAAAAAAAAACTGTTAATGTGTTAATCATATAATTATATGTGCATATGATATTACAAGCGGAAATTTACAAATAAACACAGACACAACTACCGTATATACTCGAGTATAAGCCGACCCGAATATAAGCCGAGGCCCCTAATTTTACCCCCCAAAACTGGGAAAACGTATTGACTCGAGTATAAGACTAGGGTGGGAAATGCAGCAGCTACTGGTAAATTTCTAAATAAAATTAGATCCTAAAAAAATTATTTTAATTGAATATTTATTTACAGTGTGTGTATAATGAATGCAGTGTGTGTATAATGAATGCAGTGTGTGTGTATGAATGCAGTGTGTGCGTGTGAGTGCAGTGTGTGCGTATGAGTGCAGCGTGTGCGTATGAGTGCAGCGTGTGCGTATGAGAGCAGCGTGTGTGTATGAGAGCAGCGTGTGTGTATGAGAGCAGCGTGTGTGTATGAGAGCAGCGTGTGAATGAGTGCAGCGTGTGTATGAATGCAGTGTGTGTGTATGAGTGCAGTGTGTGTATGAGTGCAGTGTGTGTATGAGAATGCAGTGTGTGTGTGTATGAGTGCAGTGTGTGTGTGTGTATGAATGCAGTGTGTGTGTGTATGAATGCAGTGTGTGTGTATGAATGCAGTGTGTGCGTATGAGTGCAGTGTGTGCGTATGAGTGCAGCGTGTGTGTGAGAGAATGCAGTGTGTGTGTGTGTGTGTATGTGTGTGTGTGTGTGTGTTGCAGAGCCTTGGTGGGGGGTGGGCAATTTTATTATTATTTTTTTAATTATTTTGATATTTTTTTATTATTATTTCTTATTATTATTTTTTATTTAATTTAATTATTTTTTTCCCTGGTGGTCCAATATTATTAAAATCCCTCTTTCTAAACGAAACAATAGGTAAAATCTTTGCTAAATCAAAAGAAATTATTAGAAATATTAATTACTCTGTAACCTCTCCTCAAAAGCAGAAATGGGAAAGATATCTAAACTGCCAATTAGATCTGCAAGAGTGGTGTAATGCTATTAACAAGACACGAATGCAAGTGCAATGTTTGAATCTAATAGAAATCCATTATAAACTTGTCCACAGATGGTACTTAGTCCAGTGGAGGCTGTGGGGGCAGTTCAGTGGGGGCTGTGGGGGCTGGCAGAGATGTTACTTACCTATCCTGCAGCTCCTGTCAGCTCCCTCCTCCTCCACGCCGTCCGTGCAGCTCCCTCTGTCAGCTCCCAGTGTAAGTCTCGCGAGAGCTGCGGCTCTCGCGAGACTTACAGTGTGAGCTGACAGAAGAGCTGCACGGACGGCGCGGAGGAGGAGGGAGCTGACAGGAGCTGCAGGAGAGGTAAGTAACATCTCTGCCAGCCCCCACAGCCCCCAGTCTGTATTATGGCAATGCAAATTGCCATAATACAGACATTGACTCGAGTATAAGCCGAGTTGGGGTTTTTCAGCACAAAAAATGTGCTGAAAAACTCGGCTTATACTCGAGTATATACGGTAAGTCATTTATACATATCCCAAGAGTGCTTTTTCCCTAACTGAATACAAGGCATAGGTTCATAGATTTTGTAACTGTTTGCTCTTTTTCTGTTTACTTGAAAGAGATCGGCACTGCTTCTGTAGGAGTCATTATTTGTTATTACAACATGATGCCATTAACACCTGAGCAAAGTTTATGTCTCATTAAAGGACCACTATAGTGCCAGGAAAACAAACTCATTTTCCTGGCACTATAGGGTCTTTAAGTCCCCCCACCCTCAGGGTCCCACTTCCGCTGGGCTGAAGGGTGCTGAAAGGGTTAAAACACTTACCTTTCTCCAGCGCCGGGCTCCCTCGGCGCTGGGGAACTCTCCTCCTCCTGCCGACGTCAGCGACGAATGCCTTCAAAACGCCCATAAGAAAGCATTTATCAATGCTTTCCTATGGACATCCAGCGCCTTCTCACTGTGATTTTCACAGTGAGAAGCGCAGAAGCGCCTCTAGCGGCCTTTAGTGAGACAGCCACTAGAGGCTGGATTAACCCTCAGTTTCTCTGAAACTGCTATGTTAACAGCTTCAGGGTTAACACTAGAGGGACCTGGCACCCAGACCACTTCATTGAGCTGAAGTGGTCTTGGTGCCTATAGTGGTCCTTTAAACATGTGAGGTGAAAACTACCCAGCAAGCTCCCTGTGTCTTCAATTTTATATAACCGACACACCTCTGGACTGTGAATACCTATCTGTGAGAAAACAGAATGGGGGGGCGGCACACAGTGATTAATACTTATTGGTTATGAGTGTAGGACCTCCTGATTGTTCTGTATAAACAGTATAAAAACAATCTTAGTATAATACTGTATAAAATCAAAACAGATTAATAGTAGAGGTAATGGGTCACTCACACTTTCCAGAGCCTCAACAAGCAGGCTCTGGCTATGTAGGCAGTTGAATACAGCTAATTCTGGCTACCAGCTCCACTCCTCGATATACTCCTTTTCTCGGTATCACATAAGCTAGAAGATATCCAATGAGATAGAGGTAAAGAAGCGTTTAACTTCAAATAAAACAAATATAAAAAAACAGCAGCTACATAGGCTGTGAATCAATACAAATAAAATATAAGACCGATCAGGTTGAAACGCGTTGTGTTCATGGACTTATATTTTATTAGTATTGATTCACAGCCTATGTAGCTGTTTTTTTGTTTTTTTTTATATTTTCTTTATTTGAAGTAAAAAGTTAAATTCAGGCTATAATTGCAAGTTGTGATTATAATTGAGTTGCAGGAATCGGCTATTTTTCCTAAATTGTGCTATTCAGGTTCCAATTTGCTACAATCTGTAGAATAGTGAATAAAGTGGTGAGTGTCATGAAACAGGGCATTCTCCCTGACTGAAGATATAGGCACAAATGATAATAATACTGACATTGATTTATCCATAGACAGAGCTGTCTTTAATTGTATTCACAGTTCTCCAACTGCTCTATATGCTTTTCTTGCAGTGAGAGAGATTTGTGTATAGGGGTGAATAGCTCTCAACTGAAAAAAAATCATTGGCTTATTTAGCTTCGTACAGACGTACAGAGCAATTTCCAAGTGTTATTCAAAGACACGGTTATTGGAGCCATGTGACAGGCTATCTAATTGTCCCACACACAGTGTTAATACCACTGAGCAAGCTCTGCAGACTCCAGAGTCACAGAATACAGGCAGCATTATTGTCACTAGAACACTCAAGCCCCAGAGGGACATCTCTGCCAACCCCCACCGCTCTATTATCAGCCCCCTATACACACAGCTGATTCCATGAACCTCTTTTCCTATTAAAATGGAAACATCCCCCTCTGTCCACCTCTCACACAATTCCTGCATCTTTTATCCAGGGCTCTTAAACACACATTGTACCATTTATCCACTGTTGCCTCTGAGACACAAATTATAAAACTACACATTTTGTATGAAAAGTATATGATTTCATTGTTCTGGCTTATAGGGATAAGCAAGCAGAATATGTTTGGCCGATTAAACTAGGCAAGGCAAGGCAAGCAATGTTTTGATCCTTTATTTCTGGAAATAGTGTATTAGAATGATGAAAGAAACCAAAACAACAAAACAAAGCCTTAAGTATAAAAATAAATTTAAAATGGGATATAGCACTATTCTTGGGTTTACGCAGGTTATGCAAATAAAATGAACCAAGGCTGTTTCTAACAAAAACAGTGATACTTGTCATAAAATGGCAAACTGTTCACACTTTCTAAATAATAAAAATGAAAATAGTAATATTGGTACATTCCATATATTCACCATTATGACAAGGTTACAGAAAACAAACTAGAATTGGTGCCCAGTCATATGCAAATAAACAATCCTAATCATTTGTAAATTCGGGATAGATTAGATAGATAGATAGATGTTATGTTTACATTTGGGGTTAAGCCAGCCTCTAGTAGCTGTCTTCTGGATAGCCACTAGAGGCGCATCTGCGACGCTGGAAGCACATTTCGCCTCCATCGTGCAGAGAGTCCATAGGAAAGCATTGAGAAATGCTTTGCTATGGACACTTTGGATGCGCATTTGGCTCCGCTGACGTCGGACAGGGGGAGCTGACGTTGGCGGGGGAGGAGAGGTAACCAGCGCCGAGGGAGCCTGGCGCTGGAATAAGGTAAGCAGCTGAAGGGGTTTTAACCCCTTCAGCGCAACGGGAGAGGGACCCTAAGGGTGGGGGCACCCTCAGGGCACTATAGTGTCAGGAAAACCGCTTAGTTTTCCTGACACTATAGTGATCCTTTAATGAAAAAGTAATCACAATTTATGTCTCTCAGAGTGTCCCTATTCAGAAAGACCAGTCCCTTTGTTACCCCCAATGTGTTCTGTCCCCCTTTCTTATCCTAATATACAAATATTTAGTTTGTCAGAGTTTATACCACGGTATTAAAACTTGCAGTAATCTGTTTTACAACTACATAATGTTGTTATTCATTAAAAACTGTATTGAAAAATTTAGGCAAAAGGAGCCGCTTTGGGAAAAAAAATTCAAACTCCACTATATTTAGAGCTTGGCTACAATGTAGTTGGATATATATATATTTTTTTTTTAAATTCTTTATTTTTGTAGTGCAAAAGATGACATCAAACTCACAATGCCACAATAGCTATTGCAAGCATTTCAAAATAGACAACTGTATGGCATTTGATACAACTGCACATTTTAAATTATAATAAACATGCTAGATCTACGTAGGAATATATGGTAAGGTGGCAAGGCATAGTTTAACATGCTTCAGGTGCACAAGTTGACAGATATTTCCCATCTCAAAATATATCTACAGGTGGGTGCATGCACTTCGATCTATCTCTCAATGCCCAATTACACTTAGCCAGCAGTGCCACTGGGTAGAGAGTATTACTTACAAATTAACAAAATAAACGCAAATGCCACGTGTTCCGTGTTCGATAAAGAATAAGTCAGGCCAAGAAAGGCTAGCCAGGCAACTTATCCGTTTTGGGAAATTAAATAACGTGGATGCAAATAGTATAGAAGAGACACACGGGCTGAAAGCACAGTAGTAGATTTTAACCAGGTGAACATTTTGCCCAAAGCCATGAGATAACACAATCCTCACATTATGTTAGAGTATTTAAAATAAACAGTGGTCGCTAATTATGCTTCAACAGGAATAGGCTATGCATGGCATGGATGCAACACAAAGTGGTAATTCAAGGTAGCGTTACCACATGAGCTATACTTAAGTATTAACTGCTTTAAGTTAAGTTTAACTAGTTGTTGAACCACCAGGTAATCACCTGGTTGAAACAATACCCACAGTCTAGTTATCACACTGTGCTTATCTGAGTTCCGTGAGGTCGAGGCAAAATCACAGAAGGGTGGGCTAGAGTCCAGGGTGACCGCATGGATGCGGTGGCGTGGCAGCGGGCCAGCTCTCAGCGAGGTATCATCGTTCAGCCGACTCCCGTTATCGGTAAGGACCCGGTCTCTCCACCTAAGTCCTGGGGGGCTTCAGGGTTGCGGGTCGTGTTGTGCCGTCTGTCCCACTTCTGCAGAGCTGTCGGCGTGCCCATATTGTCTGGTGCTGTAGTGGTCCGCCGGGCGGCGGTTCTCTCGCTTGTTGCTTGTCTTTCCAGTTTCAGGTGATCCGCAGGGCGGCCCGGAGATGGCCACAGATTTCTTCCCCAGCAGTATGGGTCGGGCTGTGGTGTTTGAGGGCTCATTGCTGGAAGGCTGTGTTGGGCAGGATGTCTGTCCGCTGCTCGCTTTCTCAGCCGGTATGGCAGTTTCCTCGGCTTGAGTCGCTGCGCATTTGTCGAGTTACTGTGGGATGGGTGTCGGGCCCTAGGAAGCCATTTCTGTTTACTTGCGCGATCTTTGAGTGCAAGCTCTCCCTCGGCCTGCACCTGTTTTGCGCGGCTGAGTAGCGTGGACCAGAAGTGGTCGAATATGGCTCCCAGAGTGTCAGTTGCCGTTGTCTTTAAAGCCTGCTCTGGCCAGCTGTGGCATTAGCTGGCTTGCTGTAGCCACGTTTGGTGCATCCGCCATTTTGTGAATCTTTGGGTCCGCATGGTTTGGGTGCTCTATAGAGCTCGTGTAGGCCAGAGTCAGCACAAGTCCTTGGGGACCGGGATAACCCCCACCGGTCCGGGGGGGGGGGGAGGTGGAAGATGTAGGAGCACGCCCTCGTCGGCCAGAGAACCGGGAGAGCGGCCGTCTCTCCACGGCTCCCACCAGCACAGGCCACAGGTCGCGATGCTGTCCGCTTAGCACCGGGGAACCAAGTGTCGGGTATGCCCGGGTGCAGTTCAGTCTCCTGGTGTTGGTGATCGCGGTTAGCAGTCAATGTGCTCCGGTGGTCGGGCGGTATGCCCTGAATCTTGGCTCCAGACTCGGGAGCTCTCTATTTGCGCGTCTTGTCCGCTCAGTAGTTAGGCTCCGCCCCCGGATATATTTTATGTCAAAAACACTTACATTTTAAATGGACACTAGTCACCACAACCACTACAGCTTACAGGGTTACTCCAAGCACAATTACTACTTCATTGATTTGTATTTGTCATGGCTCCTGGACAGGTGTAACTCCATCAAGCCAAGAGCAAATTTACAAACTGGCTAATGTCAATTCTGTGCACAATTGGAGTCTGATGCCATCACACACAGCATTCTGCTGTCAGAAAGCCAATGTCTGCAGTCCTCCCCTCCATATCACCCCTGTTTTTCACTCAGTCCATCCTCCTTGACCTACCTCCATCGGGGGGGGGGGGGGGGGAGGGGGAGGAGGAGTAACATTAGCCAAGGAGGTCTGGCCTGAGGGGAGAACATGGCTTCTGAGATGGAACAGAGGTGAGTTTTAGCTTTTTTTTCTTTTAAAAACTTTTACTTCCTGGATGAGGTCCTGCAATCTCTGCAGAACCACATTCAACATCTCCATACTTTGCATGGAGATGTTGAATGCTCCCTGTAGAGGTTCATTGACTTAATGCATGTTGGTGAGGAGATGCTGAACTAGCACAGCGCAGAGATTTGCTACACATGTGAAATAGCTTGCAAATGCTTGCCAGGGTAAGCATTTTGTATTCCTAATGCTATATCATTTCTTTAAACTTTCAGTCTCAAATGCAAATTACAGATAATTAAACATAAAAGTGTATAAAGAGTTGGTGTTTGTAGATGACACAAAACTAGGAAAAATAATACAATCTAAACATGATGTAACTTCTCTCCATAGGGATATAGATAAATTGGAGGACTTTATAGGCAAATGGCATATGACATTTATTACAGATAAATGCAAAGTTATGCATTTTGGAATAGGGAACCCACAAGTCACCTATACATTAAATGGGACTGAGTTAGGGATAACAACATTAATTGTAAAGGACTTGGGGACAGTTATAGTATATAATGCTAGTCTGCCATTGCTAAGGCTAGTAAAGTGCTGTCATGTATAAAAAGTGGTATGTTTAATCTCGGAATCAAAATTACATTTTTTATTTATTTTTATTTTTTTATTTTTGCAGTGCATAAGATGTTACAGCTTTACACGGGGTACCCCAAAGGCAATCCTCGTGTTGGTCAGACAATAAGTACATTGGGGTATGCGTTTGTATGTGCACATTTTTTTTTATAGTCAATCTTTCTTTATTAAGAAGTTTTCAAGGGGTACAGAATAAAAGACAAAGGAGGAGGGGGGAATACATGAAATTTCACGTTTTAAATTATGCTTATTCAAATTCTACATAGTGAACAGGTAATTATGCAATCTCAATATACAACATGTTACACTGTATGCAATTATGATAATAAAACTTTTGAACAGCAGTCATTCGTATCCTTTTCTATCACCGTTCGACATTACTAGCTGGAGTTGGGACATCCCCACAAGAAAAGTCATACATCAATCCCCTAAGGTTCCAGTTTACCGGGCCCACTTCCCGTGTCCGTTCTCCCTCTCTGGGATAAGGTGTACATTCAGAGTATGTATCGTGATTCCCTGTCTTCGGTCAGCAGGCGTATCTACCTTTTGTGAGCTTGTTTCTATGTCTTATGTGTGTGCTGGAATGAGCCCATTACCCCCCAGTGTGGTATGGAACCTGTATACTACTGCTAGATTATGGTGTGAGCATGGGGAGTGAGCCCTTTATCGTGGTGTACTGGAACATAGCAATCATTCAGCAAGCAACTCTAGTCTGTATTGGTGTTAATACCTCCACACATATCTATATTGATAAAGAGGATCCATTACTCATGGATTTGGAGAGTACTTTTTCTGCAAACTGTGGAGTTGTTCTGGGTAAGTCAGGTCCTGTCACCTCGCCTTCAGTCTCTGTACTCTGTCCACGGGGTGGGGATGTTGTTCCCGGGGTATGGGAGTCTATTTCAGTGCGTCACAAGGGGTCTTATTTGTCAGGTGTTAGTATCTGTGGGTGTAGTCCTGCTTCTGATGGATCACTGTCTATGTCTCGGTCGTCTAGTGCCCATTTGGTGCGGCACAAGTATTGGTTTACCAAATTTCTGCGGACCTAGGGTTCTAAGACCTCGACATGCCTCTCCGTTTCAGCCCGTGTGCCCTCGTCCATCTGTGTGCGGTTTCCTGGCGCCTGAGATATTTGCGCATCCTTAGTCATATGCATTGTGGACTATGTTGTGCGTGGAACTCAGCTATGCATACAATTGTTGGTTACCATAGGTCTGGTTAACCGTGGTGTATGTGGGTTTCTATGTACATAAGTAAGGGAGGGAAATGAAAGAAAAGGAGGGGATGGTTGGGAAAGGGGGGGGGTTCTCCACTCGGGGTGATGGCGGTCGGGGCTACATCCCCAGTTCTCCCCGTCCAGTCAGCCAAGCGAGCCCGGGTTTCCCACTCCGTTCGGAGGAGCTTAATATCTCCTATTTTCGCTCAACCTGTCTACACTGTTCGCTGTAGGGTGGCATTTACCCCGGCTGCCTTCTAGATATGTACATTAGCCAGGGTGTCCAGGTTTGAAGATAGCGTTCTGTGGTTCCGTGTAGTGATGCTGTCAGCTGTTCCATCCCGCGGATCTCCTCCACTTTGGCCATCCATTCCTGTGCAGAAGGCACCGTCACTGTCTTCCATTTCACAGGGATGAGAGATTTGGCGGCGTTCAACAGATGTTTAGTCAGCGATTTTTTGTACTTCGATACGGATACCGGCGTGTGGTGCAGGAGTATCGGTAGTGGTTGGAACGGTAGATCCGGGTCTATGATGTCTGTGATCCGCTGGTGTATCTGTTGCCAGTACGGGGCTACGCTTCTGCAGGACCACCAGATGTGTAGGTCCGTGCCTTCTTCTCCACCGCAGCGCCAGCAGGTAGCAGGAACCGATGGTATCATCCTGTGGATCCGTGCAGGAGTTCTGTACCAGTTGGTCAGTAGTTTAAAATTGAGCTCCTGCTGTTTGGAGCAGAGGGAGCTCTGGTGCGTTAGGACGTGGATTTTAGTCCATTGGGGGTCCGACAACTGTACACCCGTGCTCTCCTCCCAGCGCGTCACATGAGTGAGGCGTATCGGCTGTTGTGATGACAGAAGCATTGCATAGAGGATCGAGATTCCTCTACATAGATGTGTACATTTCTTACATATTTGTTCAAATTCCGTGAGGGCTCTATGGAATAGTCGCCTCCCCTGTTGGGCTAGGTAGTATGTTTTGGTCTGGAAGTACCTGAACCTGTCTAGTCCCGTAGGGGTACGTTCCGGCATCAGATCCTGGAGTTGTTTCATCCCGTCCTCTCCACACCATTGTCGCATATACGTCCACTCCGAGAGGCCGAAGGTCGCGATGTCCTGTGGTGATAGGCCGCCCGCCAGTTCCGGATTATGCGTTATCGGCGTTAGTGGGCCTGGTGTGGTGGTAAACGTGAGGGTGATCCTAATGCGATACCAGGTTCGTAGGGTCGCCCCAATGAGCGGGTGGCCACGTAGGTGTACGCTCCTTAGGGGGTCCCCAAGCCAAACCGCAGCCGGTAGCGTTCCAGCCATCTGAGTCTTCTCCATTTGTATCCATCTCTTATCGGATTTGGGTACGTGCCAATCCACTATGCGTTGGAGGTGGGTTGCCCTGTAGTAGTCTAAGAGTGAAGGGAGCCCCACTCCCCCTTGGGCCTTGGGTAGGCGCAGGTGTTGCTTTTTCAGTCTGGGGGTCCTAGATTGCCACACAAACTTGGTAATGGCTGTGTCCATAGATTTGAAGAAAGTCTGAGGTATGCCTATGGGGATGGCCTGGAACAGGTACAATAGTCGTGGCAGGAGATTCATTTTGATTGCGTTCATCCTGCCAAACCAGGAGACGCATAGACCCGACCAGTGCATCATGTCCGACCGTAGTCTGTGGATCATGGGTTCGAAGTTGTGGGCATACATCCGAGTTAGGTCGGTGGACAGCCAGATCCCCAGATACTTGATTTTAACGGGGCACCACTTGAATGCATATTGGGTCTTGAGATGAGTTGTCATCTCCTCTCCAGTTGTAACGGGTAGGGCTTCCGATTTATCAGTGTTCAACTTCATATTGGAGACCTGTCCGTATTCATCGAAGGCCCTCAGGAGGTTCGGTAGAGTGGCCAGGGGTTCGCTGACGAAGAATAACATATCATCTGCATATGCGGCCACTTTATGCTCCTGGCCTCCCAGGGTAAACCCCCTGATACCCCCATCCCGTCTGACCGCCCCCAGGAACGGCTCCAGGGAGAGGGCAAACAGGAGGGGGGACAGTGGGCATCCCTGTCTCGTACCGTTGTGGATCCGCACTGGGTCCGACAGAGCTCCATTAACTCGGATCCTAGCGGAAGGAATCGTATATAGCGACGCTATCCACGTTATGAGGTGGGGTGCAAAACCCATCGCGCGGAGAGTTGCCAACATGAATCGCCAATCCACCCGATCAAAGGCCTTCTCCGCGTCTGTGGAAAGGAGGAGGACTCTCAGCCTGGAGCTCCGTGCCGCATGGATGACATTTAGGGCCCTTGTGGTGTTGTCTCTCGCCTCCCGACCTGGAATGAACCCCACCTGGTCCGGGTGGACCAAAGCAGGCACCACTCCTTTCATTCGAGTCGCCAGGATTTTCGTGAATAGTTTTAAATCAGCATTCAGGAGCGAGATTGGCCGGTAACTTGCGCAATTAGTGGGGTCCTTACCCTCCTTGTGGATTATCGCAATTGTTGCCGTAAGGGCATCTCTGGGTAGGGTTGCGCCGTCTAATATGGAATTGAGGCCAATGAGAAGCTTGGGTAAGAGCACTTCTCCAAATTCTTTGAAGTAACGGAGCGGTAGGCCGTCCGGCCCAGGAGCCTTATTCAGTTTAGAGCCCTTCAATGCCGCCTGAAGTTCCTCGAGAGTGATCGGGGCTTCCAGACTGTCTGCCACCTCCTCGCTTAAGGTTTCCGTGACGTGGCGTTGTAGGTAGCTGCTTATTCGTTCCTCTTGCCGATGGTGGTCTCTATCTCCGTCCTTAGGTGGTAAGTTATACAGGTCACTGTAGAAGCTATGGAATGCTTCTGTGATCCTATCTGGGAGCTGAGTTACCCCATGGGTTCTATGCTGTATTTTTGTAATTTGGTACTTACGACGTTGCTTTTGCAGCATCCTGGCCAGGAGTCGATCGCATTTATTTGAGTATTCATAAAAAAAGCGCTGCGACTTGCGTATCGTAAATTGGAGTTTCTGTTGTAGGATGTCCCTCAGTGCGCCTCTGGCGTCTAGTAGTGCCTTATAGTTTTCCTCTGATTGGGTGTTTTTGTGTGCAGTTTCCAGGGCCGCGATCCGGGACGTTAGGTCCTCGATTCGCAATCGCTGTTGTTTCTGTCTATGAGTACATATTCTGATCAGCTCTCCTCGGATCACACATTTATGAGATTCCCATATTGTCAGTGCTGGGATTTCCGGGGTTTCATTCTCCTCGAAGAATCTTGTCAGTGTCGAACGGAGTTCGGCTGTAACCAGATCATCAGTAAGGATGGACTCGTTCATCCGCCACTGTCGCTCTCTGGGTCGAAATAGAGGGGACTTGATTGTCGCCGTTATTGGGGAGTGGTCCGACCATCCCATGGGCCGGATCTCAGCCGTTTGCAGCAGAGGCAGTAGTTCTCTGGCAACGCAGATGTAGTCTAGTCTGCTATACGACTTATGGGCCGTCGAGTAATAGGTGAAATCCCTCTCGTCCGGGTGTAGGACCCTCCAGCTGTCCATGAGTCCCGAGTCCTGGAGCGCTCTACGGATCTCGTGGAGGTCCCGAGACGGGAGGGAGCTCGTTCCCTTTGAGGTATCTATTCTCGGTTCCAGGGCGGCATTCAGATCACCTGCTACAATAAGGAAACCTTCTCTGAACAGTTCAAGTTTGCGCAACGTTTTGCGGAGGAAACCAGATTGTCGGGCGTTTGGCGCATAAAGGCTAGCGAAGGTGTAGGTGTTGTCCGCAATTTTGCCCTTTATGAAGAGATATCTCCCCATTTCGTCCGCTTTGGTCGCTGTGCATTCAAACGGAATCGTACTAGCAAACAGGATCGCTACCCCAGCCTTCTTGGCAGTGTGGTGATTAGCGAAGAATCCCACCGGGTATCTCGCGTCCTTCAGGCTTGGTCCATCTGTGCCTCGAAAGTGGGTCTCTTGGAGGAACGCCACAGACACCCGTTCTGTCCATAGGGAGCGTAGGAGATGAGACCTCCTTTCCGGGATGTTCAGGCCCCGGGCATTGTTCGACCAGACACGGAGGGGAGCGGGAGCGAACCCCGACCCCAACATACCCGGGGTGGGGTTGGGGGGGAGGGAGGTCAGGGAGGGGAAGAGAGGGAAGGAGTGTGAGCTGCTCGAAGCAGGTTCACAAAGACTTGGCACCTGTGGTGGTGGTGTCGTGCGGGGTCTCTATGTGGGTAGAGTCCGGCTTGCACCCACCAGTGGTAGGGGGTGCCCGTCAGTGGGGTACGTAGCCCTTTAGGCTCTGGTACAGTGCTCAGTATACGAGTATGGTATGTGTTTGCAGAGATCTCTTAGGTGTGGTTATGATACCTGTCTGCGGACTATGAAATCCTACTACAGGGTATTAAGCCCTTTCTATCAGGTTGTAATTATCTCTAGTGTCGTGTCCCTAGGGGAAGTGATCAGTGTTCCTCCCCCCTGGCCGAGGGAGCGTTAGTGACACGGGAGGCATGTGGTCCGTATAGACATTTTATAGTCGGATTTGTCGGGTGATGGTGGGCGACTAACAGTGTCCCAGGGGTCGGGTCCATCCACCAGGTTGTCGTCTGGCTGGGGGGGGAGTACCCCCCTCCCGGAGTCGGCGAGGGGGACGGTCAGTGTATCTATTACTTGCTTTAGCAAACCCTGTCAGCCTGTCCTCACAGTGTGGCCCGTCTCCCTTATTAGTATGTCCCCTGGCGGGGGTGGGGTGCATTTTCAAGTTGTCGCCTGGGGGGGGTGTCAGGGGCAGCCATCGTCCGGGGGTCTCATGGGGCAACTTCCGGGGTATCCCTAGATGACAGGGCCTGGTTCGGCAACACATTCCCTCATCCTACGTCACCTCCTTTCCATAACCGTCCGTGTGTGGTAGGTGGACCTATAGACATCCAAAGACTGCTTAAGCGGGGGACAGGGCGGTTCCGCACGTTATACCAAAAATATTCAAACTAGCAACAACATTAGTAAACTTAGTTCGTACCGCCCCCACCCCTCAGTGCCCCGTGTCCCACACTTTGCTCCCCCAGAGCATCCGTTATAAGTAGAGGTCCTCATGCGGCTAAATGACCCCGGCCAGCCCGGGAGGTGAGGGGACGCCCATCCCGTAGTAAAGGTGGTCGGGGCAGCTATCAGTTCTTCTCGTACACACATCCGTGTTTATCTCTGTGAAGCCTGGGGGTCTGTGCGTCTTACATGCCCCAATCCCTAGGCTCATAAAACAGTGATTGTCCCCCCTCCCCCCTGCAACCCCCCACCCAAACGGCCTGCTCCGGGGATTGGAGCTACACAATGCGGCTGCTGGCTTCGGCCTGGGTTGAGGGATACAGCCTGCGGACAAGGTCGCTCCAAACTTAGACCTTTCCCCTGCCTGCTATGTCCCTGCTTTGAGTCTCTGGGTTCTGCCTCACAGGTCCCATCCCCCTCCCCAATAAACCCGCAAAGAGTCTCCCCACCCCTCAATAATCCTCTGCATACTCCATTCACGGTAGGACCCCTTAATCCCCCAAAACACTGTAAGCACTCACCAGTCCCCATGTCCAGGTCAGGGTCCGACTACTTTACTCCTCAGGGCCCTCAGGGCCTCCTCTCCGTTGTGGTTGCCCTATGCGGCCAGGCGCGGTGTCGGGTGGTCTGACAGGAGCCAGCGGGTCTCTCCTGGTGGCAGCGGCTTCGTCGAGGATCCAGTTTCGAACCCTTACTTGAGGGAGGCCTAGTGTCCGTTGAAGTCTCGGAACATCTTCCGGCCAGCGGGCCGTAAGCCAAGCGTTGCCATGCCTCGCCTGCAGGCTAAAGGGGAACCCCCAGCGATATTGGATTCTCTTTTCCCTTAGTGCATTCGTCACAGGGCGGAGGGCTCTCCTGGCATCGAGCGTTAGGCTGGATAAGTCTTGATATAGGGAAATTTCCGCTCCCTGGTAGTTGATGGCAGGGAGCGCTCTCGCGGCCGCCATTATGTTATCTCGGAGTCCTGGCGTGGCTATGCAGCAGACCACGTCTCGTGGGTTCCCGTCTTGCCTTGCTGGACCCAGGGCCCTATGCGCCCGCTCAAAATGTATGGTGGCTGGGGCTTGTGTTCCCAGGATCTGCTGGAAGAGAGCGGTCAGCGAGGTGTGAAGCGGTACATTACCCTCCTCAGGCAGGCCGCGGACCCTGATGTTATTGCGTCTGCTTCTATTCTCTAGGTCTTCCACCTGCCTGCGGATGGCGAGGAGCATGTTTCCTTGCCTTGTCACAGCTACTTCTGTGGCCCTGTGTTGATCCTCACTACCTTGTACCGCCGTCTCCATTTCGTCTACGCGGTGTTCCAGCGTGGTAAGGTCCGTGCGGAGGCCAGCCAGTTCTTCTCGAAGCGCTGTGCGCAGTTCCTGAACTATGGCTCCCTTGTCAGCTTTGGAGAGCATGTTGGCAGAGATCCGGGTAAGTTCAGTTCTGATGAGGGCAAAATCACTTGCCTGGGTGTCTCCCGTCAGCATTTCTCCTGTGCTCACTGAGCTTGGCGATGTGGGCGCCATCTTGGCCGCATGCTGCGGTTCCCTGGAGTCCGACGCTGTAGCTACAAAATCGTCCATCGGGCCTGTGTATCTCCTCGGGGAGTTGGTCCCCGATGTCTCCGGGGCTAGGTGCTTCTTTGTTCGGACCATTAGTACCCGTGTTAATGCTGTTTTTGAGCTTAATTTCGGCCAGGGGTGCGGAGCTGATTTACTGAGCGTCCTGCACCATGCTCGTCCAGGCCACGCCCCTCCACATTTTTTATTTTTTTTTTAAAAGGTCGCGTTCTGATAAGAAGATGTACAACAATATTAAGTCGATTGGTTATATGAGTTATGCAGGCAGGATATACAAGTTAAATAAAATTATCTAAACAAGTAGATGCGGTACACGTGTGTAGGTGCTGTGTTCTGCGTGCTGATGTTGCTTATTCAGGATTGCTCCTTAGTGACTCACCCGGGGAGGCAAGGGTGCGTGTTATAATTACAGGCAGCTTGTGGGTTCACATAATAGACAGTATGGCCTAAAACATAGTTGTTGCAGGCGAGGTGTGAGTGCAGGCTGGCTAGCAGTTTCTGCACTGGTAGGGTGCCCTAAGCGCTAGCATGGTATATGTTATGATGAGTGAGGTGTAAACAGTATGCTGTGGTCAGAGTAGCATGTAAGCGTTATATATGTTAAAGCCAGGCAGCTATCTACAGACATCTTATATCATAATATCACCCAGTCCGTTCAAGAGTTCGTATAGCGGCAGAGTCTTCAGGAATCACTGTCATGGTGGGTCTGTTGCTTCATGGGTGGCCGTGAGCGTATAATCGGCCAGTGCTTGTTTCAGCCCTTCAGTGCGACCCAGTGTCGGTAGTCTTGCAGGCTGGGGTACCTCTCCAGATGTGTCGCCTGGGCTTGCCACTATTGGGAGTCAGGTGGAGCGGTCTCCAAGGTCGGCATTGGGTGGTTTGCTTTTTCTGGCGTGTGGCTCCCTTCGGTTGGCGGTAGACTCGTGGGTATGGAGCTGAGTCCCTGCAGGTTGGTGTCTCCGCCACTCCGTGTCCAGTAAGCCTCTGCTGCTGTCTGTCTTCCGATAAGTTATTGCTCTGTCAGGTGAGATATCGCTTGGCGAGCTGTAGGAGAGTGAGGCCTCCGTCATCTCAGGCTTCTTGGGCCCGTGCTTGTTAGGTGCCCTCAGTGCACGTGGCAGTCGCCATCTTGTGCGGTACGGTCGGGCCCTCAAGCGTGTCTGTGGCGCCTGTGTTTTCCGGCTGCTATGCCCCCGGGTGGGGACCGGGATCACCCCCCGGTCCATAGGGGGGGGACCAAGGCCGGATCCGCTCAAATTCAAGCCCCAGTCTGGGTGCTGTGTGGCGGGATAGTGGTGCGTCGGCCGTCCGCTCCACTCACCGCGGGAGAGGGCCGGGGTATCGCAGTCCTCTCCTCCAGGGGACTGTAGCTTAAAAAGCCAGCCTCACCCTGGCTCCAGCAGGCCCTCTGCTTTGGGCGTGATGGTGGTCGGTCGTTTCTTGGCTGAAGTTAAGTTTTTCCGGCATATTTAAAGTTGAGGCAGCAGGAGCTCCTACTGCCTGCGACCGTCCAGCTCGGCGGTCCGGCCCTGCCCCCAAAATAAAATTTTTATAAATGTTAAGACCTCACCTTGAATATGCCATGCAATTTTGGCTGCCAGTTTTAAAGGAGGATATTGCAGAACTAGAAAGAGAGCAGAGACAAATTTAGTAAGTGAAATTGAAAACATTTGTTAAAGGGACAACTGTAGTCACCAGAACAACTGCAGCTTAATGTAGTTATTCTGGTGAGCATAATCATTATATGCAGGCATTTTCATGCAAACACTGCCTTTTCCAAAAAGAACACTATTTACTGGATAAATATGTTTTTCTTTCTAAGGACATCAACCAGCAAGTAACAAATAAAAGAAAGATTAAAATTATAGACACTAACATACCGTATTTATTGGCGTGTAACACACACTTTTTCTCCCTGAAAATAGGGGGCAAATGATGTGTTCGTGTTATACGCCGATACACATATTTTTCGCTCCATAAGGCGCACTTTTTTCCCCCTCAAAAGTGAGGGGAAATGTCTGTGCGTCTTATGGAGCTAATGTGAAGGTTTACTTACCTGTCTTGAAGCGTGGGCCGGTGTTCAGCGCGCACCGCGGTACTGGAACTTCAATTTCAGGTTCCGGTTTCCGGCGGGACTGAAAGGAAGTGCGCACCCGCCGGAAACCGGAACCTGAAATTTAAGTTCCTGTACCGCGGTGCGCGCTGTGAAGCCGGCCCACGCTTCAAGACAGGTAAGTAATTATGGGACATGGGGAGGGAAAGTGGACTATGGGACAAGGGGAGGGGGGGAGAACACTATGGGATGAGGGGGGGAACACTATGGGAGGGGGTGGAAAATACTATGGGGGGAGAATACTATGGAATGGGGGGGAACACTATGGAATGAGGGTGGGGGAACACTATGGGAGGGGGGGAGAATACTATGGGAGGGGGGGAAATTTCCTTCTTAAAATGAGGTGCGTGTTATACGCCGATAAATACGGTAATTGAAATGGCTTATATACCCCATAACAGAAATCTATATGTTAAACCCAGATTTTATATTTAGCCTACATTTAAGTGCACATTTATGTTTCAAGTAATGCAGCATAAAGGGGTCGGTGTGTTCTTGGACCTCGAAACTTGGCTGGCTTTACTCTGATATTATTTCAATTATACTTACCTCACATTGTTCAATTCTGTTTAATTGTGGGATGCAAGAACAGAAAATCAATTTCTACTCTAAACAACCACAAATTATTGGTGATAAAATCCCAGACTTCTCTGTTTAAGATGGCATCAGCTGCAGATGGTGAAAGTAGTTCAGCAGATGACTCCTCTGGACTGGATATTGATGAGGCTTGTAGCAGCACTTACCTATCGAGAGCCTCTTTCAGATGAATAAAGTATATTGTATCTCATTCTCTTGTAATTTACAGATGATCGAGTTATATTGTGAGATTAGCTAATCGTTTCAGTTATAAATTATCCAGTAAAGGAGAAAATAAAGTCTTATTTTGATTTCAAACGGAAGATCTGAGGACCAAGTTGCAAAAAAACAAAAACAAATATGCACACGGCAGACTATGGAATATACACCCTGTAGACATACTGCTGATCTGAATAATGTATCATCTGTGACTGAAGCCCACATAGAAAGCATAGAGCGCTGAGTGGAATACATAGTGGTGCAACACTGAGCATGCAATATAAAGTTGTGAGGTGTGTGCCCCAAAGAGCTTCTCCAGTATTAATTGTTGGGTACCTACTATATTGACATAGGGGTCCTGCCACACTCTCAATAGAGCTTACCAAACCATCAGGGCTCATACTGAACCAGCTGGTGCTCTCTAGAGATATCATGGCCCAATTTTGCAGTTCTAACAAGGAGAGACTGCTCCAACTGTGCAAAAACAACCCACTATTACTCAGGATTACAAGGCAACTGCCATTTATTTTGACTTTCCATGTCAAACCCTCTTGTGATGATACGGATATTTATATGGTGACTGCTGAATATAGAAATGTCATGCATGTGGAGCTCTTTTTTTTTATTTTTTTTAAATTCTTTATTTTATTGTGCAATAAGTAACATAAATGCATGCAGCATTAGCAGGCTTAATAGAACAATATTATACATGTGTGACATTTGAGATAGCTGCACAGTTTATAAATGTTATGGGTCAAGAGTAATACAGATATATTCAACGGTAGCTACCTAAACAGGCTAGTACTAATCCGTGATGGTGTCGGTGCAGATAAACAATTACAATACAAGCTTAGTAAAGATTGGCTTGGCTAGATTAATAGGTTTGAGTAGTGTGAGTCTATGCTTGTAATGCCACTTGTGGTGCTGGAATAGAACGTTGGTTATATGTGTCATATATAGTGATGTACCAAACTGTTCGCTGGCGAATAGTTCCTGGCGAACATAGCGTGTTCGGGTTCGCCACGGCGGGCGAACACATGCGCGGTTCGATCCGCCCCCTATTCGTCATCGTTGAGTAAACTTTGACCCTGTGCCTCACGGTCAGCAGGCACATTCCAGCAAATTAGCAGCAGACCCTCCCTTCCAGACCCTCCCACCTCCTGTACAGCATCCATTTTAGATTCATTCTGAAGCTGCATTCTTAGATAGAGGAGGGAAAGTGTAGCTGCTGCTCATTTGATAGGGAAATTGATAGCTAGGCTAGGGTATTCAGTGTCCACTACAGTCCTGAAGGACTCATCTGATCTCTGCTGTAAGGACAGCACCCCAAAAAACCCTAGGCTAGGACATAAGTCTGTTTTTTTTTCTGTGTAATGTAATTGCAGTTGCCTGCCTGCTTCTGTGTCAGGCTCACAGTGGATACTGTGCCCACTTGCCCAGTGCCACCACTCATATCTGGTGTCACAATAGCTTAAGCTTGCATTTAAAAAAACACTGTAATAGATTGAATAGCAGTTAGTCGTCTGCAAGCGTCTGGGTGTCAGGCCTTCAGCGTGTACTCTGCCAACCTCTGCAAGTGCTCTTTGCCACTCATATCTGGTGTCACTATAGCGTGCCTTTAAAAAGAAAAAAGTTTGGGGTCGGGGCCGGGCCGCCGACCTGAACGGTCGCAGGAGAAAAAAAGTTTTTCACTGTAAGCTAATAGCAGTTAGTTGTCTGCAAGCGTCTGGGTGTCAGGCCTTCAGCGTGTACTCTGCCAACCTCTGCCAGTGTACTTTGCCACTCATATCTGGTGTCACAATAGCGTGCCTTTAAAAAGAAAAAAAGTTTTTCACTGTAAGATAATAGCAGTCAGTGTCCTTAAAGCGGGTGTCATGCCTTCAGCGTGTACTCTGCCAACCTCTGCAAGTGCACTTTGCCACTCATATCTGGTGTCACTATAGCGTGCCTTTAAAAAGAAAAAAAGTTTTTCACTGTAAGCTAATAGCAGTTAGTTGTCTGCAAGCGTCTGGGTGTCAGGCCTTCAGTGTGTACTCTGCCAACCTCTGCCAGTGTACTTTGCCACTCATATCTGGTGTCACAATAGCGTGCCTTTCAAAAGAAAAAAAGTTTTTCACTGTAAGCTAATAGCAGTCAGTGTCCTTAAAGCGGGTGTCAGGCCTTCAGCGTGTACTCTGCCAACCTCTGCAAGTGCACTTTGCCACTCATATCTGGTGTCACTATAGCGTGCCTTTAAAAAGAAAAAACATTTTTCACTGTAAGCTAATAGCAGTCAGTGTCCTTAAAGCGGGTGTCAGGCCTTCAGCGTGTACTCTGCCAACCTCTGCAAGTGCACATTGCCACTCATATCTGGTGTCACTATAGCGTGCATTTAAAACCAAAAAACTTTTTCCACTGTTATAGATTGAATAGCAGTTAGTTGTCTTCAAGTGGGTGTCAGGCCTACAGCGTGTAATCTGCCAACCTCTGCCAGTGCACATTGCCACTCATATCTGGTCTCACAGTAGCTTGTACGCATAGTACCACTAATCCCCAAAAAAATGACAGGCAGAGGCAGGCCACCCCGCATGGGCCATCGTGGTGCTGTGATTCCCTTTTGCCCTAGAATAATGCCCAGTTTTCAGAGGCCACGTACCCTGAACTTGAAAAGTTCTGAGGACATAGTTGACTGGCTAACACAGGACACCCAATCTTCTACAGCTTCCGCTCGGAACCTTGGCGCACCATCCTCCTCCAGCTTAGCTTCGGGCACCTCTCAAGATACCACTCACCCGCCTGCCGCCACCACCAACATTAGCACCACAGCCGCTTCACTTGGTATGTCAGAGGAGTTATTTACACATCCGTTTGAAGAAATGAGTGATGCGCAACCATTATTGCCAGAGGATGTAGATAACAGGGATATGTCTCAGGCAGGCAGCATTACACACATGGACGTACGGTGTGATGATGATGATGTTGTACCCGCTGCTGCTTCCTTTGCTGAGTTGTCAGATACAAGTGAAGCGGTTGATGATGATGATACGTCCATGGATGTCACGTGGGAGCCCGCTCGGCAAGAAGAAGAACAGGGCAAAAGTTCAGATGGGGAGACAGAGAGGAGGAGGAGGAGACGAGTAGGAAGCAGGGGGAGGTCGTCGCAAGGAGCTAGTGGCACAGTCAGACAGCATGCATCGGCACCCGGGATCAGCCCGACAGCACGCCAATCAACGCATGCTGTGTCCACCACCAGAATGCCATCATTGCAGAGCTCAGCAGTGTGGCATTTTTTTTGTGTGACTGCCTCTGACAACAGCGATGCCATTTGCAACCTGTGCCAAAAGAAACTGAGTCGTGGGAAGTCCAACACCCACCTAGGTACAACTGCTTTGCGTAGGCACATGATCGCACATCACAAACGCCTATGGGATCAACACATGAGTACAAGCAGCACACAAACTCAAAGCCGCCATCCTCCTCCTGGTCCAGCATCTTCAGCCACGTCAACCACTGCTGTCCTCCTTGCCCCCTCTCAACCATCTGCCACTCCGTCTCTCGCCTTGAGCAGTTCCCGCTCATCTGCCCACAGTCAGGTGTCTGTCAAGGACATGTTTGAGCGTAAGAAGCCAATGTCAGAAAGTCACCCCCTTGCCCAGTGTCTGACAGCTGGCTTGTCTGAACTATTAGCCCGCCAGCTTTTACCATACAAGCTGGTGGAGTCTGAGGCGTTCAAAAAATTTGTGGCTATTGGGATACCGCAGTGGAAGGCACCCGGACGGAATTTCTTTGCACAAAAGGCAATCCCCAACCTGTACTCGATTGTGCAAAAGGAAGTAATGGCATGTCTGGCACACAGTGTTGGGGCACGGGTCCATCTGACCACTGATACCTGGTCTGCAAAGCATGGTCAGGGCAGGTATATCACCTACACTGCGCATTGGGTAAACCCGCTGACGGCTGCCAAGCATGGAATGCGTGGCTCTGCAGAGGAGTTGGTGACACTGCCACGACTTGCAGGCAGGCCTGCTGCCACCTCCTCTACTCCTACTCCATCCTCTTCCATAACCTCCTTGGCTGAGTCCTCTTCTGCTGCTGCGTCTTGCTCCACATCAACGGCACCCTCCCAGCTCCCCAGGTATTATTCCACATCCCGGATACGGCAGTGTCATGCCGTCTTGGGTTTGACTTGCTTGAAAGCAGAGAGTCACACCGGACAAGCACTCCTGTCCACCCTGAACGCACAGGTGGAAAAGTGGCTGACTCTGCAGCAACTGGATATCGGCAAAGTGGTTTGTGACAACGGAACAAATTTGTTGGCGGCATTGAAGTTGGGCAAGTTGACACATGTGCGGTGCATGGGACATGTGTGTAATATGATCGTACAACGCTTTGTGCATAAGTACACAGGCTTACAGGACGTCCTGAAGCAGGCCAGGTAGGTGTGTGGCCATTTCAGGCGTTCCTACACGGCCATGGCGCACTTTGCAGATATCCAGCGGCGAAACAACATGCCAGTGAGGCGCTTGATTTGCGACAGCCCGACACGTTGGAATTCAACACTCCTAATGTTCAACCGCCTGCTCCAACAAGAAAAAGCCGTTAATGAATATTTGTATGACCGGGGTGCTAGGACAGCCTCTGGGGAGCTGGGGATTTTTTTGCCACGTTACTGGACGCTCATGCGCAATGCCTGTAGGCTCATGCGTCCTTTTGAGGAGGTGACAAACCTAGTCAGTCGCACCGAAGGCACCATCAGCGACATCATACCATTTGTTTTCTTCCTGGAGCGTGCCCTGCGAAGAGTGCTGGATCAGGCCGTAGATGAGCATGAAGAGGAAGAGGAAGAGTTGTGGTCACCATCACCACCAGAAACAGCCTTATCAGCATCGCTTGCTGGACCTGCGGCAACGCTGGAAGAGGATTGTGAGGAAGAGGAGTCAGAGGAGGAATGTGGCTTTTAGGAGGAGGAGGAAGACCAACCACAACAGGCATCCCAGGGTGCTCGTTGTCACCTATCTGGTACACGTGGCGTTGTACGTGGCTGGGGGGAAGAACATATCTTCATTGAGATCACTGAGGAGGAGGAACGGGAAATGAGTAGCTCGGCATCCAACCTTGTGCAAATGGGGTCTTTCATGCTGTCGTGCCTGTTGAGGGACCCTCGTATAAAAAGGCTGAAGAAGAACGACCTGTACTGGGTGTCCACGCTACTAGACCCCCGGTATAAGCAGAAAGTGGCGGAAATGTTACCAAATTACAAGTCGGAAAAGATGCAGCAGTTGCAAAATAAATTAAAAAGTATGCTTTACACAGCGTATAAGGGTGATGTCACAGCACAACGGGAATCTAACAGGGGAAGAGGTGAAAGTCATCCTCCTCCTCCCACGACCACGCCGGCAAGGACAGGACGCTTTAAAGACGTGTTGTTGATGGAGGACATGCGGAGCTTTTTAAGTCCTACGCATCGCCACAGCCCTTCGGGATCCACCTTCAGAGAACTACTCGACTGACAGATATCGACACTCTGAGTAGCGATGAACCCCTTGACTACTGGGTGTGCAGGCTTGACCTGTGGCCTGAGCTATCCCAATTTGCGATAGAACTTCTGGCCTGCCCCGCTTCAAGTATCCTGTCAGAAAGGACCTTCAGTGCAGCAGGAGGTATTGTCACTGAGAAGAGAAGTCGCCTAGGTCAAAAAAGTCTAGATTACCTCACCTTTATTAAGATGAATGAGGGATTGATCCTGAAGGGACTGACAGTGGGCGATACATTCAACTAAAAAAGGCCTGATGAGATGAGCTGCCTTGGGCCTAAAATGGTCCACACGCTGCTGTATTTTAGCTCTGAATGCCGGTTGACTTGCGTGACTTATCCGCCACCAACTAGGGTTCAAGCCGCAATGTTTTAGGGCACTTTCTGCCTGGGAAACAAACATCAATTTTTCTGGCCGCTGCTACAGTAGCGGCTGCAACAATACCTAATTTTTCAGGCATGTGTACATGCCTAATTTTTCGGGCCTCTGGTGCTGCACTGTGGCTTCAAAAACCAAACCAAAAAAAAAGGCACATAACAGGGATTAAACTGATAGGAATAGTACTACTTAACACACCACTCCTATCTGGTGGCACATTAGAGTGCACGCGCAGTGCCCCAAATTTGAAGTAGGAGGACCGACCAAGCATCTTTTTCCATCTCCCGCTTCCTAAAATCGATGCCATATACACGTCCCCTGATAGGGTGCCAGCTCGTTATTCTCTTGGGCGCCAGCTCGTTATTCTCTTTTTCACTTCACTAGGGACACTTTACTGCACTATGGGCACTTAGACCCACTCTTTGTCTTGCACAGTGTTATTCCTAGCCAGCATCTGTGATGGGAAATCAGGCAGTCATCTAAACGTTTAGATTAAGCTTTAGCTTAGAACACCCTTGAAGGTGTTTAAGGAGATTAGGGCTACTTTAGAGGATTCTTCTTAGACCTCTCTGAGTCTTTATAGCCCTTCTACCTATCCAGCATTTCTGGAAACTAGCTACTCAGTGAGGACAAGGAACGGACACGGCTAGCTTGGTATCCAACCTTGTGCAAATGGGGAGTTTGCGGTTGTTTGCGGTGCGTTAAACGGGGAGTTTGGTCTGTCACTGTGAAGCGGGCATAACCCTTACACTACCTAAACGATACAACATCATACAGTAGGTCCCTCCCCTCATTATTTTTATGGCCCCCACCCACCGCTCATGGGTGGGGGCGGTCGGGAGGACAGTAGGCCCCCCCCCTTATCCTTATTTACTGAATATTCCCCTGTATAACAATGTTTGGCATTGCCAAGTGACCCTATGTAGGGGGAACAGTCTCTATTCTGTTCTGTGTCAGTGTGTATCATGGTCTCTGAGGACAGGTGTCAATCCATATCTGCCAAGTGACCCTATGTAGGGGTAACAGTCTCTATTCTGCTCTGTGTCAGTGTGTATCATGGTCTCTGAGGACAGGTGTCAATCCATATCTGCCAAGTGACCCTATGTAGGGGCAACAGTCCCTATTCTGCTCTGTGTCAGTGTGTATCAGGGTCCCTGAGGACAGGTGTCAATCCATATCTGCCAAGTGACCCTATGTAGGGGTAACAGTCTCTATTCTGCTCTGTGTCAGTGTGTATCATGGTCTCTGAGGACAGGTGTCAATCCATATCTGCCAAGTGACCCTATGTAGGGGGAACAGTCCCTATTCTGCTCTTTGTCAGTGTGTATCAGGGATCATTAGGATAGGTGTCAATCCATATCTGCCAAGTGACCCTATGTAGGGGGAACAGTCCCTATTCTGCTCTGTGTCAGTATGTATCAGGGTCTCTGAGGACAGGTGTCAATCCATATCTGCCAAGTGACCCTATGTAAGGGAACAGTCCCTATTCTGCTCTTTGTCAGTGTGTATCAGGGATCATTAGGATAGGTGTCAATCCATATCTGCCAAGTGACCCTATGTAGGGGGAACAGTCCCTATTCTGCTCTGTGTCAGTGTGTATCAGGGATCATTAGGATATGTGTCAATCCATATCTGCCAAGTGACCCTATGTAGGGGGAACAGTCCCTATTCTGCTCTGTGTCAGTGTGTATCAGGGTCTCTGAGGACAGGTGTCAATCCATATCTGCCAAGTGACCCTATGTAGGGGGGACAGTACCTATTCTGCTCTGTGTCAGTGTATATCATGGTCTCTGAGGACAGGTGTCAATCCACATCTGCCAAGTGACCCTATGTAGGGGGATCAGTCTCTATTCTGCTCTGTGTCAGTGTGTATCATGGTCTCTGAGGACAGGTGTCAATCCATATCTGCCAAGTGACCCTATGTAGGGGGAACAGTCCCTATTCTGCTCTGTGTCAGTGTGTATCAGGGTCTCTGAGGACAGGTGTCAATCCATATCTGCCAAGTGACCCTATGTAGGGGGAACAGTCCCTATTCTGCTCTTTGTCAGTGTGTATCAGGGATCATTAGGATAGGTGTCAATCCATATCTGCCAAGTGACCCTATGTAGGGGGAACATTCCCTATTCTGCTCTGTGTCAGTGTGTATCAGGGTCTCTGAGGACAGGTGTCAATCCATATCTGCCAAGTGACCCTATGTAGGGGGAACAGTCCCTATTCTGCTCTGTGTCAGTATGTATCAGGGATCCTTAGGATAGGTGTCAATCCATATCTGCCAAGTGACCCTATGTAGGGGGAACAGTCCCTATTCTGCTCTGTGTCAGTGTGTATCAGGGGCTCTGAGGACAGGTGTCAATCCATATGTCAAGGTTTCAATATGTCATATGTCAGGTGTCAATCCATATCCATTGTGATTTAGGAATGTTAGGTGATTTATGCCCTTTATCGATTAAAACCAGACTCTGCATCAACTGTGTAATTTTCCATGGGAGTTTTGCCATGGATCCCCCTCCGGCATGCCACAGTCCAGGTGTTAGTCCCCTTGAAACAACTTTTCCATCACTATTGTGGCCAGAAAGAGTCCCTGTGGGTTTTAAAATTCGCCTGCCCATTGAAGTCTATGGCGGTTCGCCCGGTTCGCCGGTTCGCGAACGTTGGCTGAAGTTCGCGTCCGCTGTTCGCGAACCGAAAATTTTGTGTTCACGACATCACTAGTCATATATGATTATAACAGTATGGTTTTAAGTAGCTTGGCTGAGTATTATATGTGTGTAGCTTTGTGTGGAGAGTGATACAGTAGATATTCATCTCAAGCTAGATATATGTTACGTAAGCTTAATCCAAACCAACAATTCTGCTATGCTAACCACATTTTACAAGGGTTACATAGACATATATAGCGCTGTGCATGAAATCAGGACATAAAAATTATTTTTGCAACGTGGGCTAGGATAGCCACTGGGTCAGTCCTGTGGATGAGATCATATAAAGTCCAGAGTGTTCAAGATTATGGAACATTTTCAAGTTGGACTGTGCATTAGGGGACCAGCGTGGGTTTGTATAGTCCGTGCCTGGTGCTGGCACGCTGTTTGCTCTGATGGATGCTTTGCGCCTCACAGGAGAATCCTGGATGTAGGTGCAGCCGTTTCCCAGGCGTCTAAGGTGGGCCCCAGTAGAATGATGATGTCCTCCACAGGTACAAAGGTTTTCCTTTTTCCGTTTGGTCAGGTTTCTGTGGTTTTCAGATGGCGGATGGCTGCTTCTGCAGCAGGCTCCATCTTGCTGGCAGGTCGCACATGTGGCTAGCGTGCGGCAGCCATCTTGGGGGATGCTGCCGGAGAGTGTGCCACAGCAGAGTGTTAGCTACGGCCCAACTTGGCGTGATAGTAGTTGCTTGTGCAGACCGGGATGACCCCCCCGGTCCAGAGGGTGGGGGGACGCAAGACGCCGGCCGGAGACCCCGGGAGAGCGGCCGTCTCGTCCCGGCTCAAGCTCCTGCACGCCTTGGGCCTTCGTCGGGTCACTGTAGGTGCCGGGCAGAGTCTTGAAAGGTATCTTCTCGTAGCCCAGGATCTGGGGATCATTGTGGTCTTTGTTGCAGGTAGTTGGGGAGTTTTAGCCTCCAGTTTGCGCCGATTTTCCGGCCCCAAAGCGGGAGCTCAGACGGAACACGTCTGATCCCGTCGGCAGTCCGGCCCCGCCCCCCCATATGGAGCTCTTGAAGATGACTTATTGCATTTCATTATGACTCAAAATGTTATCTGCCATTCTCACCCACCCAAATTCTTCCAGAACATGGGCTACAGCATAAAATGTACTCATCACAAGCCCAGTAGATGGTTCTCTTTCATTATCCTTCTTCACTGTAACACCAGATGTGGTCCAGATGGACTGTTTTGGCACTCTAAAGCTCAATGAGTGCCAAGCTGGACTGTATGTTGTCTGCCCTTTGATTTTGTCAGTGTTATCGTATTTGTTTAAAACCTAGAACAGGCATGTAGTGCTATTGACAGGATTGTTCTTTTTAAGAAGACTCATTAGTCATGACACATGCAATTTATGGTCGACTGCAGAGTACTTTGTGGCCTCTGTATCTTTATACAGTTTTCCTCAGATGTCATGTGTTGAATGTAATATTTTAGGTATTTGGCCTCCTCACATGGCACTGCTCTTTGTAACATACAAGGAGATTAAGTAGTGTGAGGTTTAAGACATTATTTCCTAGTCATATTACACATTATTGCATGTGTCCCATTACATACATGCTTTAGGTTATAAAAGAGTTTGTACTTTTCTTAATGGATGACTGTTCTTTCTATTATTATAATAATTTATAAAGCGCCAACAAATTACACAGTGCTTTCCCATCGTAGAATTGGGATAATTGACAATAAGTAGTTGGCATACAAAATATTACCAGAGAAAAGAGTTAAAGGGACACTATAGTCACCTGAACAACTTTAGCTTAATGAAGCAGTTTTGGTGTATAGAACATGCCCCTGCTGCCTCACTGCTCAATCCTCTGCCATTTAGGAGTTAAATCCCTTTGTTTATGAACCCTAGTCACACCTCCCTGCATGTGACTTGCACAGCCTTCCATAAACACTTCCTGTAAAGAGAGCCCTATTTAGGCTTTCTTTATTGCAAGTTCTGTTTAATTAAGATTTTCTTATAAAGTTCAATTTAGAGACTGAGATACAATTATTTAAGGTAAATTACACCTGTTTGAAAGTGAAACCAGTTTTTTTTTCATGCAGGCTCTGTCAATCATAGCCAGGGGAGGTGTGGCTAGGGCAGCATAAACAGAAACAAGGTGATTTAACTCCTAAATGACAGTGAATTGAGCAGTGAAATTGCAGGGGAATGATCTATACACTAAAACTGCTTTATATAGCTAAAGTAATTTAGGTGACTATAGTTTCCTTTAAAGAATGCCCTGCTCAAACAAGCTTACAATCTACTCTATGTTTTGATCTTTTTAGCTATATATCGTTACACTCTGTAAAACCACAGACACATTTTACCACGTTATGTTTCTCTTTTGAAAACCGCACTATAAAAAGAATGAAAAAAAAAAAAAAAACCTTAGTACTCAAGATGTATGCGCACAATTTTGGAAGGAACCAGCAATTAATTACTTTACATTCTTTCTTATATTTATTAAACTTGAAGTAAAACAAAAAATACTTTAACAATGTCTTCCAGATTTACTATTCATTGTAAACAAATTGCCATCAGTCTTCTTTAAGAGAGCCCTCTCTACATATCTCAAAACGGAATGCAATGTTTTGTGGACCCAGGACGTACTTGAAAACGAGAGAAAGCTCAATGTATCCTTCCTGGGAAAAAAAATTATAAATAAATAAATAAATACTTGATCATCTCTTATGTTGTTCTACATAAATATCAAAACGTTATTGTGATACGCCCCCTAGTGACTACAATAACAAAAACACGACATTACCGGATATAGAGATTTCTTTTCAGTTGTTCATTTGAATTAAAAAGTGATATATTATTTGTTGCTTTACTGAAATGTATTACATTTTACAGTATTAATTACAGTATGAATAAAGGTGTCTTTATACAAATATAAGTAGAAAGGCAAGAGCAGAAAAATAGAGGGCAAATTGAAATAAAAAAACAACAACAGTTTTTGAAAAACATAATTTAATTGAAGAACACAGATTATCATCTTAAAGATATGTTACCCTATACCTGGATGTACTGAATATTAACACGGTCTTGTGAGTTATTGATTGTTAAGGTTGATTATAATGTATATGGTTATCATAGAAGTTTAGCTAATATACCCCCTTTAGCAGTGCATTTCTTTCCTCTTTAGCCCACGTCGGCGGGGGAGACCTAATGTGCATGTGCGGCAATGGCCACACTTGCATTAGGACCTCCCATTCAATGCTTTCCTATGGGGAAAATCTCACACTGGAGGTCCTCATGCATAGCTTGAGGACGTCCAGCATCAGATAACAGACCAAAAGTCCATTTCGATTCCGGAAGTCCCTCTAGTGGCTGTCTGGCAGACAGCCACTAGAGGAGGAGTTAACCCTCAGAGGTAATTATTGCAGTTTATAAAACCTACTATAATTACCACTGTAGGGCTAAGAGTGATGGGAGTTTGCACCCAGACCACTTCAATGAGATGAAGTGGTGTGGGTGCCTACAGTGTCCCTTTAAGGACCAAGTATTAATAGATTCATAGATTTTAGTTAACCTGTTCAAATGGATTTCATCTTATTTTTGATTCGGCCAATGGTCTCTCTTTTTTTTTCTTATGGTTTAAGGGACACATAGCAATAATTGTAAAAAAATAGATTAAGGGAATAAACCATGCTAAAGAGATATCCTAGCGTAGAATTACAAGATATTCTAGTGCCATTATTATATTGCCATCTAGTGATTACTCTGGAAAATACACCTTCTATGGGAAGAATAAATGTTTTGTTAAATGGCAATCTAACCACGATACTCGGTTTGGCTAATGAATCGGTTATGATACATAGATACCACCTCTGCAGTCTGACTTCCAAAATATTTTTAATTTTAAAGATATTTTCTTTTTTTTTTATTTCACCCCTGACCACACACACACCCTGGCTATTCAACATACAGCCACTCTTAAAGCTTCCAAAAATATATAACTTTTACTCACATTAAATATTTGGAATCGGGGGGGCGGAGCCTAGCAGCCGGGCTGAACGGACGCATGCTGGTGGAGCTCCTCACGAAAAAACCAGAAATAAGCCTAAATAGAAACATTACACCCTACAACTGCCTACTTTTCAGCCCCTGTACAGAGGACTTACCGCAGAGAAAGTGCGTCCGCAAAGCCGCGGCAACCCACAGCGACGACGGACCGGGGATTGACCTGAGGCCTACAGGCGGCCTACTCAGACGGCACGGGGGAGGCGGCCGATCCCTCTGCTGGCTGATGCCAAATTACTTGGAGGTCTCCCCGACACACTCTCACCCCCCCCCCCTGCCGGAGAGGGATATCCCGGCTCAAGCCTCGGCACGGCACCGTAAACAAATCACCGACTCCTTTGTTCTGGTGTGCCACATCATGGCGGACGCCACGTGCCAGCCAGAACGAAGACCCTCACTGCCACCGCTTTCGGAGAGGCTGGACCGACTGCTAGCTGCTTTCTGGGCGAAGCTCTCCGTTCCAGCAGAGACACAAGCAGCATCACCCTCTCAGGTCACCAAGCTACAACCCGCAGCTCCTGAAAGGGGCCATATTAATGCCTGGAAAGCTGGAAGGAGAAGGCGGGAAACCAGACGCAAGCATCAACGGGTCGGCAGCAGACCACCAGCGGTGAGTCATTTAACTAAAAGGCGACATACCCCAGGTCTGCCCGCTTACACCCCCCCTTCCCCCGAGGTGATCACTATCCCTCCCAAGCAAAGAAACCTCTGCTCAATAAGGATGGGGCGTGAGAGGGGATCACCTTGCCATACTGCCCAGACAGAGTGTCCCAGCCACCGCCAGCTTTACAACCCTTGCCTGGGACAACAGGCCCACGAAAGGCTTACTATAAGTCAGGGGACCTTAACCATCATACCCCCAGACTCCAACCCGGTTGGGAACTGGAAGAACATCAAAAGCGGGGACCACTGCCTCACCACCTCTAACACAGACCCGGATGAGGGCTGGAGATGGGGACATTCCACACGCTCAGAACACAGCAGGGCTGCCCCAGATAAATCCCGCAACCAACCCCGAGCAGAGCTCAGACAGGGAATCGGGTGAAGACCCTCATAAGCAAAGGACAGCCGGATTAATGGATGCCGACCGCAAGCTACCACAACCGATGACTAGCAACTATAAAAATGGACAATAACAAATGTTTAGTTTTCATTATGTTTACATTATTTTTCCTTCCCTACTAGCACCCGCATAGTCTAGCATTTAGGCATGAATACATAGCCTGACAGGAGTGAATTGTTTTCTTTTAACTTTTATCATTACTGTGTGCTACATCCTAGGTTCAATGCTGCTTTTACTTATATCTGCCCACTCAGTGCACAGTTACTATTATTTACAGTATGTACAGCAGACACACCACAAAGCATATATTCTAACTTAACCTGCACGGTGTACCTACCAAGCCTGAGTCTTATAATATAACATGCGTTGAGTTACCTCAAATTCTCAATAAAAATGTACTAACAATGAAAAAAAAAAAATAAATAAATAAATAAATAAATATTTGGAATCAATATGTGTGTGATGAAATGCTACATTCTGTCTGTAAGATTGGCAAATGTAGCTAATTTGGACATATGCTCAAACTCAACTGTAATCACATTTTGCTTGTTTGCCATTCTTCTTTTGATGTACTTTAATTTACAGGTTACTGAAGAAACTCCCAAGTATATAAAAATGTTTGATATTTTACCAGCATTCTAAAGTCATTATAGAATTCATCAATAGTTAGTTTTGACCACTGCTTAATCTCTAAATCTAGATATTTATATATGTCAGAAAACGTTCTGCTAAAATTGAAGATTATATTAGCTTTAGTGTACTAATAATCTTAATTTTAGTAATGACAGGAGGCGAATATTTGCATATCTTTCTTTACTCAAAACTCCAGCAGCATAGAAACAGTAACAACCAATCATAAAAAAGATATGCTGCCCATAAAAGGGCCTGTCTATGACATCACTTCCTCTTTCTTTGAGGCGGAAAATATGAGTAACTGTCAAAATTATAAACAAGTCATATTAACAGAATGACAACATAGTAGAACAAAAGAAAACTCTGATATTTCCATGATGCAGCAGTAAGGACGACGAGACTTCATCCCGTAGGGAATACGTTCACGCTGAAAGAAAAAGAAAAAGGTGAAAGGACTCTGGCGTGGTAACCTGTCCGCATATCATAAACAACTAGAACCTGAAATATCAATGAATATTATGATTTTAACCTGTAGGTAGACATATGTCTTCGAAGGTAGCAATGATTAATACAAATAAACATAACATAGCAAGGAAAAACCTGGTCAGTTATACACTCTATACCTGACCCAATCCCGTATCTAATAGTAAATATATAATACAAACCTGCATGCTTACCTGAGCTCTGAATATAATCCGGATAACGTGAGGAAACCTGGGCGGGAATCCTATAGGGTGGGAAATATTCGCCTCCTGTCATTACTAAAATTAAGATTATTAGTACACTAAAGCTAATATAATCTTCAATTTTACCACATGACAGGAGGCTTCATATTTGCATTTTTAAAGCTTCGAATTGACTAGAGTGAAGGAAGCATGAGCAGATTGTCGAAAGTAGAAAGTCCTAAAGGTACTCTCTCGCGACCAATCCGCGCAGCGCATAATGTCGGCCAGGGAGGCGCCGGCCGTTAAGGCTTGGGACGCCGCCGCCCCTCTGACTGAGTGCGCTCCGAAGCAAGGTTCGACGCCTGCTAAAGATAGTATCCAGCGAATCCATCTGGCCAACGTTGTAGTGGACACTGGCCTGTGCGGTTTCACGTAGGAGATCAGGAGTTGGCCCGTAGGACAAGTTCGCAGAGGGTTCGTGATCTCAGTATACCTCATTAGAGTTCTGACTACGCATAATTTGGGGTCCGTTCCAAAGTATGGGTATGACACTGATGTTGAGTCAGATTTGGTGCGTCTCAATATGTTGAAGGTAACCCCTTCTGGTGTGAGGGAGAAACCGTCCACATCGAACGCCCTGACATCTGCCACTCGTCTGAAAGAAACAAGGCATAATAGGAGGGCTAGCTTCGCTGAGAGTTGCTTCAGTGATAGATAGTGGTTGTCCAGCCATTCCCTAAGGAATTTTAACACCACCTCCACCTGCCAGAGGCGTGAGTACTTGGGTGCTGGGGGTCTCGATAACTTGGCGCCCCGCAGCAACCGGCAAACCAGTGGGTCCTGGCCTACAGGTCTGCCTTGTACCGGGATGTGTGCTGCCGAAATGGCGGATCTGATCACATTGAGGGATCTATACGATCGTCCCAGCGTGAACAGATGTGATAGGTAGTTAAGGATCAGCGGGACAGGTGCTGTAAAGGGATCTGAATCCCTTTCCACGCACCAATCGTTCCAGGCTGCCCAAGCGGAAATATAGCATTTCCTGGTGCCGGGAGCCCATGAGTCCCAGAGGAGATCCTTAGCTGGTTGCGATAGGCCGTGGACTGTCCAGGAGCTCCTGAAACTGTCCAGGCCACTAATTCCAATAGTCCTTCCAGGATGAGGGGGTGAGGCTCTCCCCGAGGTCCAGTCAGAGTCAGCGGAGTGTTGGGGAGCAGAAGTGGGTTCTCGCACGACATCTCCAGGAGATCTGGGAACCATGGTTGGCTCTGCCAGAGGGGTGCGATGAGCAGTAGTAATATCTTGTGGGTGCGTGTGTGTATCGTAGCACCCGTGGAATCATGGAGAACGGTGGGAATGCATACGCTCCTTGAGTGGGCCAATTCTGTAGGAATGCGTCCGTGGCTTCGCTTTCCGGCTCCAGGAGCCAGCTGTAGTACCTCGGTAACTGGTGGTTGGTCCTGGATGCAAACAGGTCTATTGCGAGTGGGTGCTTCCACTGTTGCAGTTCTTGGAATATCTCCCTGCTGAGTGTCCAATCGCTGGTGTCTCGCCAGTGGCGCGAGAACCAGTCTGCTGTCAGGTTGGAGACTCCCGGTAGATATTCCGCTTGTAGCGTGATGTTCCGCGAAAGGCAGAACTTGTAAATGTCTTTCGTGGCTTCTGTCAGAGCTCGAGACCTGGCCCCGCCTAGGCGGTTGATGTACTGTACTGCCGACACGTTGTCCATGCGGAGCAGGATGCAGCAGTTCGATTTGTCCTTGGCCAGACTGCGGATGGCGAAGGACCCCGCTATCAGTTCCAGGCAGTTTATGTGGAGTTCGGTCTCGTCCCCTCGCCACAGGCCTCCCGTGGCGTCTGTGCAGTGTGCGCCCCATCCCCATAAGCTGGCGTCCGACTCCACGATGAAGTCTAGGGAAGGGCCAAAAATTGCCTTGCCATTCCATGCTTGAATGTGCAGTAACCACCATCGGAGTTCCGTTCTCACCTCCGTCGACAGTGGGATCCAGCTGTCGTATGAATGTCCGGTGCGTAGGTATTTCGCTTTCAACCGTTGCATGGCTCTGTAGTGCAAGGGGCCCTGGAATATTGCTTGAATAGAGGAGGAGAGGAGTCCCACGATCCGGGCGAGCATCATGAGCGTTATGATGTACCTTGTCTTGGGTAACCGAAGCACGCAATCCTTCGAGTCGATATCGAACCCGAGGAATTGGACAGATTGGGAGGGGGAGAGAGACGATTTCTGTCTGTTCACCATGAAACCTAAAGATTCCAGCAAGCGAACGACAAATTTTGTCTGCAATCTCAGTCTGGCAGCAGATTCGCAGAAGATTAGCAAATCGTCCAGGTATATCAGACACCGAACGCCCGAGGACCGAATGTGAGCCATTACCGGTTTCAGCCGCTTCGTGAAGCACCACCGCGCCGAGCTGAGGCCGAATGGCAGGCACGTGAACTGGCAGAGATTTCCGTGCCACAGGAAGCGTAGGAACCGACGGCTGTGTACGTCCATGGGTACTGACAGGTACGCGTCTTTGAGATCCAGGCGTGTGAACCAGTCGTTTTTGATGAGAAGATCTTGGAGGAGGTGGATTCCTTCCATTTTGAAGTGTCTGTATGTCACGTAGGAATTTAATTGTCGGAGGTTGATAACTGGTCTGTACTCGCCAGTTTTCTTCTTGACCAGGAAGATGTTGCTTATGAAGCCCTCCCCTCCTGTCGCGTACTGGATCGCGCCCTTCTTGAAGAGTGATTGGATCTCTTCGTCTACCAGGCGCCTTTGTTCCGCTGACATGTGTATAGGGGGGTGAGGAGTGGTCTGAATGGGTGTTGTTGAGAACTCTATGACGAAACCTTTCACCGTCTGGAGAACCCAGGCGTCTTTGGTAATAAGCTTCCAGTTCTGTAAGAAAAAGGACAGGCTGCCTGCTACAAAATTGGAAACGTTTTGGTATGAAGGTGTACTCACCATTAGAGAAACGGCCGCGGCCTCGGCCCCTGAAGCCTCTCGATCTTCCTGCCCCTCGGTACGAGGATGGTCTTTGCGTCGTGGAAGGGAAGAAGCTTGGGGCTTGTGAAAAAGGTCTGGAACCTGACGCCCAGAAACGGCTGGTGGTTCGGTTCCTCTGCCGACCAGCCCTTCCAAAAACACCTCTTCCGGGTGTATTGAAGACCTGCTTGAGCGAGGCCTGGGCCTTGTTCAAGGTGGTGAAGAGATTCACATGCTTTTTCAGCTCCGAGATAAAAGCATCGCCAAACAAGAGCCCTTGAGCTTTCGGTCCAAATTCTTTGGCAGCTAGATCCAGGACCTTACTATCGATTCGGATCAGTGCCGAATGGCGTCTTTCTGTGCACAGAGCAGCATTGGCGTTGCCTAGAAGGCACACTGATCGTTGGGCCCATTCCCGTATTATATTCGGGTCGAGCTGAGATCCTTGACTGAGTGCCAGGTCGTCAAAATATAAAATCTTTGCGATGGGGCCGGGTAGGTCCAGCACCTTGTCCTGTGCCGCCTTCATGCCCTTCTCCACACCCTTACGTGGGTCACGTCTTGAACGAGACATGAAGACCACTACTGTATTATCAAATTCGGGTGTAAGGGCTACTTTGTCCGGTATTAATGGTCTGGGGCATTCTGCCCTGAGGCGTGCCCGTACGTCCTTCTCTAAAAGTTTACGTAGCTAATAATGTATGAAGTCCGTCAAGTGTTCTGGTAGTGTCCATTCGGAAGAGCGTGGGTGCCGAATGGTACACTGATCAAATAAGGGGTTACCCTGGTCGTCCGTGAACTTTCCGTCTCCGGTTTTCCCGGCTTTCTTGTCGTAAGAATTATCTTCTTCTCGGTCGTCTTCGTCTAGAAACGTCTCCTTGACGAATCTCGAGGAGGTGGGGGGTAGGTCCTGCCACTCTTCCTCCTCCAATGGCGAGCCGTCCCCATTCCATTCGTGCACCACGTCTAGAGCGTGTGGTACATACGAATACTCTTCGTCTGAGGAGTGTAGTGCTCGGGGTGCCGGTGGCCGCCTTTCCGTGCTCTTACTCCGCTTAGCGAGTAATTTGCCTTTGGCTTTTGAGGACGGGGGGAACCCTTCCTTTGCCTCTTCGTCTTGGAGAGCTCGGATCCCGAGGCTTCCATTGGTTCTGGGGGGCTAGTGCCGCCCTGGCTTTGGGGTAGTGCCCTTAGTAGGGCTTTTTCACCGAGGCCGCCACAGCAGCGTTTATCATAGCCTGAAAATCTTGGCTGGTCTGAGTGTCTTCCATGACTCGTAATCTCTTCTCTCGTCCTGTAGGGCGAAAGGGAGAGTCAGTGGGGGCGTAGCGGTGGTTATTATATATATGGTGACGGCCCTCTGGTACAACTGGGGGTCGTCCGCCAGTCAGTGTGTAGAGGGAAAGGAGAGCCTGAAGTGTAGCAGATGGGAAAAAAGTGTCTGGGTGTATCCAGATTCACCACAATTGTATCAGAGTTAGGTGCACAAACAACAGGCAATCGTTATGAGCTGAGGTCTAGGCCTCCGTGCTTGTAATCGGGGTTCACCCCGGGTGGTGTGTCGTGGTGGACCAGAGGATACCCACATCAATGATATAGGTCAGTGGTTGACCGAGCATGCATATCTGGGGGGTCGCCCCAGGTGGTGTGCCGTGAAAAATACACAGAGGACACCCACATACAGTGTACGGCAATGTACAGTAAAACAGTAGGACCCTGTGTAGGGTGTACAAATAGCCTGTCCCTGGGCAGGGACGGTAATATTAAAATCCCGTGAGGGATATGACAGAGTATGACTGGACCTTGCAGGTGTGTCAGTATAGTCTGGCTCTGTGAAGGGTATAGCAATGTACCATATATCACCCTAGGTAGGGTATATGATATGCCCCTATATGGGGTACAGAGAGCCTGTATGACCTTGTGGGTCTGGAGACATGAATGTTGAAAAAAAAATATATGTCTCTTTAAATGCATGCATGTAATATAAATTCAATGCAGATGATACATAAAAAATCCTGTGTTGGGGGCGGGGCCTGACCGCTGAGCCGAGTGGACGCGGGCAGCAACAGCTCCTGAGCAAACGGACAAATACTCGCAGAATCTGCCAAAAACAATACCCAATCCGGGCCCTTGAATGCTGCTACCGAGCTGGGGACATCGAGATCTACCCATCGACACCTCAAACGCGGATATCCCGCTCGGCGCCGACATGCGGCCTACTCACATGGGCGGCATGGGAGAGACGGCCGCTCTTCCGCCGCTTCCATACCCGGCTGACACACTGCTGAGCCCACGTCCCCCCCCCTATAGACCGGCGGGGGTTATCCCGGTCCACATTCCACAGGGCCACAGGACCCTAAAAGCCTCCGCGACTACCTGCATCCCTTACTCACCCACCAAGATGGCGGCTGCTGCCCGGGCTGCTGGGCCTACACCCACCCAATCTCTACTGGCGCGACAGGCAGGCGTGATCCCCCAAGAGGACCGCATAACAGCAGCCTTCGACCATTTCTGGACACAGCTGTGGGCCACACTGGCTCGGAACCAGGCGACTACAACAGTCTCTCCACTACCCACTACCTCGCATGCACACAAACCGGCTCCCATACGCACAACTATGCCACAGACCGGTGCGAAGCAGCAGAGGAGATTGAAGGCTATGCCCAGACCACGCATTCAACGCAGCCAGCCTGGGTCCCGACATGCCATGAGACCCCCCACACACTGCCACCCGCTATCCAAGCCGAAGCGACATACTTGGAGAGCCTACGCTCAACCCGCGGCCAGCGGAGATGGGAGGATGACACAACGCATAGGCCACCCAAGGACACGCACAGCCGCCACTGATACCCAGAAGGTCTTTACCCCTGCACCGAGAGAACAGGGTGTGACACTAGCCTACAGATTTACATTGGGAGCGAAGAGGCCGACTTGCCGCCAAGCCCAGACCCCCTCCACTCAAGGTACTCACGGAGGACTGGGGGGCGGTGGCAGAGCCCCACCAGCTCACTTGACCGACGACATCAAGGCTCCATGGGACTCTTTGGACAGCACATCGCTCCTGCCAACCATGGGAGTTGGCTGACTTTCGCTGCTGTGCTGCGGGTGGGACTGCTGCCACGCCACCACTTCTATGCAGCTACAGTGGACTCTGCCTTGTATTATTGTTTTGTGGTGGCCCCCTGAGTTAAGGTACCATTGAGAGCTGGCTGACGTGTGCCATGCAGAATTAGCAATTAAAGGCTCACTTACAATAAGATTTAACCAAATCTACACTAAACTACAGCCTTAAGAAATGCCCAAAATGTTACCAACAAGTGTTATTTAGATGCGATGTAATATAATGCTATCCTAATCATTTCTATGTCTAGCTAGCCATGCAAGCTGCAAAACGTATACCTAGTTAGTCAGTTTAAGCAATATGTTAATATATGTTAATATACGTACTAATACGCTACAGCTGAACCTAGCATGTATGACAATGTTTAAATAATATAAAAAAGCAAACTGTGCCTTAACCTTATGGCTAGCACCTAACGACTACTAAGCTACAGAAATACTCCTAGATCAACATATTACAAGCTTTCTCCTATGTGGACGCTATTGCCAGACTAATCAATATGTATATGCTGTGCTTACTGACATCTCCACCTCTGACACGACTTGCTTCGACAGGTTAACTACTCTAACACACACGACTTCCCCTTTGACTCCACATGAGTTCATTTTAACTCTTGTAAGCGGAACATAGTTCAGTCTGGTTATGCTTACTGTTTAATTCTCAACTTCTTTCATAATCTGTTTCTCAAAAACAAAAAATGTGCAAAGTTCCTAACTGCCATACCAATGTTAAACTAAGACTGCATGATTGTTTGCATCGGCTGTTGTGGCAGTGCAAACGTGTTTGTTCTCTTTATGCACAAATAAAATAAAGATTGACAAAAAATCCTGTGTTGGCAGGCACTGAGGTATTAACAACCAGGGATATAGTGACAAAACTTGTACTCGTCCTCTCCCTTTATCCTACATGTAGGGAGGGTTAGCACATGTGTAGCCCGGCGGTCGGGTGAGTTACCGATCCGCCGAGCGAGCGGGGAAGGCGGCCACCCGGTAAATCGCAAGCCGCGAGATCCAAGATGGGCGACGCCTATTGTCCTCCCTATTGTCCTCCCCCTGAGAGGCGGGTGGGGGCCCTAAAAATGTTAACACCCCCCTTCCAGTGAATTGGGGTCCCCAAACCTCTAGTCACCCCCCTTCTAAAAAAAATGAATAGTCCCCTACCTAACCCCCTCACCATAAAAATAGTGAGGGGGGAACAATAACTAAGTGCCTGTAAAAAAAAGAAATAAAACTTACCATTTGATGTCTTCTTTTTTCTAAAATCTTATTTTTTCAGCCCCCAAAAAGGGCAAATAAAAAACCATAATACCCATCGCACTTTGAAAAAAAAAAAACCTGAGCGCAAAAAAATCTGACGAAAAAAAACCCCAGAGGCTGAAAAAGTTTCCTACGCTGTGTAAAATGACACAGAACACTCTGATTGGTTGGATTTCTAGCTAACCAATCAGAATTAAAATGGGTAAAAAATTTATTTAGGGTCCCCACCCACCGCTCAGGGGTGGGGGCCGGAGGGGAGGACAACAGGTGTCCCCCCTTATTGGTATTTAGGGCCCCCACCCACTGCTCAAGCGTGGGGGCTGGGGAGGAGGAAAATAGGTCCTCCCCTTATTCTAATTTTGTACCATCTCCCTACTTTTCTTGTAATAGCACAGAACTCTGGACTATGAAATCTTTACCTCTAGTCAATCCCCCTACATTGGCAATCACTAATAAAGCCTGAAATCTAGGGGGTTCCTTTTGGTCAATATTTCACTCACTAGTCAGAGGCTTAGCCTAAGGGCTTTGGATTTCAAATACCTGACTTTTTTCATGTTTTGGTTCAAACATTGTTGATTATCCTTTCAGCTAACACGTACATACAGAGTTACTTTGTGTGTGAGTGTTTTAGTTTAATTTTTTTAGTTAGCTGTTACCTTCCATTAGTGAAACTGATCACATGACCTTATACTTACAATCTTCTATGAGCATTTAACAAAGACATGACATTGATTATTACAGGAGAATACATGAAGTACAGAGGTGCAAAACATTAACCAAGCGCAGCACAAAATATAAACACATTATTATTTAGGGGTTGCTTAAAGGGACAGTGCAGGCACCATAACTATTTTAACTTACTGAGTTGGCTATGGTGTCTGGGGTCCGCAGATGCGGTTCCACATCAGTGTTAAACAGTTTACTCACCAATTACCAAAGGTATTCTGTCACCGTCAGCCTGCCCTCAATGACAGTATAGAAAAGAAAAGAGTCATACCCCACTTCACACGATGCCAGGGGTAGCAGGCCATGATATGTTGAGTGCCCTCAAAGCTCTGGTATGGCATTAATCCGCCTTTACCATATCATAATTGCAGGCTGGGCTGCAGGCTCCTGGGGACCGAGCATCTCTACTAAATGGTAAGTGACCCATTTAACAGTGATGTGGGATGTGGTACTCACAAGCTCAACACACCATAACCACTTTAATTCATTCAAGTAGTTATGGTACTTGTAATATCCCTTTAAGAGTTTAAAAATCTTAATTTGCTAACTATTTAAGTGTTCTTGCATAGCAAGACCACTTAATGTTATCTCACATATATATTATTATTCTTATTATAGCCAAATTTACCACCCTAACTCCTCCCACAGTTTTTACACTACATAGACAGTAATATACCAAAACGTGCGCATTGTTCCTGATTGGTGTGCTATTAATTTGTGGAACATTTTCACGAATGGTTCACGGAATATCGTCGTTCTTGTGGCGAAATTGGTCCCATAGGAATGAATGGCAAAATGTTCAAAACTAGAGTGGGAGCTGGCAAAAGCTGAAAAATCAGGACATGATTTCTAAACTGCCACCAAGCCCTCATTTTCAAGCCCACCTAGACAAATATTATATCAAAACGTTCAGCTATTCCTGCTGCCACTAAAAATGTCCACGGCTAAGCCATAGTCCTGATAGTTTTCACAATATGACCATTTGTTTGCAACTCACGCTGTCCATTGACATTCATTGAAACTTCAATCTAGCCAGCTCAAACTTGAAGGTCAATTTCTAAACTGCGACCGTGCCTTCATTTGTAATACTTCAGAAACATACTATGCATCAACATGTAGGTCTGGGTCTTGTGATTCTAACAATATAAAGCTCTTCGCTGTAGGATGTATAGTTTTTAAAATATGACCGTTTGAAGATGGCAACCGCCAAAATACTCTGACCTGTGCCAGGCTGGAGCAGCAAGTGATGTCATAGACAGGGCCTTTTGTACACCTGCTAATGTTTTTATAAATGTATGTTTTTATGTAACTGTGAAGCACTTTGGGCAACAACGCTGCAATTAAATGTGCTTAAATAAATAAAATTTGAAATGCATTTCTCACTCTATCAAGCTTGCCATGTGCACTTTTTAAATTTGATAAATCAATTGGTTAGTGTAATTTTTACTATCTTTACTCACTCCAAACACTCCACACAACTGCCCACTCCATAAAGTTACTCTGCCCAGTCCAACCACACAACAGTTACTCAAGCCACTCCACCCAGTTACTCTGCCCACTCCAGTTGTAGACTACTGGTGGAGGCAAGAACACTTCACACAATTTCCCCAGAAATTGTAGCTTTTCTAGTTTTATATATTATTCTACCTGAATGTTCATTGAGTGCTGGAGGTCAGATAAATATTTATTTGTAATATGTTTGCAAACATAGTTTACTAGCTACATTGGAACCAGAAGTCCTTTCATCACTGAGCTATGGCCACTATTCCATTACACCTGGTAGTATTACACCTGGATCCAAATGTACTCTTCCCTTCCCTGTCCCCTGGTCCCATAGTGTTAACTATACCTGGGGGCTAGGAGTCCCCATGCACTTAATAAATAGATAATCCATCAATCAAACCCATTACTACAGTCTAAAGAAGATGGGGTACAGTTACACAACAAGTAAATGAAAAGTATATTTTGATCCAGGTGTTGCCTGTGTAATAATTTCAGAGTCTGTACATAGACTTATTTATTAATCAGAGGAACAAATGACTACAATAATAATGCATGCATGCTTGCACAGGACGTGGATGGCTGTAGAGATGTATGGATCCTGACAAAGAAAGAAGATTAACTCTGAAGATGCCTGAATACCTATTAATACAAAGAATCGCTTATATATATAATGAATGTGTCGACTAGAGATGGGACAATCTGGGGTCTCACCTATAACTTGTTCTCAGTCCATGTTGGACCAATTTGTGTACAAGAGTAAAAAAAAAAAAGTTAATAATTATGGATAAATGAAGTTTTTTTTTTAAATAAATGAGCTGTATATTATATAACACTAAATAGTTCCAAACGGTACTGCTAAAAGGGGAAAATCTCACGGACGATATGTGGCAGCTCGGAACGGAGTGTTTAGAGGACTTGTGAAGGCTTCTCTGGCTCCTGGCACGTGGACAGCATACTGTAAAGTTTGGGAGTTATGGGAGGCCTCGTGGGCCAGGTTGGAGCTGGAGAAGTGCAGCTAGGCGCGCCTTGATGCCCTATTGTGGTTCACGTTTGAGCTCATGGCTTGTGGTGCTTCCCCGGCAGTAGTGGACAAGAACATCGCTGTGCTTGCATTTTGGTTCAGCTGCGCGGTTGGGGGGATTTGACAAAGCATTTTGTGATACGACAAGCTGTTCTGTTTGGCGCGGCGTTTGTTTTGCCCTTTTTCTGGGCTTTTCGTATTGGGGAACTGGTCAGTGCAAACAAGCAAGGTCGGGGCGGCATTCAGGAGTCGGATGTCACTACAGGAGTGGATACAGAAATAATGGGTCAATGCTTTTTATTTTGGGGACATATGATGTTATATGGCGGGATGGGGGCTGGGCAATGACTTTAATTTATTGTTATCAATATTAATAAAGATGTGGACATATGGACCCATACACCAGTGTCAGTGTGTTTTGGGGGTAAGTTTTGGGGGGAATTCCACCTACACACATGGCGACTATGCGCCTGTCATGAAATGTAAAACTACACAAGTGTTGTGTCAAATCACCTACATATGTGTAAAATAATACATGGGGAAAACATACCAGACTATCAAATTACCGTATATACTCGAGTATAAGCCGACCCGAATATAAGCCGAGGCCCCTAATTTTATCCCAAAAAACTGGGAAAACTTATTGACTCGAGTATAAGACTAGGGTGGGAAATGCAGCAGCTACTGGTAAATTTCTAAATAAAATTAGATCCTAAAAAAAATATATTAATTGAATATTTATTTACAGTGTGTGTATAATGAATGCAGTGTGTGCGTATGTGTGTGTGTATGAATGCAGCGTGTGTGTATGAGTGCAGCGTGTGTGTATGAGTGCAGTGTGTGTGTGCATGAATGCAGTGTGTGTGAGTATGAATGCAGTGTGTGAATGCAGTGTGTGCAGGGCCGGTGTAAGGATATTTGCCGCCGTAGGCAAAAAATTTTTTGCCGCCCCTCCCCCCCCCCATATGTCCTGACTTCCCCTCCTCCTCCCTCAGTGGTCCTTACCTCCCCACCCCCGTGTTCCTTCACCCCCCCCCAGTGGTCCTGACTCACCCCTCCCCTAGTGGTCCTTACCCTCCCCTCCCCTAGTGGTCCTTACTTCCCCCTCCCCTCCCATAGTGGTCCTTATCCCACCCCCTCCCTCTCATAGTGGTCCTTATCCCCCTTCTCCCTCCCATAGTGTTCCTTATCCCCCCCCCATCCCTCCCATAGTGGTCCATATACCCCCCCCTCCCTCCCATAGTGGTCCTTATACCCCCCCTCCCTCCCATAGTCGTCCTTATCCCACCCCCTCCCTCCCATAGTGGTCCATATACCCCCCCCTCCCTCCAATAGTGGTCCTTATCCCCCCCTCCCTCCCATAGTGGTCCTTATCCCCCCCTCCCTCCCATAGTGGTCCTTATACCCCCCCTCCCTCCCATAGCGGTCCTTATACCCCCCTCCCTCCCATAGTGGTCCTTATACCCCCCCTCCCTCCCATAGTGGTCCTTATACCCCCCTCCCTCCCATAGTGGTCCATATACCCCCCCTCCCTCCCATAGTGGTCCATATACCCCCCTCCCTCCAATAGTGGTCCTTATCCCCCCCCCCTCCCTCCCATAGTGGTCCTTATACCCCCCCTCCCTCCCATAGTGGTCCTTATACCCCCCCTCCCTCCCATAGCGGTCCTTATACCCCCCTCCCTCCCATAGTGGTCCTTAACCCACCCCCACCCTCCCATAGTGGTCCTTATACCCCCCCCCCCTCCCATAGTGGTCCTTACACCCCTTTTTTTTTGTTATTATTAATTTTTTTTTTATTCTTATTATTTTTATATTATTATTTCTTATTTTATTTATATATATTTTTTTTCGTCCCCCCTCCCTGCTTGATATATGGCAGGGAGGGGGGCTCTCCTTCCCTGGTGGTCCAGTGGCAGTTCAGTGGGGGGGGAGAGGGGGGCTGGCAGAGCTGTAACTTACCTGTTCTGCAGCTCCTGTCAGCTCTCTCCTCCTCTGCGCCGTCCGTTCTGCTCTTCTGTCAGCTTACACTGTAAGTCTCGCGAGAGCCGCGGCTCTCGCAAGACTTACACTGGGAGCTGACCGAGGTGCTGAACAGACGGCGCAGAGGAGGAGAGAGCTGACAGGAGCTGCAGAACAGGTAAGTTACAGCTCTGCCAGCCCCCCTCTCCCCCAGTCTGTATTATGGCAATGCAAATTGCCATATTACAGACCTTGACTCGAGTATAAGCCGAGTTGGGGTTTTTCAGCCCAAAAAATGGGCTGAAAAACTCGGCTTATACTCGAGTATATACGGTAATGGTGCTTTAACATGTTAAAACAGTTTATGGCAAAACTGCCACCCCCATTTTTAGAGAACACATTAAGAACATTGTTTTTTGGATTATTATTTTTTTTTGGTGATGCACAAAAGTGACAAGAAATATTGCATCTTTGCCATATGCTTGTTCAGCCATAATTGTTTTGTTTTTTCTTTCAGTGCACCCCTACATAGTATAAACCATTTTTTTGAAGGACAAATAGAGATTTCTTGTGATATATACAAATCCTGCTTAACCCCTTAAGGACTGAGCCAAATGTACACGTTGTGAACAAAACAAAACGTAAACAAAACCTGGCATTTGCGTTATATGTCTGTCCAACCGTAATTCACCTCTTTCATATTAAATGCACCCTGTGACAAAGTGCCCTTCGCCACTTGTGCCTGGAGGGGACTACTGGCTAGCCTCCTGCCTTCCGACTATGGCCCCTGTGCTGATAGCTGTATTTTACCCTGCAATAAGGTTTATTTGGGTATTTCTGCCGGGATGTTCGGGACTTTCAGTATGTGAGTAGTGCTACCCCAGATAGCTATGCCATGGAGCCTAGTTGTGTAACGAAAGACTATGGAAAAGACTTTGGCTCCATGGCGATTGAATTGTATGTATGTGATCTAAGCGCCATTCAATAATAATGTGCACTCAGATCTAAGCCATCTGGGGATATGTTGCATGTATATGTTTTATGCAGTAATTGTAACATTGTGTTATTTTATGTATTTTTGTAACCATGTGGTTAATTGAGTCTTGCCTCTGTCCTGGGAGATAATTTGATTACTTCCCAATTTATCTCCAGGATAGAGAGTAGGGATTGTGATGTCACTGTGGGAGTGTTTTGTTTGTATTGTCTGTGATTGGTTGTACTGTGTCCCACACTGTGGGATGTCCCCTTGCATGGGGACTTGCATAAAAGCCAGTGTGTGGTAATTAAAATCAGATCATCTTGAACCTTTCTTGAAGCCTTGGCTCATGTTTGGGGGAAGGGATACCTACACTCTGGGGATTGCTATAATCACTTACTCCCCAGAGTAAGCTCTCACAATAGCTTGATTTGTTCCTGCTACGCTCTCTGGATTTAGGAGAGGTTCACCCACTGGGAGCTGGATCCTGGTCGTGGATCCAGGGTGGGTGGAGACGGCGAGACCCCGGCGCAGCTGTATCGCTGGAAGTGGGGTATGCAGTGCTGATGGTGTCGGTTGGAGTGCTTGGAGTCCTCAGCGAGCACTAGGCGCATCGATTGGCGGAGGTACTCATTCGGAGTGCCAGCGTTCCGTCACCCCCTCCCCCTTGTTATATATCGTTTTATTCAGGGGAAACAGGGCTTTCATTTAATATCAAATATTTAGCTATGAAACATAATTTAATATGAAAAATAAGAATTTTTTTAATTTTTTTAGTTCTACATGACATTTTAACTGTCAATGTGAGTAGTGCTACCCCAGATAGCTATGCCATGGAGCCTAGTTGTGTAACGAAAGACTATGGAAAAGACTTTGGCTCCATGGCGATTGAATTGTATGTATGTGATCTAAGCGCCATTCAATAATAATGTGCACTCAGATCTAAGCCATCTGGGGATATGTTGCATGTATATGTTTTATGCAGTAATTGTAACATTGTGTTATTTATTTATTTTTTTTTTTTTTTTTTTTTTTGTCGTTCAACAAGCTTTATTAGTGTCTTCAGTTCAAATTACAGCAGGGTGGTCAAGATATAACGTAATAGACACGCAGGTCTCATGGAAACACATATAACAGTAACATAAAGCTTAGGATAAACAAGTGACATTGACATGAAGTCCGATATAAAGCTTTTGTCAAGACAAGCATGAAATGTCGTCATGTGGCCTAATTGGCTTGAGTTTCGTCTGCTTTTAAGTTTAAAACGACTTCATTCAGCACAGACATTTCGGAACGTGTCCTGAACTGTGTATAATAACAAGTAACTTTAAATTTAACAGGTAATCATATTATTGGAGACATGCAGTTCCCAGTGAATATTGTACGGATAACAATTGGGACGCGATGTGCATTATAAAGGAATGGTGCGAGAGTATGTTTAACCCGTCAGAGTAGGCACATGGGTGACCAAGGTGTGGCGTAGGTATTAGGTAGTCTGATAGTTCGAATGTTATATCAGCCTGTAGGGTATTTCGGGTTCGGTCAATCCGCCTATGGTTCGCTTTTCCAATAAGGCGGTTGTGATAGTCAGGTCATATTTAGTGGTCATTTGCTGTGTGGGGTTGTTCCATGTTCGTGTTTTGTGAAACCGTGGCTGAGGTGTGTGTCTCTAATCTGATGAGTGAATGCAAGTGTGTGAAGCAACCGTTAGTAATCTCGGGTTGTATCGAGCTACTTCTGTTTTTCGATTAAGTCACGGAGCTTTGTCCGAGTACTGAAAGGCATGTTGAGTGAGAAATAGAAGGGGGAGATACAGAGGTGGGGGGGGGGGGGGGGCAGTAACATGAGACAGCGGTTTGAAGAGAGGGAGAGCTGGGGTGGGGTGAGTGGGTGGGGGTTCCACTGCCCGTGCCCATGGCATCGCGTGGATCGTAGCTTGGCTCAATCTCCATTCGGAGGTGGGTGCAGGGTTCCTCGGGTCCGCTGACGAACGTCCCTGTCTGAGCTTTGGTCTGCCACATAAAGCAGCCACGGGCGCCATCTCTCCATATTCTTATCCTCGAGACCCAGAAGGGTGGCCTGTATTGATTCTGCTCTATAGATCTCCTCTACTCGTTCCGTCCATTGCGTTATTGTAGGAATATTCGTCTGTTTCCAGTATAGTGGAATCAGTGCTTTGGCCGCGTTTAGTAGGTGTCTACGAATGCTTCTCCTGTATGCCCCTATGGGGTCTGGTGTGGAATGTAGGAGGGCCGCCTCCGTGGTTAGGATTTCATCCGTTCCCAAGATTTCCCTTATTTTCCGTTGTACTTCTTCCCAAAATGGTTTAATGAGTGGGCAGAACATTGTGTTATTTTATGTATTTTTGTAACCATGTGGTTAATTGAGTCTTGCCTCTGTCCTGGGAGATAATTTGATTACTTCCCAATTTATCTCCAGGATAGAGAGTAGGGATTGTGATGTCACTGTGGGAGTGTTTTGTTTGTATTGTCTGTGATTGGTTGTACTGTGTCCCACACTGTGGGATGTCCCCTTGCATGGGGACTTGCATAAAAGCCAGTGTGTGGTAATTAAAATCAGATCATCTTGAACCTTTCTTGAAGCCTTGGCTCATGTTTGGGGGAAGGGATACCTACACTCTGGGGATTGCTATAATCACTTACTCCCCAGAGTAAGCTCTCACAATAGCTTGATTTGTTCCTGCTACGCTCTCTGGATTTAGGAGAGGTTCACCCACTGGGAGCTGGATCCTGGTCGTGGATCCAGGGTGGGTGGAGACGGCGAGACCCCGGCGCAGCTGTATCGCTGGAAGTGGGGTATGCAGTGCTGATGGTGTCGGTTGGAGTGCTTGGAGTCCTCAGCGAGCACTAGGCGCATCGATTGGCGGAGGTACTCATTCGGAGTGCCAGCGTTCCGTCACCCCCTCCCCCTTATTATATATCGTTTTATTCAGGGGAAACAGGGCTTTCATTTAATATCAAATATTTAGCTATGAAACATAATTTAATATGAAAAATAAGATTTTTTTTTATTTTTTTAGTTCTACATGACATTTTAACTGTCAATGTCATAATACTGTTTGCTTTTACTGCAATAAAATACACATATTTGTATTCAGCAAAGTCTCATGTGTAAAACAGTACCCCCTATGTACAGGTTTTATGGTGTTTTGGGAAGTTACAGGGTCAAATATTTGAAATTGAAATTCGCCAGATTGGTTACGTTGCCTTTGGGACTGTATAGTAGCCCAGGAATAAAATTTACACCCATAATGGCATACCATTTGCAATAGTAGACAACCCAAGGTATTGCAAATGGGGTATGTCCAGTCTTTTTTAGTAGCCATTTGGTCACAAACACTGGCCAAAGTTAGCTTTAGTATTTGTTTGTGTGTGAAAAATTCAAAAAACGCCAATTTTGGCCAGTGTTTGTGACTAAGTGGCTACTAAAAAAGACTGGACATACCCCGTTTGCAATACCCTGGGTTGTCTACTATTGCAAATGGTATGCCATCATAGGGGTAATTTTCATTCTTGGGCTACCATAGGGTCTCAAAAGCAACGTAACCAATCTGGCGAATTTTAATGTGAAAAAAATGAAACACAAGCCTTATATTTGATGCTGTAACTTTTGAAAACACTATAAAACCTGTACATGAGGGGTACTCGGGAGACTTCGCTGAACACAAATATTTGTGTTTCAAAACAGTAAAATATATATATATATATATATATATATATATATAAGTGTATGTGTATATATATACTTAGATCATATATATATAATATATATATATGATCTAAGTATATAATTGTTTTTTTTTTTACACTGATTTAAAGGACCACTCTAGTGCCAGGAAAGCATACTCGTTTTCCTGGCACTAGAGTGCCCTGAGGGTGCCCCCACCCTCAGGGACAGCCTCCCGCCTGGCTCTGGAAAGGGGAAAAGGGTTAAAACTTACCTTTTTCCAGCGCTGGGCGGGGAGCTCTCCTCCTCCTCTCCGCCTCCGTTCCTCCCCGTCGGCTGAATGCGCACGCGCAGCAAGAGCTGCGCGCGCATTCAGCCGGTCGCATAGAAAAGCATTCATAATGCTTTCCTATGGACGCTTGCGTGCTCTCACTGTGATTTTCACAGTGAGAATCACGCAAGCGCCTCTAGCGGCTGTCAGTGAGACAGCCACTAGAGGAAAAAGGGGAAGGCTTAACTAATTGATAAACATAGCAGTTTCTCTGAAACTGCTATGTTTATAAAAAAATTAGTTAACCCTAGCTGGGCCTGGCACCCATACCACTTCATTAAGCTGAAGTGGTCTGGGTGCCTAGAGTGGTCCTTTAATATTTTTTTTAATTTGATTTCCAGCCAGCAGGGGGACTAACTGTCATTACAGTTAGTCCCCCTGCTGGCAATGCATCAGCCAGCTAACCCGGCCATGTGATTGTGAGGTCCTCGCAAGGACATCACTCTCACATGGCCGGGGGGGCCCCCAGGAGGACGGACGTGCCGCAGGGGGCTCCCTGGGAGTCCCCCCAACCGCGATCGCTGGCGTGGGATCGCCGGCGACCGGGTAAGTAAAAAAAAAACGGAGGGCGTACTATTACGCCCGGCGGCGTTTAGAGCCGATTAAAATAGGGCGTAATAGTACGCCCTACGGTCTTAAGGGGTTAATATACAGTTGCAAAAAAAAGTATGTGAACCCTTTGGAATGATATGTATTTCTGCACAAATTGGTCATAAAATGTGATCTGATCATCATCTAAGTCACAACAATAGACAATCACAGTCTGCTTAAACTAATAACACACAAAGAATGAAATGTTGCCATGTTTTTATTGAACACACCATGTAAACATTCACAGTGCAGGTGGAAAAAGTATGTGAACCCCTAGACTAATGACATCTCCAAGAGCTAATTGGAGTTAGATGTCAGCCAACTGGAGTCCAATCAATGAGATGAGATTGGAGGTGTTGGTTACAGCTGCCCTGCCCTATAAAAAACACACACCAGTTCTGGGTTTTCACAAGAAGCATTGCCTGATGTGAATGATGCCTCGCACAAAAGAGCTCTCAGAAGACCTAAGATTAAGAATTGTTGACTTGCATAAAGCTGGAAAGGGTTATAAAAGTATCTCCAAAAGCCTTGCTGTTCATCAGTCCACGGTAAGACAAATTGTCTATAAATGGAGAAAGTTCAGCACTGCTGCTACTCTCCCTAGGAGTGGCCGTCCTGTAAATATGACTGAGTGTCAGCTAAAGACTTACAAAAGTCACTGGCAAATGCTAACATCCTTGTTAGCGAATCTACAATACGTAAAACACTAAACAAGAATAGATTTCATGGGAGGATACCACAGAGGAAGCCACTGCTGTCCAAACAAAACATTGCTGCACGTTTACAGTTTGCACAAGAGCACCTGGATGTTCCACAGCAGTACTGGCAAAATATTCTGTGGACAGATGAAACCAAAGTTGAGTTGTTTGGAAGAAACACACAACACTATGTGTGGCGAAAAAGAGGCACAGCACACCAACATCAAAACCTCATCCCAACTGTGAAGTATGTGGTGGGGGCATCAAGGTTTGGGGCTGCTTTGCTGTGTCAGGCCCTGGATGGATTGCTATCATCGAAGGAAAAATTAATTCCCAAGTTTATCAAGACATTTTGCAGGAGAACGTAAGGCCATCTGTCTACCAGCTGAAGCTCAACAGAAGATGGGTGAAGCATAGAAGTAAATCAACAACAGAATGGTGGGGGCGGGGCCTGAGCATGGAGCTGAGGAGACGTTAACCTCAGGAGCTCCTGCAACAAAAGACAAACAAATCGATTTTACATAACTTAAACGACGATCGATCGTGGTACAAAGGCCACCAAATCAGAGGGGACACCGAGCGGAACATTATGACACCATTCAAGCAACAGGGAAAAGGTTATCCGCTCGAGCGTCAGAGGCCTACTCACATGGCAGGCGCAGGAGGGACGGCCGCTCTCCCGCCGCCAAGACTGGCTACCTTGGAATGCCCGGGTCATCCCGGTCCACATAATCGCACAGAGCGCTCACCCTTGGCATGCTCTAGGACATAACCAGGACCGGCAGAAACTGCGAGGCCCAGCCAAGATGGCCGTCGACAGTAAGCAAGGTCCGGCCCAGCAGAACCATGGGCACCCGATTCACTCACCTCTGGCGTCCGCGGATACACTGGACACCGCCTTTGAGTGCTTCTGGGCAAAATGGGAAGCCCGACTGACAGCGGCGGCGCAGGAGGCTCGGACAGCACGGGAAACTTGGAGACAATCTGAACTGGGGCGGCAGAAGCCCCGACTCGGTGAGACAGCCCCGAAGAGGGCAACAGCTGAACCAGCACGTCCACCGGGGCAGAGACCCACTAGAAGAGCGGCAATAGCCCAACACCCCCGCAGACGGAAAGCCACAAAACGCCTTCTCCGGAGATCACCTCCACAATGCGGGCAGAAAGCCTCCATCTGCTTTCCATACAGGAGGAGAGGGGGCGCTTTACATCTGATGACAGGTACGGAACACCGCAGAACATCGCCCCAGTCCAACATCCAAAACGACAGACAGGCGAATGCTTATCCATGTCTGCCAAACGCCCCGATGTACAAAAACAACCCAAGGAAGCGGCACCCCATTGCATACCAGGCCACCAGGGTGGGCATTGGATGACGGACACAACCAAATGCGAGAACTTACACCACCCACCATGGTAGTAACGCAACACCCAACCGCACAACCCAGGAACAATGACTCTAAGTTCAAATTTTATTATAACTTTCGCTGTTATGATCCAGTGTTTTGTACCCTCAGTTCTTACTAGTTATGCACTAGCCGGACAGCTATACTAGACCAATGCAGGGTTTTGTGTCAAAATTGTATAATGTATCAATGTATGCCGTTGGTTGAGTGCCTAATATAAAATGGCTACCTGTGTCCAACAACTACGTTACGTTTCACTGAGACACCTGTTTCTTTTGACTGCGCTGCTGTCTTGTCTAATTTTGTCTGCCAAGGACTCTTTACTGCAGCTGAACATGGTTTGCATTAGTCTCCTTCCTTTTTCAGTTTATTGATTTTTTTTATATATTTTTTTTCTTCCCTATTTTAACTCATGTAATCAGTGCCAGTGTACTAACTTCGTATTTCTGTATGCAAGCCCACTACATGGTTTTTAAGCGATATAACTAGCCCTAGCTTGGTTGTTATTCTGGAGTCCAAATGCACTAGTCTGTTCACATAACTAGCGATGTACAGCCTGTCTGAGTAGTGAATACTAAGTAATGCCTAAGCAGTTCTATTTCTAGCGAAATGTTATCCTGATCCTCACAAGTTTTGCGTTATACAAACAACCACTTTACAGCCACCTTGGCAGCAGAACTTGTCTAGTTTAAGCGTTATACCCGATTCGTTCTATCTTTTATCATTTCAAGCATATAGCCTATCTTATTAAGCATGCGTATACCTGTAAAGCAAATTATAATATAACATGTACTGAAGCATATTTCTTTAACACATAAAAAGTGCAAGTGTTTTCTCATGTCATGACACTGTATAGAATTGTTTATCTACATTGAGCCTGTAGAAGCTGTCGTGGCACTGCAAGCCCGTATGTAAATCTTTTGTTGCACACCAAAATAAAGAATTAAAAAAAACAAAACAAAAAAAAAACAACAGAATGCCTTAAACAGAAGAAAATACGCCTTCTGAAGTGGCCCAGTCAGAGTTCTGACCTCAACCCGATTGAGATGCAGTGGCATGACCTCAAGAAAGCGATTCACACCAGACATCCCAAGAATATTGCTGAACTGAAACAGTTCTGTAAAGAGGAATGGTCAAGAATTACTCCTGACCGTTGTGCATGTCTGATCTGCAACTACAGGAAACGTTTGGTTGAAGTTATTGCTGCCAAAGGAGATTCAACCAGTTAAATCCAAGGGTTCGCATACTTTTTCCACCTGCACTGTGAATGTTTACATGGTGTGTTCAATAAAAACATGGCAACATTTCATTCTTTGTGTGTTATTAGTTTAAAGCGGCACTGTCATGCCGAACTTACCTTTCATCAATCTCTTCCTCTTCTCCCCTCTCTCAGGATCTGTTATTCTTTTCTTCCTGTCTTCTTTAGTTTTCTTTAAAATCATAAGACAAAGTAGGGACTCTTTGCCTTATGGAGGATTCCTCCGCTTGACCAGCTCTGACCAGCGGAGGAGCAAAGTGTGCTTCATGTGTGTAGGTAGCGGTTACGTGTGGTGCGACACAATACATCACCCCCATTCAAACCCTTAACCCAATCAAAACTAGGAAACATATATGTGTGGTATAAAAAAGGCCACAGCTTTTATTTATAATTTATCAAACATATTTATAAAACCAACCATAAATAAAACAAGGTATAAACATTATTTAACTTGAACTAGTCCTTGCCAACCGTACCACCAACCCTCTAGGGTACACGCCCTACCGAGGCATCAGCCCTCCCCCCTCGTCCATGATACCTGGCCTTCACCTTGGCCTTCCAATACCACATGCCAACCCCTGGCCACCATTCCTGGCACAGAGGGCACGCGCAAATACCCAAACCTTTCCCGAGGTTAGGGGAGGGGGCCCGACCCAGCATCCTTCTTTTTCTTGTACTCCACTTCCCAATTGGTTCGGCAAGGACCATACCCGCCGGCTGTGACAAGATATTGAACACCTACAGAGAAAGGAAACAAAACAGCAAAAAAAGGGGAGGGAGGGAGATTGTCACCTTGCCGTTATTTTAAGATGGCTGAGGTGAAGGGGACAAAATGTCCGTTATTTATACAACCCCACCCAAACCCTTAACCTAAATGCCACACCCATTTTACACCCACACCCACCACACCCACACATGCCTCCTATCCGGCTAGCTTTCAGCCCGCCTCCTCTGGGCCTTGTGTGTAGGTAGCGGTTACGTGTGGTGCGACACAATACATCACCCCCATTCAAACCCTTAACCCAATCAAAACTAGGAAACATATATGTGTGGTATAAAAAAGGCCACAGCTTTTATTTATAATTTATCAAACATATTTATAAAACCAACCATAAATAAAACAAGGTATAAACATTATTTAACTTGAACTAGTCCTTGCCAACCGTACCACCAACCCTCTAGGGTACACGCCCTACCGAGGCATCAGCCCTCCCCCCTCGTCCATGATACCTGGCCTTCACCTTGGCCTTCCAATACCACATGCCAACCCCTGGCCACCATTCCTGGCACAGAGGGCACGCGCAAATACCCAAACCTTTCCCGAGGTTAGGGGAGGGGGCCCGACCCAGCATCCTTCTTTTTCTTGTACTCCACTTCCCAATTGGTTCGGCAAGGACCATACCCGCCACTAGCCCCGCTGCATTTACGCCTAAATCAGCGGGCGCGACCCCCAAGCAACGCCATGGCCTGCTCCAACGCATCCTGCAGCTCTAGGTTAAACAAGTCCAAACCGACATCAGTGAGATGGACCCCATCCGGGCGAAAAAAGATAGCCGCCTCCCGCTCAAAAATACGGTGTCGAACTGCCAAGCCCCCGATACCTAGCACAAACTTGGAAACCCGCTTATTAATCTTTATTCGACAGCGCTCCATAGCACCCTGATCGCGTGCGCACTTCCAATAGTTCCTGGAAACTATTCCTGACCATATTAAGCAAATTCTTGGAAAAAGTACTCGCAAGCGCGCCAAGTCTCGCCTGATCAGCTCCCCTAAGCCCCACGCGGGCAGTGAACCTAAATCGTTCCCTCCCAGATGCACCACCAAGATATCCGGGATTCCTAATAACGTGGATAACTGCACGACCTCAGGCAACAGCTGACCCCATTTCATGCCCCGGAACCCGAACCACCGGACCTCCGCCAGCTCCCGAGGTATTCCAAGCCTTGTCCCACCCGGGCGAACCCCAGCCCGCAGGTGGGCCCAGTAGATGTAGGAATGACCGATTATCCAGATCCGTCGGCCGGGCCCTGTGGAGAAAACACAAGGGGAATACCGATCAGCCGAGTGGGCCGAACATAGGACCGAAACCTCCCCGATTCCCATCTACCAATCCTTTGAATGGCCTGGTCCGAGAAACCTAAACGAGAGGCTTCCGTAGCGGCCCCAATCCGAAAAGAGTGACCCCCAAAGTCTGTGCTCGAAATACCCAGATGTTCGAGTGCCAAACGGAAAACCCGGAGAAATTGGAAGCGAGAAAGAAAAGACCCATCCCCATGGATTAACAATGGGCCTACAACATCCGGGCGACACAGAAGGTAAGATTGAAAAGCTGCGACGGGACAGACAGCCGAGCCGGGAATGGCGCGAAGGGACACCCATGCCCCCCTACCAAAAATGTCAGTTTTCGACTTTCGCACCAAAAAACGCACCGTATCATCCACGACCGACACATCATGGAACAACAAGCCGCCTGGAATCCGCTTGCTAGGGCTCACAAGTTCCCCAATCCGCAGAGCACCAAAGAAGGCGAAAGAGAAAGCCACCCGAAACAAACGCGCTTCGAAATCGGACAAACAGACCCTGGATAAGACCGACGCGATACCAAGTAGCAGTGCGCCAGAAACCGGTCTCCTGGAATCCCGAGGCTGCGGACCTCTACGCCAGCCACGCATAGCGAGCCGGACCATGAAATCTTTGGTCACATCCGGCACGCGAGTCAGGTTGAACCAGAAGCTCAGACCTGACAGCTTCCCCGCTACCGTGGCTGGGGAACAACCACTAGCCTCCCAAAACCAGAGCAACCGTAAAACCCCCTGAACCCTCTCCGCAGATGAAGAAAACCCACCTTGGTCCTGCTCCAGAGCGACCCAGTCACCCCATGCCTTACCGTACCGGGCCCAAGTAGCATCCGACACTGAAGACCGAATCCATTCCCTTATTCGCTCAGGCCAAGGGACCATAGCTCTCTGGGACAGGAAAGGCCCTTCGTATCTGCTTCGGGCGCGATCTGACGAAACACCTGCCATTGGAAACGAGAAAGGGCGTCAGCCGTGGTATTCTCTACACCGGGAATATGCACAGCGCGACATGTAACGTTCAAAGACAGGCAACGCAGAACCAAGCTCCGCAGGAGCCTGACCACCGGAGGAGAGGAGGCTGTCAACCGATTAATGGCCTGGACAACGCCCAAATTGTCACAGTGGAACACGACACGCCTGTCCTTGATCTCCGGCCCCCAAAGATGGAGAGCCACCACAATGGGAAAAAGCTCCAAGAACGCCATGTTCTTGGTCAGGCCCGAGTCGAACCACGATCTTGGCCAAGGTTCTGCGCACCATTGTTTTCCCATGATAGCCCCAAAACCCGACGAACCCGCGGCATCCGTAAACAGGTGCAGCACTGAGTTTGCTACCTCGGGCTGCTGCCAGTAAGACCTACCATTGTACCCTTCCAGAAAAACCGCCCAAACCGCTAAATCCTCCCTGAGCGGTTTGGTCAGGCGGACGAAGTGGAACGGCTTCAGTATCCCTGACGTGGCAGCCGCCAGGCGTCGGTTAAATACTCTACCCATGGGCATAATCCGACAGGCAAAGTTTAATTTGCCCAACAAGGACTGAAGTCGTTGCAGCGTGATCTTCCGCAAGGAGCTCGCCTCCTGGACCACCCCACGTAGATCAGCCAACTTGTCCAACGGAAGCCGACATTCCCCGACGACCGAATCAATCTCGATCCCGAGGAAGCACAAGCACGTGGAAGGGCCAATCGTTTTGTCAGGTGCCAGCGGCACGCCGAACATACAGGCCACATCCGACACTGCTTGTAAGATCTGGGAGCATATCGGGGAATGCGCGGGGCCCACACCCAGAAAGTCATCTAAGTAGTGAAGCAGGGAATCGTAACCGGACTCCATTCTCACTACCCATTCTAGAAAAGAGCTGAAGCATTCAAAATAAAAACAGGATATTGCACAACCCATGGGGAGACACATATCCACGTAATAATGACCTTCAAATGCACATCCCAAGAGATGATGACACTCTGGGTGAACTGGTAGGAGGCGAAAAGCAGACTCGATATCAGTTTTTGCCATGACTGCCCCGGGGCCAGCGGCCCTGACTATGCCCACAGCCGCGTCAAAGGACGCATAGGAAACGCGGCATAATTCAGCTGCAATGTCATCGTTTACCGAGCACCCATGAGGGTGCGACAGGTGATGAATCAGCCGAAACTTCCCCGGTTCCCGTTTGGGCACCACGCCCAACGGTGAAACCCTTAGATCGGGGAGTGGCGAATCCCGAAATGGGCCCGCCATTCGGCCCAGCGCCACTTCCTTCGCCAGTTTTTCCTTGACCACCCCTGGATATTCAGAAACAGATCTCAGGTTTCTGCAAAAACCGGAGACCTGCCGAGGCCGGTGAGGGATCCAAAACCCCTGCCCAAATCCCTCCAGCAATAAGGCAGCCGCCTTCTTATTCTTATAACGATTTAGCCATGGGCGCATCGCGTCGACGTCCACCGGCGTCTTCGCCCTTAGCGCCCACGGAGTCCCCTTTGTCGCCAGTTTTGGCTCGTTTGAAGCATTTTGAAGCGGGGTGGGACCCACCGCACCCCGAACACTCATGCTTGAAGCGACAACTAGACCCGAATTTGCATTGGCCATCGTTATATTGCCAACAGCAGCCTGTTTTACGTTGCCCGGCCGACGCTGCGGTTGAAGAACCCGCGCCGGCCCCCCCAAGAAAGGACGACAAGCCCCCTTGATGTGAGGCTGGGCGGGTCATGATAGCTAACCACAAGCCAATGTCCATTTGATCCCAGCCCATGGAAGGCCGAACCGCTAAACGTTGGCGGAACTGCTCATCATACCGCCACCAACCTAAACCGCCGTACACCCGACAAGCGGTCCATATGACGTCCTGGTAGCAGAATAGGGAAGAACATTTGGCGGGAGTCTTCTCACCTATAACGCTGGCTAAGATCGAAAAGGCTCGGATCCAGTTTCCGAAAGTTTTCGGAATCTTTCGGTACCGAAACTTTTCTTTGTCCTTTTCGGACTCTTTAGCGTCAGCGTCAACCCGGGGAAGATCTTCCATAGGGAGGAGAGAAAAGATTTCAACAAATTCCCCCTTGTCTATTTTGGCGCGCAATTCCGGCGTGAGATGGAGGCCCAGAGGACCTGACCAGCACATGTACGCCGCACCGTGCGCAGCCGGAGCAACCCCCAAACCCGAGAGAGCAGCGGCGTCCCCGGCCGTGCCCACTGCAGTTTCCGGCGTCACCGGCAGTAACGCCGAGGTTGAGGGGCTGGGGGCCTGTGTCATATTAGCGGGCATTGGCGCCGCGACTGCTGAAGGATCAGACCCTGCGGAACTTGCCCAACCCGCCCGAAGTTGGTTATCTAACGCCACCGGGGGGGAAGCCCCGGGGCGATATCCCCGCTCAAGGGTTAGCAAAACCTGCTTCATAGCCTGGAGTACAGAACCCAATTCTAGCACTTCCCCTGCGCCAGCGCCCCCCAAACCCGACCCCGTTATACCGGAGTACTCACCTGCAGGAGCTGAATTGGCAGGTAGTAGCGGGACTTCAACATGCCCACCAGGCTGCAACGGCCCCAAGGGAACTGCGACCGCAGGAAGCACTGCACCAGTCACAGCATCAGGGAACCGACTTGTCAGCCGACCAGGGGTGACCTGTGAAGACAGGACAGGTGAAAAAGAACCCTGCCCACCCAACCCAGGTAATAGGGGACCCGCAGAAGTGGTAAAGACTGTGTGTGAAACTGGCATGGCAGAAAGAGCCCCAGAGGGGGCAGCATGGACCGTGGGTAATGGCGGGGCAGATGCAGAGGGCATCAGACCCATAGGGAGGGGGCCAAGGGGGGTAGGATGGGCAGGAGATAGTGTTGGGAGAGCTTGATGGGCGGCTGAGGATGATGAGAATGCAGGATGAACGGATGAGGTTGATGGGAGTGCATGCTGTCCGGCTGAGGATGATGGGAGTGCATGCTGGCCGGATGAAGCTGATGGGAGTGCCTGTTGAACGGATGAGGCTGATGGGAGTGTGGTAGTGGCCGGGCCAGGGGAGACAGAGCGGGGAGGATGAGAAGGGGGGGGGCTGTGCCCACGAGTAGCCGGACCTGGCTCCATACCCCGACCCCCCGAACCCCCCAACCCCCTACTGGTTGCCCTGCCGCCTCGCGGCCTACTCACCACTCCTGAAGAAGAGCCGGCCGCCGACCTCACTTGCTCGCGCTCCGCCTGGGATCCACCATGAGCCGAGCGCCTGTCAGGTGCTCGGGTTGTCGCCATCGTTGTGCTGGAAAGTGATCTCGCGGACGACCTCCTGGAGGCCCGCGAGATCACAGGAGCAGGAACCGGCGCGGGATGGCCATCACCTCCCCGAGAAGCGGCAGCCACACGGGTAGCTCTAGACCGCCTCGGGGAGGTGATGGCCATCCCGCGCCGGTTCCTGCTCCTGTGATCTCGCGGGCCTCCAGGAGGTCGTCCGCGAGATCACTTTCCAGCACAACGATGGCGACAACCCGAGCACCTGACAGGCGCTCGGCTCACTGACACGCTGCCGCCCGCGGCCGCGGGGGACCTGGCACGCGGGCCGGCAACGGGGCTCCTGCTCCTACCCCTCACCCGACCCTCCCGCGAGGGGCTATAACGGGTAGGAGGACGCGCCCGGCGGCGCGGAGTACCCTGGCTGCCGACAGAGGGAGCAGCTACCAGGGAGGCACCCTGCAGCCTTACCAGCTGGGCCTGCAGGTGCCGGCCACCGTCCTGGAGGGCCTCAGCCCGAAGAGCAGCAAGGATTCCGTCTATATCCATGCTTCTGGCCGTGGGGTAAGCAAAAGCAACACAATGATAGGAAACAGGGGGAGAGATTGTCACCTTGCCGTTATTTTAAGATGGCTGAGGTGAAGGGGACAAAATGTCCGTTATTTATACAACCCCACCCAAACCCTTAACCTAAATGCCACACCCATTTTACACCCACACCCACCACACCCACACATGCCTCCTATCCGGCTAGCTTTCAGCCCGCCTCCTCTGGGCCTTTTCCGCTGGTCAGAGCAATTTTCCCATGATCCCTAGCTTTCCTCCCTGTTCCCAAGATGCTTCCTGTCAGTATTGCCGAACGTCCTGTCACTTAGACAGAACCCCGGCAAAACTGCCGAATTGCATCCTAACAGAATGAGAAGAGTTTCTCCATTGGTGTTAGGATGCAATTCGGTACTTTGTTCGTATCGGAATTTCATTCTAATGAATGAAACTCCGATCCTATTTGTGCTGTGGCTGCATCTTGCAGCCGCTTAGTAGATAACTCCCTAATTCCCACGGTATCAGGGAGCTATCTACTAAAAGGCTGAAAGACCTAAATTGGTCTTTCAGTAAAATTTACTAATACTAAGTAAAAATTACTTAGTATTAGTAAATAATATGCCCCTACTCGCTATATCGCGAGTAGGGGCATGTGTAGTAAGCAGTGAGCAGCCTATAGCTGCTCACTGTAAAAAAAACAAAAACCTAATAACCCCCCCATCCTGGCCCCCACCCCTGCTCGGTGGGTGGGGGCCCTAATAAAACAATAAGGGGGGGGACCTACTGTCCGCCCCCCTGGCCCCCACCCCTGAGCGGTGGGTGGGGGCCCTAATAAAACAATAAGGGGGGGGACCTACTGTCCTCCCCCCTGGTCCCCACCCCTGCGCGGTGAGTGGGGGCCCTAATAAAACAATAAGGGGGGGACCTACTGTCCTCCCCCCCCGGCCCCCACCCCTGCGCGGTGGGTGGGGGCCCTAATAAAACAATAAGGGGGGGACCTACTGTCCTCCCGTCTGGCCCCCACCCCTGAGCGGTGGGTGGGGGCCCTAATAAAACAATAATGGGGGGGGGACCTACTGTCCTCCCCCCCTGGCCCCCACCCCTGCGCGGTGGGTGGGGGCCCTAATAAAACAATAAGAGGGGGGACCTACTGTCCTCCCCCCTGGCCCCCACCCCTGAGCGGTGGGTGGGGGCCCTAAATAAAGATATGGGGGGGGGACCTACTGTCCTCCCCCTCCAGCCCCCACCCCTGAGCGGTGGGTGGGGGCCCTAATAAAACAAAAAGGGGGGGACCTACTGTCCTCCCCCCCCTGGCCCCCACCCCTGCACGGTGGGTGGGGGCCCTAATAAAACAATAAGGGGGGGGACCTACTGTCCTCCCCCCTGGCCCCCACCCCTGAGCAGTGGGTGGGGGCCCTAAATAAAGATAGGGGGGGGGACCGACTGCCCTCCCCCCCCCGGCCCCCACCCCTGAGCGGTGGGTGGGGGCCCTAATAAAACAATAAGGGGGGGACCGACTGTCCTCCCCCCGCGGCCCTCACCCCTGAGCGGTGGGTGGGGGCCCTAATAAAACAATAAGGGGGGGGGACCTACTGTCCTCCCCCCCAGCCCCCACCCCTGAGCGGTGGGTGGGGGCCCTAAATGAACCCCCCCCCCCAATCAAGGTGACTAGGGGTCCCAAGCCCCTAGTCACCCCCCCCCCCCACCCAAAACAAACTATCCCCTACCTACCCCCCTCACCCTAAAAATTGTGAGGGGGGAATAAAATAACTAACCTGTAAAAAAAAAATCTTCTTTTTTCTAAAATCTTCTTTCTTCAGCCCCCAAAAAGGCCAAACAAAAATCCATCATACCCGTCGAACTAAAAATAAAATATAAAACCAGAGCGCAAAAAAAAAAACCCGACGAAAAAGAAAATACCCGAGCGCAAATCCATCTTCACCCATGGAGGGCTCCGCGCAGACTGAGCTCCGCAGGGCGGGGCAAGGCTTATAAAGCCTTGCCCCGCCCTGCAATTAGGCTAAGAACACTCTGATTGGTGGGTTTAAGCCAATCAGAGTGCTCTGTGTCATTTTACACAGCGTGGGAAAATTCAAAAGAACTTTCCCACGCTTGTAAAATGACACAGAGCACTGTGATTGGATGGCTTGAAATCCATCAAATCACAGTGCTCTGTGTCATTTTACACAGCGTGGGAAAATTCAAAAGAACTTTCCCACCTGTGTAAAATGACACAGAGCACTCTGATTGTCTTAAACCCACCAATTAGGCTAAGAACACTCTGATTGGTGGGTTTAAGCCAATCAGAGTGCTCTGTGTCATTTTACACAGCGTGGGAAAATTCCAAAGAACTTTCCCATGCTTGTAAAATGACACAGAGCACTGTGATTGGATGGCTTGAAATCCATCCAATCACAGTGCTCTGTGTCATTTTGCACAGCGTGGGAAAGTTCTTTGGAATTTTCCCACGCTGTGTAAAATGACACAGAGCACTCTGATTGGCTTAAACCCACCAATCAGAGTGTTCTTAGCCTAATTGCAGGGCGGGGCAAGGCTTTATAAGCCTTGCCCCGCCCTGCGGAGCTCAGTCTGCGCGGAGCCCTCCATGGGTGAAGATGGATTATTTTTTTGCCGCTCGGGTTTTTTCTTTTGCGTCCGGTTTGTTTTTTTGCGCTCTGGTTTCTTATTTTATTTTTAGTTAGACGGGTATGATGGATTTTTATTTGGCCTTTTTGGGGGCTGAAGAAAGAAGATTTTAGAAAAAAGAAGACGTCAAATGGTAAGTTTAATTTTTTTTTTACAGGTTAGTTATTTTATTCCCCCCTCACTATTTTTAGGGTGAGGGGGGTAGGTAGGGGATAGTTTGTTTTGGGTGGGGGGTAGGGGCTTGGGACCCCTAGTCACCTTGATTGGGGCGGGGGGGGGTGTTTCATTTAGGGCCCCCCCCACCGCTCAGGGGTGGGGGCCGGGGAGGGGAAGGACAGTAGGTCCCCCCCCCCTTTTGTTTTATTAGGGCCCCCACCCACCGCGCAGGGGTGGGGGCCAGGGGGGGAGCACAGTACCCTTATTGTTTTATTAGGGCCCCCACCCACTGCGCAGGGGTGGGGGCCAGGTGGGGGAGGACAGTAGGTCCCCCGCCCCTTATTGTTTTATTAGGGCCCCCACCCACCGCGCAGGGGTGGGGGCCAGGGGGGGGGGAGGACAGTAGGTCCCCCCCTTTATTGTTTTATTAGGGCCCCCACCCACCGCGCAGGGGTGGGGGCAAGGGGGGGAGGACAGTAGGTCCCCCCCTTATTGTTTTATTAGGGCCCCCACCCACCCGCAGGGGTGGGGGCCGGGGGGAGGACAGTAGGTCCCCCCCCCTCATTACCATTTTGGCCCCCACCCGCCGTCCAGGGGTGGGGCCCAGGGGGGGAGGACAGTAGGGTCCTCCTCCCCTCCTTATTACCATTTTTTTTTACAGTGAGCAGCCACAGGCTGCTCACTGTTTAATAGACATGCCCCTACTCTCGGTATAGCGAGTAGGGGCATTTGGGAGATTTTAATCTCCCTTATGCTATTATGGGGGTCATAAAGTAAAACATTTTCCACCCCTTCCTGTCAAGGCTGCACTTTGACTGACAGATGCACACTCACACTGACAGACGCACGCAGTGACTGACAGACGAACGCACTGACTGTCCGACACATACACACTGACTGACAGATGCACGCACTGACTGACAGTGGTGTATTTAGGTTTTGTGCTGCCCTAGGCAGGACGGTGCTCGGGCACCCCCCCAAGTTAAATTTTCCCCACCCTTTCCTGTCAAGGCCGCACTTTGACTGGGCACACTCACTGACAGACGCACACACTAACTGATAGATACATACACTCTCATATACACTGACAAACAATAACATACACACACTCACTGATTTGACACACTGAAAGACAGACATACACTTACTTGGACACACACTCACTGACAGACTCACTGACAGACGCACACTCTCACTGACAGACGCACGCACTGACTGACAGACGCATACACACTGACTGACAGACGTACGCACTGACTGACAGACGCATGCACTGACGGACCGACACATACACACTGACTGACTGACACACACACATTCACTGACAGACACATATACTCACTCAAATTCAGTGACACACACATTCACTGAAACATGCACACTCACTGACAGACACACACACACTTTCACTGAAACACACACACTTACATTCACTGACACACACATTCACTCACATTCACTGACACACACTCCCTCACATTCACTGACACTCACTCACATTCACTGACACACACATTTCCCCACACAATTATTATTATCATTTTTTTTTAAATCCACCCAGCCTCCCTAAGTTTGGGATAGCTGGGTGGATTTCTCACCTGGGGTCCAGTCAGGGCCGGCGCGTCCATAAGGCGGCACAGGCGGCCGCCTTAGGGCGCACGGGCTCTGGGGGCGCAAGATTTCAGTGACCGGCAGGAGGGAAGCTCTCCCTCCTGCCGGGCCACCATCTCGGCCCCCGGTGCTGTGTGCGGCTGTGCTAAGATCAGACGCGGCGAGGGAGCTCTAACCTCTCTGCTCTGCTCCCTCTGTGAGTGACAGTGTGCGTCTGTGAGTGACAGTGTGCGTCTGTGAGTGACAGTGTGTGCGTCTGTGAGTGACAGTGTGTGCGTCTGTGAGTGCGTCTGTGTGTGTGCATGTGAGTGTATGAGTGTGTCTGTCAGTGTATGATGAGTGTGTTTGTCAGTGTATGAGTGTGTGTCTGTCAAATCAGTGAGTATGTTTGTCATTGAGTCTGTGTGTGACTATCAGTGTGTTTGTCAATGAGTGTCAATCAGTGTGGGTCTGTCAGTGTCAATGAATGAGTGTGTGTCAGATCAATGAGTCTGTGTCTGTCAGTGACGTCTGTGTGTTTGTCATTGAGTGTGTGACTGTCAGTGTGTACAGAGTGTAGCGGAGCGCGGTACAGGAGCTTCTGTTTCCTGTACCTGGCCAGACTGACAGGAGGTGCTCACAGAGAGAGCACTCCCTGTCAGTTCGGCCGGGTACAGAAAACTGAAGCTCCTGTACCGCGCTCCGCTCCGCTACACTCTGTACACACTGACACACCAGGAAGGGGAGTGTGACCACTAAAGGGGTGTGGGGTGCACCAAGGGACAGGGAGGGAATGGGAGAGAAACGCGAGCCGACTTGTTATCTTATCCTACAACCAACAAATAAAGAGATTTACTAAAAAAGAATGGGAGAGAAACACCAAGAGACAGTGAAAAGAGGGGGTAGGGGAGAAGAACACTAAGGGACAGGGAAGGGACCATTAATGGTCAGGGAGGGGAGAGGGGCTGGTTAAGAGGCACATAGGTAAAGATGTTTTTTTGGGGGGGAGGGGGGGGCGGAAAAATGCATCTTCGCCTATGTACCTAAAAATCCAAGCACCGGCCCTGGGTCCAGTAGGGCTGCTGTGCAGGAAGGCGGCTGGACGTGCAGGTGGGAGGGCGGCGAGGGAGCACTTTCCTCTGAGCTCTCTGCTCAGCGCCCTCATGTGCTGCGGAGTGATGCCGGGAACCGGAATATGACGTCATATTCCGGCTCCCGGCATTATTGCGGGTCGCGCAAGGGAGCTAGTGCTGCAATGTAAAACATTGCAATTCCAGAGAACTGAAATGTTTACATTGCAGCACTAAGTCTGCCCTCAGTGGCTGTCAATCAGACAGCCACTAGAGGGCTTCCGGAATCGTAACAGACTTTTGGTCCGTTATGTGACGCTGGATGTCCTCGTGCTCTGCATGAGGACCTCCAGCATTAGATTTTTCCCCATAGGAAAGCATGCGCATTAGTCCCCGCTCGTCTTGGTGGGACTGAGGAGGGGGCAGAGCTTCGACCCAGTGCCGAGTACATTGGTGCTGGGATCAGGTAAGTAAACAAAAGAGTTTTAACCCTTTATTTACTAGGTGGGAGGGGCGAGGGAGGCAGTGGGATCAGTAGTGCCAGGAATACAGCTTTGTGTTCCTGGAATTACAATATCCCTTTAAGGTTTAAATGATATTTATTTTTGACAGGCAAAGGCTGTAGGAGAGTAAGTTAAATGCCAGATTGTCTTAAAGGGACACTCCAGGCAGCTAAACAAGTTTAGCTTAAATTCAAGCAAATAAGCTGAAATACCTGTGGTTAGTTTCTTTTCTTTCAGTTCTGTGTGGTTTTCGGCATTGATGTAAAATGTTTCGCTATTTTCAGCAGTGTAACCCAGCCTCCTTAACCACCCCCTCTCAAATTTCAACATATTCTTGATTCCCAGTCTCTGAAAGAAACGTCCCTTTTGCAGCCAATGAAAACATAGACATGTCTTCTGTAGTGTAAGAAATGCTCACTGAACAGACTGCACTGCAGCTAGAGCCCAAATGTGCTCCTCTCCCTTCCCCCTGTAATGCAAGTAATACATTCTCCTCCAACTCCTGTCAGCCAATCTCCCTACTCACTGTTAACCCATTCCCCTCCAGCCCGGATAGATGGATAGAGAAATAGATAGATGAATATAAATATAGATAGATAGATGGATAGAGAAATAGATAGATGAATATAAATATAGATAGATAGATAGAGATCGAGAGCTCTATAGATATTTAATTGTTTGTCTCTTTATATTTATTTATAATAAACAAATGACATTATATGATACCTAATGTGGTGAGGAAATGTTTGTGTGTGTATGATGTGGTGTGTAATGAATGATGTATTTGTAGTGTTTTTCTTGGGCAGGCATTGTGGGCATGTGTTAAGTGATGCAAATTGCAACATGAAGGTCCTGCACGCCCCCATGGCTGCCCCACCACCCATATGTTCTTTCTCTTCCCTCTACATGTCTCTGCTCCATTTCACCCCTAATATGTAACCACATCAATGCACATATCTCAGTCTGGTATTCATGCTCTGCATGTGTGAAGTGAGTGGAAAAGATGTGATGTCATATCCTCTCCCTCCTCTCATCCCACACAGAGCCCTCACTGTTTTGACTGAAGAGTGCACTCACTGTCAGGTATCATACAGTTGTGGGAGAGGGGGCGGGGGGAGTTTGGAGAAGGGAATAGAGTGATAGGTTGTGGACCCCACATTTCCAGGGGCCCTAAACTATGCTAGAATGAAGCAAACTAAGTTATGCCAGACCAGCTAAGGAGATCTTCCGATCTCCCTATCTAGGCCATGTATGTGCATCCAGGCCCCTGGCTGCCTGAGGGGTCTGCCACTGGACATAATCTGCATCACAGGACAGCCAGGCCCCCTGGAGTGCTGGGCCCCCATGACCCTGGTAGTTAAGATCTTCGGCAGAGCGTAGGGGACTGGACGGAATTTACTTGTGTATTAGTGAGGATAGGTAGGTAGGATTGGCATTATGTAGAGATTTGTTAGCAAGCCGCAGAATTATAAGTAGAGCCGGTGGGGCAGAGGTGGGAGGCATGGGAAGTGTGGGTGGACAGGAAGATGAGCCTTGTTGCCACATTCATTATACCCTGTTACAGGGCAAGCTGGAAACACATAAGACCACTGACAAGCGGTTTGCAGCAGTCACGGCATAGCACCTTAGCTGCATCCAGCATTAAAAGGAAACTGTAGTCATCAGAACAACTACAGCTTAATGTATTTGTTCTCCTCAGATTGCTACTACAGGTGTGTCCTGGGGTAGTGCTGCACACTCATCCAGTGTCTCCAGCCTCTGCTTGTCATTATGCGCATGTTATTGTTATTATGTTATTGTTCCTGACCCTATAGTATTAATTTAAATAGGATGTGAGCTATTTCTTGGAGATGGAAGTGGCAGGATTTGAAGAGTTAATGGACATGAAAACAACAAAAAGAACCCCCTAGATTTCAGGCTTTATTAGTGATTGCCAATGTAGTGGGATTGACTAGAGGTAAAGATTTCTTATATATATTTATAGTCCAGAGTGCTGTACTATTACAAGAAAAGTAGGGAGATGGTACAATATTTACTTATAAGGCTTCTCCAATATGTAGAGACTGTCTAAAACAGTGATGGCGAACCTTTTTGAGCCAGAGTGCCCAAACCGCAATACATGCCAATTTTTTTTCCTTAAAGTGCCAACACGGCAATTAAACCTGAATATTGAGGTTTAAAGCGGCACTGTCATGCCGAATCCCGTTTTTTTTTTAACCCCCCTCCCGCCTCCACTACATCCAATCGACCCCCTAGTCACCCCCAAATGCCCCTAAGCCCCCCACATTACCTATTTTTTATTCTTTATTTTCTGCCCCGATCTATATTCAGGGCGCCGCCATCTTTGTGTGGGTAGGTGAAGTCCCTGTGGGACACGTCATCTACCCACACTAGACAGACTGTGAGATTCCCGCACATGCCCAGTGAAACACCTGGACATGCGAACGGGAATTTCACCTATTCATTCATTCATCAGACAGACGAATGAATGAATAGAAAAAATCAGACGAACAAACTAACACTGTGTATCAGTGTTAGTTTGTTCGTTCAGTTTATTACAAGGAGGGAGCTACCGGCGTGCAGCTCCCTCCTTGTAATATGTAAAGACAGAAGCGGCAGGGAGCAGTGCTCCTCGCCACTTCCTAAGCCCCCCATGTCCCCCCTCACTCTATGGGGGTCAATATGACCCCCATAATAGGACAAGGGAGATTAAAATCTCCCCAATGCCCCTACTCGCTATACCGCGAGTAGGGGCATGTCCACTAAACAGTGAGCAGCCTGTGGCTGCTCACTGTAAAAAAAAAAAAAAAATGGTAATAAGGGGGGGACCTACTGTCCCCCCCCCCGGCCCCCACCCCTGCGCGGTGGGTGGGGGCCCTAACAATAAGGGGGGGGGACCTTCTGTCCTCCCCCCCGGCCCCCACCCCTGAGCGGTGGGTGGGGGCCCTAATAAAAACAATAAGGGGGGGCACCTATTGTCCTCCCCCCCTGGCCCCCACCCCTGCGCGGTGGGTGGGGGCCCTAATAAAACAATAAGGGGGGGACCTATTGTCCTCCCCCCTGGCCCCCACCCCTGCGCGGTGGGTGGGGGCCCTAATAAAACAATAAGGGGGGGGGGACCTATTGTCCTCCCGCCCTGGCCCCCACCCCTGCGCGGTGGGTGGGGGCCCTAATAAAACAATAAGGGGGGGGACCTACTGTCCCCCCCCCTGGCCCCCACCCCTGCGCGGTGGGTGGGGGCCCTAATAAAAACAATAAGGGGGGGGACCTATTGTCCTCCCCCCCTGGCCCCCACCCCTGAGCGGTGGGTGGGGGCCCTAATAAAACAATAAGGGGGGGGGGGACCTACTGTCCTCCCCCCCGGCCCCCACCCCTGAGCGGTGGGTGGGGGCCCTAATAAAACAATAAGGGGGGGGACCTACTGTCCCCCCCCCGGCCCCCACCCCTGCGCGGTGGGTGGGGGCCCTAATAAAAACAATAAGGGGGGGGGACCTATTGTCCTCCCCCCCTGGCCCCCACCCCTGCTTGGTGGGTTGGGGCCCTAATAAAACAATAAGGGGGGGGGACCTATTGTCCTCCCCCCCTGGCCCCCACCCCTGAGCGGTGGGTGGGGGCCCTAATAAAACAATAAGGGGGGGGCCTACTGTCCTCCCCCCCTGGCCCCCACCCCTGCGCGGTGGGTGGGGGCCCTAATAAAACAATAAGGGGGGGGGGACCTACTGTCCTCCCCCCCTGGCCCCCACCCTTGCGCGGTGGGTGGGGGCCCTAAATGGACCCCCCCATCAAGGTGACTAGGGGTCCCAAGCCCCTAGTCACCCCCCACCCAAAACATTCTATCCCCTACCTACCCCCCTCACCCTAAAAATAGTGAGGGGGGAATAAAATAACTAACCTGTAAAAAAAAAATAAAATAAACTTACCATTTGACGTCTTCTTTTTTCTAAATTCTTCTTACTTCAGCCCCCCAAAAGGCCAAATAAAAATCCATAAACCCGTCGCACTTTAAAAAAAAAAAAAAAAAAAAACCGAGCGCAAACAAAAATTAATCCATCTTCACCCATGGAGGGCACGCCGCGTACTGAGCTCCGCAGGGCGGGTCAAGGCTTATAAAGCCTTGCCCCGCCCTGCAATTAGGCTTAGAACACAATGATTGGTTGGTTTAAACCAATCAGAGTGCTCTGTGTCATTTTACACAGCGTGGGAAAATTCAAAAGAACTTTCCCACGCTGTGTAAAATGACAGATCACTGTGATTGGATGGTTTTCAAGCCATCCAATCACAGTGCTCTGTGTCATTTTACAAGCGTGGGAAAATTCCAAAGAACTTTCCCACGCTTGTAAAATGACACAGAGCACTGTGATTGGATGGTTTGAAATCCATCCAATCACAGTGCTCTGTGTCATTTTACAAGCGTGGGAAAGTTCTTTGGAATTTTCCCACGCTTGTAAAATGACACAGAGCACTGTGATTGGCTTAAACCAACCAATCATTGTGTTCTAAGCCTAATTGCAGGGCGGGGCAAGGCTTTATAAGCCTTGACCCGCCCTGCGGAGCTCAGTACACGGCGTGCCCTCCATGGGTGAAGATGGATTAATTTTTGTTTGCGCTCGGTTTTTTTTTGTTTTTTTTTTAAAAGTGCGACGGGTTTATGGATTTTTATTTGGCCTTTTGGGGGGCTGAAGTAAGAAGAATTTAGAAAAAAGAAGACGTCAAATGGTAAGTTTAATTTTTTTTTTTTTACAGGTTAGTTATTTTATTCCCCCCTCACTATTTTTAGGGTGAGGGGGGTAGGTAGGGGATAGAATGTTTTGGGTGGGGGGTGACTAGGGGCTTGGGACCCCTAGTCACCTTGATGGGGGGGGGGTTCATTTAGGGCCCCCACCCACCGCGCAGGGGTGGGGGCTAGGGGGGGAGGACAGTAGGTCCCCCCCCCTTATTGTTTTATTAGTGCCCCCACCCACCGCTCAGGGGTGGGGGCCGGGGGGGAGGACAGTAGGTCCCCCCCCCCTTATTGTTTTTATTAGGGCCCCCACCCACCGCGCAGGGGTGGGGGCCAGGGGGGGAGGACAATAGGTCCCCCCCCCCTTATTGTTTTTATTAGGGCCCCCACCCACCGCTCAGGGGTGGGGGCCGGGGGGGAGGACAATAGGTCCCCCCCCTTATTGTTTTATTAGGGCCCCCACCCACCGCTCAGGGGTGGGGGCCGGGGGGGGGGGACAGTAGGTCCCCCCCCCTTATTGTTTTATTAGGGCCCCCACCCACCGCTCAGGGGTGGGGGCCGGGGGGGAGGACAGTAGGTCCCCCCCCCTTATTGTTTTATTAGGGCCCCCACCCACCGCTCAGGGGTGGGGGCCGGGGGGGGAGGACAGTAGGTCCCCCCCCCCTTATTGTTTTATTAAGGCCCCCACCCACCGCGCAGGGGTGGGGGCCGGGGGGGAGGACAGTAGGTCCCCCCCCCTTATTGTTTTATTAGGGCCCCCACCCACCGCGCAGGGGTGGGGGCCGGGGGGGGGGCAGTAGGTCCCCCCCCCTTATTGTTTTATTAGGGCCCCCACCCACCGCGCAGGGGTGGGGGCCGGGGGGGGGGGGGGCAGTAGGTCCCCCCCCCCAATCTTTAACCCCGCGCAGGGGAGGGGGGGTGTTTATTGTTTTTTTTGTTTTTTACAGTGAGCAGCCACAGGCTGCTCACTGCTTACTAGACATGCCCCTACTCGCGGTATAGCGAGTAGGGGCATATTATTTACTAATACTAAGTAATCTTTACTTAGTATTAGTAAAGTTGGCTGAAAGACCAATTCAGGTCTTTCAGCCTTTTAGTAGATAGCTCCCTGATACCGTGGGAATTAGGGAGTTATCTACTAAGCGGCTGCAAGATGCAGCCGCGGCAATGAATAGGATCGGAGTTTCATTCATTAGAATGAAATTCCGATACAAACAAAGTACCGAATTGCATCCTAACACCAATGGAGAATTCTGTTAGGATGCAATTCGGCAGTTTTGCCGGCGTTCTGTCTAAGTGACAGGACGTTTGGCAATACTGACAGGAAGCATTGTGGGAACAGGGAGGAAAGCTAGGGATCATGGGAAAATTGCTCTGACCAGCGGAAATGAAGCACACTTTGCTCCTCCGCTGGTCAGAGCTGGTCAAGCGGAGGAATCCCATAAGACAAAGAGTCCCTACTTTGTCTTATGGTTTTAAAGAAAACTAAAGGAGACAGGAAGAAAAGAATAACAGATCCCGAGAGAGGGGGAGAAGAGGAAGAGATTGAGGAAAGGTAAGTTCGGCATGACAGTGCCGCTTTAAGTTTAGAAAAAACAACTCGTACTGTTGTCCGAACTAATTAACAACTTTTGTTTTAAAAGAACACAACAACAGAGAGTTCAATTATACACATTTTAAATAATGATATAAATAGATAAAATTAAGCTTATATTTATTAGTATCTCCAAAAAATGCAATACATACACAGACAGACTGCTGAATACATACACACAGTCTGCTGAATACACACACACACACACACAAGACTGCTGAATATAGAGACTGATAAATACACATACAGACAGTCTGCTGAGTACATACACAGACAGACTGATGAGTACACACACACAGACTGCTGAGTACACACACACAGACTGCTGAGTACACACACACGCAGATTGCTGAATACACGCACACACAGACTGCTGAATACACGCACACACACAGACTGCTGAATACACACACATACTGCATTGAGGGGTGTAGTGTATGTGTTTGTGTGAGGTGCTGTGTGTGAGGGGTGTTGTGTGTGTGTGTGTGTGTGTGAGGGTTGCTGTGTGTGTGTGTGTGTGAGGGGTGCTGTGTGTGTGTGTGTATGAGGAGTGCTGTGTAAGTGTATGAGGGGTGCTGTGTAAGTGTATGAGGGGTGCTGTGTGTGTGTGCGTGAGAGGGGTGGTGTGTGTGTGAGGGATGGTGTGTGTGAGGGGTGGTGTGTGTGTGTGAGGGGTGGTGTGTGTGTGTTAGGGGTGGTGTTTGTGAGGGGTGGTGTGTGTGAGGGGTAGTGTGTGAGGGGTGGTGTGTGAGGGGTGGTGTGTGTGTGTGTGTGTGTGGGGTGGTGTGTGAGGGGTGGTGTGTGTGTGAGGGGTGGTGTGTGAGTGAGGGGTGGTGTGTGTGTGTTTGTGTGAGTGAGGGGTGGTGTGTGTGTGTGTTTGTGTATGAGGGGTGGTGTGTGTGTGTTTGTGTATGAGGGGTGCTGTATGTGTGTGTGTGTGTGAGGGGTGCTGTGTGTGTGTATGAGGGGTGATGTGCTGTGTGAGGAGGTAGGGTTGCTGTGCTGTGTGGGGAGGTAGGGTTGCTGTGCTGTGTGGGGGTGGGGGTGCTGGGCAGGGGTAAGGGTGCTGTGTGTGTTGTGGGGGTGCTGTGTGGGGGGGTAGGGCTGCTGTGTGTGTGAGGGGTGTTGTGTGTGTGAGGGGTGCTGTTTGTGTGTGTGAGGGGTGCTGTATGTGTGAGTGTGTGTGTGTGTATGAGGGGTGCTGTGTGGGGGGTAGGGGTGCAGTGTGTGGGGTTAGGGGTGCTGTGTGGGTGGTAGGGGTGCTGTGTGGGGGGTAGAGGTGCTGTGTGGGGGGGTAGAGGTGCTGTTTGGGGGGTAGAGGTGATGTGTGTGGAGGGTAGGGGTGTAGGGGAGGGATGCTGGGTGTAGGGGAGGGGAGGGGTGCTGGGGAGAGGAGGGGTGCTGTGTGGGGGGGTAGGGGTACTGTGTGTGTGGGGGTAGGAATACTGTGTGTGGGGGGTAGGGGTACTGTGTGTGGGGGGTAGGGTTACTGCTGGGGGGTAGGGGTGCTGTGTGTGGGGGGGTAGGGGTACTTCTGGGGGGTAGGGGTGCTGTGTGTGTGGGGGGTAGGGGTACTGTTTGTGTGGGGGTAGGGGTACTGTGTATGTGGGGGGTAGGGGTGCTGCTGGGGGTTAGGGGTGCTGTGTGTGTGGGGGGGTAGGCAGTGGTGTATCCTGGTTTTGTGCTGCCCTAGGCAGAACAAAACTCAGGCGCCCCCTCCGCGCCCCCCCCCGCGCGCCACCCCCACCCAACCTTTACCCCGCCCCGCATTCTAAATACACACACACACACATTCACTGACAGATACGCACACTAGCTAACAGAAACACACACTCGCTAACAGAAACACACACACTAACAGACACCCACACTAACAGACACCCACACTAACAGACACCCACACTGACACCCACACACACCCTAACAGACACCCACACACACACTAACAGACACCCACACACACACACTAACAGACACCCACACACACACTAACAGACACACTCACTAACAGACACACACACACTCACTAACAGACACACACACTCACTAACAGACACACACACACTCACTAACAGACACACACACACTCACTAACAGACACACACACACACACACACACTAACTAACAGACACACACACACACTCACTAACAGACACACACACACACTAACAGACACACACACACTCACATTAACACTTTTTTTTTTTTCACTTTAACCCCCCCAGCCTCCTTACCTTTGGGAATGCTGGGGGGGGGTCATCTTTTTTCCCTGGTGGTCCAGTGGCTGCTGGGCGGTCGGGCGGCGCTGCTGGGCGGGCGGCGAGGGAGCACTTCCTCTGAGCTGTCTGCTCAGCTCCCTCGCGCGCCGCACAGTGAGGCTGGGAGGCGGAGCCGGAATATGACGTCATATTCCGGCTCCCAGCCTCACTCTGCGGCGCGCGAGGGAGCTGAGCAGACAGCTCAGAGGAAGTGCTCCCTCGTCGCCCGCCCAGCAGTGCCGCCCGACTGCCCAGCAGCAGCCCAGCATGTCTGTTAGCCGCAAGGCTAACAAGACATTTGCCTTGGGCATTTGGGGGGCGGCTTTTTTTGCCGCCCCCTGGAAAATGCCGCCCAAGGCAAATGCCTTGTTTGCCTCGCGGTTAATACGCCCCTGGGGGTAGGGGTACTGTGTGTGTGTGGGGGGTAGGGGTACTGTGTGTGTGGGGGGTAGGGGTGCTGTGTGTGTGGGGATGGGGTGTGGGGGGGGTAAACGTTTAAAAAAAATGTATGGTAAATCATTATCTTCGACCCCCCCCCCTTCTTACCTTTAATGAAGGAGGGGGGGACCCAGTCATCCCTGGTGGTCCGGTGGTGGCAAGTACTGCTTCCAGTTCGGGAGGCAGGGGAGGGATCTTTGAAGCAGCTTCCCTGTCCGCCCGCGCGATGCTGTGTGGAGTGTTGCCAGGGGAGCTGCTTCAAAGATCCCTCCCCTGCCTCCCAAACCGTAAGCAGAGTAGGCGCCTGCCGTTTCGGACAGGCAGGTGCCTACTCTGCATTAATGTCGAACCTATGGCCGCGTGCCCACAGAAAGGGCCCGGCGTGCCACCTGTGGCACACGTGCCATAGGTTCGCCATCACTGGTCTAAAAGTTTCACTATTAGTTGTAGAAGTTTGAATCCTTAGAGTAGACACTTAGATTACAACCACAGAAAAATAAATGCAGGTAAAATAAAATTTCAATGTCTCTTTAAGATTTCTGCGAATCTCTCCAGACAGTGGAGACAAGTTTGAAAATTTGTGATTCACAAATACAACTGGTATGATGGTTAGGAATTTGCTACTGCACTACAGCCTATAATTTTAGAGTAGACAAAAAAGCACAGTGGCGTACACACAATCCATGAGGCCCCGGTGCAAAACTGATCCATGGGGCCCCCCCCACCGCCACCCCCGACCCCATCCCATCCCCCCCACAGCCACCCCATACAGACACACACATACATGCAAAATATTTTAGTCACCCTTCTATTACCTAGCTTTTAGGTGCAGGAGGGTGACTTCCCTCGGGTCCAGTGGCTCAGGTTGATGGGAGTCAGAGTTTCCACTCTGACTCCCTCTGCTTCCTCCTGCGCGGGCTCCTGGTGGTTGCTGGGAGGAGTGACCGCGGCAGTCGCGCTGTTATTGGGCCCACTCTGATTATGATATTCATTTCCATCGGGTGGCCTTAACATCATGGGCCACCCGATGGGCCCCTTCACCTGCAGCCCCGGCAATTATACTGCGCGGCCAGGGCCGCAACACATGGCGGCGGGCACCCGGTCGCAGGGGTCCACAGGGCGTCCGGGCCCCATGGAGTGACAGGCCCGGTCGCAGCTGCGACCGCGGTATGTACGCCGCTGAAATAGCATAAGTTTAGATAAAGCCTTTCTCCCTGTTAAATTTATTAAATAGTCAGAGGATTGTAAAAAAAGGAAATAAAAGTGCTATTAAATGAAATGAAACCATGCTAAAATGAACATGGTATGCTTTACTATCGTGATTGAGTGTATACTGCCGTATGAGAAATCAAAAATTGCCCAACGCGCTTTTCGGTGCACAGCGTGTGCACCTTCATCAGGGGTCAAGACTCTGCCTCCCCTTATAAACCCATAGCCCCATGTGGGACCTGTGACCTATAGCGAAGCGGGTTCCGTCACGTTGAAATTGAGGTGTGAACTGAAATGATTCAATTTCTTACGCGGGCTGCCCTTCTTGACATGAAACCAATCAGAAGTGGTTGTAGGAATAGCCATAACGATCGAGCAATTGATTTCAATGTGAGCTAAATGTTATATCCCTAAATCTATTCATTAACACTTTATTAGATGTTACTTTTAACATAGAACATATCTGTTTTTGTCTGGTTTGTACAAATCGACAGTGAGCCTGCTTCTATTGCAACAATCGCTTGTGCAGGCTCAAAGTATGATAATGTTTACCAGTTAGTGAATAATTAAAGGAACACTATAGTCACCTAAATTACTTTAGCTAAATAAAGCAGTTTTAGTGTATAGATCATTCCCTTGCAATTTCACTGCTCAATTCACTGTCATTTAGGAGTTAAATCACTTTGTTTCTGTTTATGCAGCCCTAGCCACACCTCCCCTGGCTATGATTGACAGAGCCTGCATGAAAAAAACACTGGTTTCACTTTCAAACAGATGTAATTTACCTTAAATAATTGTATCTCAATCTCTAAATTGAACTTTAATCGCATACAGGAGGCTCTTGCATGGTCTAGCAAGCTATTAACATAGCAGGGGATAAGAAAATCTTAATTAAACAGAACTTGCAATAAAGAAAGCCTAAATAGGGCTCTCTTTACAGGAAGTGTTTATGGAAGGCTGTGCAAGTCACATGCAGGGAGGTGTGACTAGGGTTCAGAAACAAAGGGATGTTACTCCTAAATGGCAGAGGATTGAGCAGTGAGGCTGCAGGGGCATGTTCTATACACCAAAACTGCTTCATTAAGCTAAAGTTGTTCAGGTGACTATAGTGTCTCTTTAACTCTTTCCCAGGAAGTATCAAATATGCTCTTGGTCAAAATTTGGCCATTCCGAGTACCATAAACATAACTGGATATCGACGCCATTTATATATCATGTGTATTGCAAGTCTATTATATCTGATTGAATTGTACAAGAATGCTGACTATGAAATTAAATTTGATTATAATATATGTCAGTATAGAGATGGACAATTTATTAATATTATCAGTTAATAGATCCAGTAATGTGATATATTTTATTTGGTGAGTTCCAATTCGCTTTAATACAGATGTATCATAGACATAAATTGGGGAATATATAATTTAAATAATAATGTTACCCATTTTAGTCACTTGTATTGATGTATAGCTACCTTATTTTATCAACATTTGATATTAATTGGAAATCACTATATTTACTCATGGTGTTTTCTAACGATGTGAGTTAAGCTTATAGATGGTAATATCAGGTTTCCTAGTGCCATAGTGGTAGTTTCAGATTTAGAAAAATTATATTAGATGTCGCAGTATTAAATTATCTATGATAAGGTGTTAAAACAGGTCTGTGGGCTACATGGGTGCAATTACAAGAAAAAACATGAAGGGGGTATTTTGGTTATAAAAAGTGATAGTAGACATTGTTTAAAAATTATATTTTAAAGTGCATTGGGGTTTATGCAGGTTAGAATCTGATATGAATGAAATATAAGAAAATCCTTCATTCAGTCCAGACGGGGATAGCGTTTTTAGTATGTAAATCCAGTAGCTCTCTCTCTGGAGTAATCTTAATTTTTTTTTAATCTCGGTCTCCTTTCTTGGGAGCTAGATTTATTTTCTCTATTCCGCTAAAGCATAATCCTTGAGAAGACCCCCCATGGTGTTCTTTTAGATGTTTGGATATTGGGGTGTCAATGAGTCTAGATGGATTAATCAAATTGACGTGCTCCAGAATACGCTTCTTAAAACCCCTTAAGGACACATGACATGTGTGACATGTCATGATTCCCTTTTATTCCAGAAGTTTGGTCCTTAAGGGGTTAAACGCTCTACTAGTTTTGCCCACATATTTTAAGTTGCAGCTACGTGTCAGTAGATACACTGTGACAAACTCCCCTTTTCAAGTGAGTTTGCCACGAGCTCCTGGAGGAGCCTGCTTGCCAGCCTCCTGCCCACAGACTATGGGCCGTGCAAGGAAACCTGTAAAAGACTACCAAACTTGACCGACTGTTAGCACTGATTTCCACGGAACTGTTTTGGGTATGGGGCCATGCTTGCGGTCAGTCAAAACTATGACTTCCAGGAAATTCCTGAACTGATCTAAGTGATTTTTGGATATGTTGTTCACCCAGATCGGGGGATTTTAATGGGGATATGTTGGATCTGAACTTTGTGAAAATGTGTTTTTTCTGCCTGGAGATAATTGAGTTACTTACAGGACTTTACTCAATTATCTTCTAAGCAGAGGGGAGGGATTGTGTGCTGTACATGGGCGTGTCACAGATTGTTTGTTTGTTCTGATTGGTTTATGTCATTTGTGTTCCTGTGCCCCATCAGGTCCAGGGGGTGTTCCTCTGGCCTGGTAAATTGTATAAAAGGCCAGTGTGTCCCATTAAACTTAAGATTCCGGCTTACACTCCAAAACTGTGTGTCGTCCAGTTACTGGAGGGAAAGAAGATTTGCTCCTGTGTCTGCTGTTCCAGCTTGCAGGAGATACAACAGGGAAAGCCCTTGTAAGGACTAGAGCTAATTCCCCATTCGGTTCCAGAGTTCCCAGGACTGAGTGTCGTCCAGTGCCTGGAGGTGTCAGAGCTAATTTTCCCTTCGGATCCAGGAAGGAGGTGGCGGTTCAAGGGCCCAGTCAAGCTACGGCGACTGGGGGCAAGAAGTGCTGCGGTTTGTCCCCTGTTCCAGCTAGGAAGTGGTCCTTTGGCGGAGGTACCCAGTCGGGGTGCCAGGTGATCCATTACAGATCCGTTAAATACACTATACCTGAGGTTTGGCAATTAAAGAATGTTTTGGTGCTGAATGTTTCTGTTTCGTTTGAGTTTGCAAAGGTCTTGGAGTGTCTGCGGATATACTTTCAGTCTTTGCAGAACCTGCATTGGGACGTGCAGAGTTAGAGAGGGGACTGCTTGCTCGCCTCCTGCCTAGTGATTATGGTCCCGGGAAGATGGGACCCTTTAAACACATTGACTGGGCATTGGAGAAGCCTGTTTGCCCACCTCCTGCCTGCTGACTATGGCCCCTGGGAGATTTGGCCCTTTAAATACAGTATTTGGGCATATTGTATTTTATTATGCTGCTGCTGGCCCTTTAAGAACCATCTGGGGACATACTTTGACTTTTGGGAACAATGCCCCTTTAAGACTATGGCCCCTGGAAGATATTGCCTGTTAAAGACTACTTTAGCAGATTGGATTTTAAAAGACTTGCTGCCCCTTTAAATTGTATTGGAGCAGTTCTGCAGCTTTAAATTGGCACTTCGGATGCAGCCGAAGTAGTCGAAGTGGCCGCCATTTGACAAACGAACACGTTTCAGTGGCCATCTTTGTTCATTCGTACAATGTCAGCGGTATGTGTAGCCAAATCCATGGAACTGAAATCGGCTACACATTTCAACAAACACCGCTGACCCTTACCTTCTCTTACACTCCGTTTTCAGCTGCAGAGACTAAGTCCCGTTCGGCAGTTTGAACTCACTGCTATACTAAGCAAAATGCACAAACGGCCCCGTTTTTCTGTGTAAAATAGACCGACCGCACAGCCCAAATCTATGGAACTGTTTTGGGCAGGAAAATGTGCTTGCGGTCGGTCATAAAGGACTTCCGACTAACTTTTGATCTACTGGATGGATTTGTCTGATTTTTGAGAGCGTTTATGTTTAAAGTGTGCTGATTCTGAATATTTTTATGAAGATTGGACGTATATTTTTAAAGTTATAGTACATGTATAAAAAATGTATTTTTGCTGCTTGTGATAATTATGTTAACCCATTGTGTACCATAATTATATCACAGGCAGAGGGGAGGATTTTGTGTGTAATTGCTGGGAGTGTTTTCTGTAATGTACGTGTGTTATTGGTTGCTCTGTAAAACTCTGTGGGCAGTACTATGTGTGTAGATTGTGAATAAAAGAAGCTGTATGTGCCAGTACAGTCAGTTCTGCTTGACCTCAAAACGAAGTGTCGTCTCGTTATTGGGGGAATTGGATTGTATGCTGATTGCCAGGAGTGTAAGCTGATTGTATGCTTTTCCTGTTCAGCTGTTTACAGCATTCATATGCTTGAGAGCATTTGTATGCTTCTCCGGTTCGGTGGTTGTGGTGTCTGCTGCAGTGCTTGGAGTCCTCAGGAAGCGCTAGGAGCATCCTTCAACGGAGGTACCCAATCGGGGTGCCTGTCGATCCGTTACAGCCAGTATCTGTCTAATGTGTTTTTGACAGCATACCAGCCAGCATCAAATGTACCAATGCATCTAATTTGATTTTGTTCGGATCTGTTTACATGTTCCTCAATGAGAAGGTTATATCTCTAGACTGCACAGCATTGTCTGGTATAGTGAGATTTTCCAACACATTGAGAGTTTGATTTGTATCTCTCAAATGTGAGGCAAGGGTCTTAACTAGATCTCTCAAAATATGTTCAATATAAATGCTGCTGTTTTGCATGAGATTATTTCTGCCAGGTACAATAGGTCTCCCGGACAATTGTGGTTGTTGTTTTTGAATTTTTGGTAATGAGTAGAAAGTTGCAACAGTGGATTTTTTGGTCAACATGAACTTATAGTCATCTTTCATGATTAGTGAGGATTCAAAAGCCTCATCTAGTTAGGCTGTACATAATTATTTATATCCATTACCACAATGTTCCCACCTTTGGCAGGTGGTTTTATGATTAATGAGTTGTTATTTGCCAGTTGTTATGGTGTTTGAGGGACAAATTTTCCTCATTAATTTTTTTCAATTTCCCCATAGGTGAGTTCCACAAAGAGATCAGTGTTCTTGAACTCAGATAAATGTGGGGTACATTCCATTCTATTTCTAAGAGTAGTGAAAGGTGCAGTTGATGTTATTAGAGGATCATTGCTTTTAAGAAGGTCTACTAGATTGTCGAGGAGAAACATGTCTCTGGCATCTAAACCTAGATTTTTAGCTCTTTTATGATAAAAGGCTTAATTTTCTTGACTTTACTTTCGAAGTGACAGAAGACAATCATTTGGCAACTACTTTATAACGCAAACCCACTGCTACGAACAACTTCCTTAACTGGAAGAGCCACCACCCTCCAGCTCTCAAGAAAGGAAAGCTGATAGGGCAGTACCCCCGGCCAAGGTGAAACTGCTCCTCAGTGGAAGACTTCAAAGCCAAAACTCTTATATACTCAATCTCGATGGTGAAGCATACCACACTAATTTTGCATGGTTTAATTTAATTTAATAGCACTTTTCTTTCTTTTTTTTTCATTCCTCTGACTATTTAGTAAGTTTAACAGGGAGAGAGGCTTTATCTAAAGTGATGCTTTCCTGTCTACTCTCATATTATAGGCTGTAGTGCAGTAGCAAATTCCTAACCATCGTACCAGTTGTATTTGTGAATCACAGCACAATTTTCAAACTTGTCTCCACTGTCTGGAGAAACGCACAGAAATCTTAAAGGGACATTGACGTTTTATTTTACCTGTATTTATTTTTCTGTGGTTGTAATCTAAGTGTCTACTCTGAGGATTCAAACTTCTACAACTCATGACAAGTGCTTAATTACACTGCTTCCTAATAGTGAACATTTTTAGACAATCTCCACATATTGGAGAAGCCTTATAAGTAGATATTGTACCATCTCCCTACCTTTCTTGTAAGAGTACAGCACTCTGGACTATAAATAAATGTAAGAAATCTTTACCTCTAGTCAATCCCCCTACATTGGCAATGACTAATAAAGCCTGAAATCTAGGGGGTTCATTTTGTTAAAGATTTCATTCACTAGTCGGAGGCTTAGCCTAAGGGCTTTGGATTTCAAATATCCGACTTTTTTCATGTTTTGGTTAAGTGTTTATTCAAACATTGTTGATTATCCTTCCAGTTAACACGTACATACAGAGTTACTTTGTGTGTGAGTGGTTTTTTTTTTTTAGTTAGCTGTTACCTTCCATTAGTGAAACTGATCACATGACCTTATACTTACAATCTTCTATGAGCATTGCACAAAGACATGAAATTGATTATTACAGGAGAATACATGAAGTACAGAGGTGCAAAACATTAACCAAGCGCAGCACAAAATACAAACACATTATTATTTAGGGGTTGCTTAAAGGGACAGTGCAGGCACCATAACTATTTGAAACACTTATATAAATAATGAATGTGTCGACTAGAGATGGGACAATCTGGGGTCTCACCTATAACTTGTTCTATATAAAAGGAGAAAAATAATAAAAGCTAATTAAAAGCTAATTAAATACATATATACATAGAATTATATCAATATACACATACAATTTAAATAGATATATATGTATATGTATTTAAATTCTACATGTATATTTATGTCATCTTTTTACATAGTTATGTGATTTTAGTAATTATAATTTGAGGGAAATGCCTGACAACCCAGGCAGAAAGTCCAGAGAATTTAATTTGCTGTAAATAGAGACCTGTACCTTTACATAAAACCTGTACATGTTCGACCAATTTGTGTACATAACATAATTATGGATAGATGACATTTTTTTAAAAATAAATGAGCTGTATATTATATAACACTAAATATGTTACAGAATGATAGGTGTTAGACATGGACACACACCACTTTATATTTTGTATATAGTAACCAAAAGTGTATATAAAGCTAAAGGTATTATCTGGAATTTATTACTTTTTAACAAGTGTCCATCATGTTTTTTGTTGTTTTCCTCACACACTAATGCCTGTCTATATATTTACCAATATTTTAATGTTTAGAAACAAACAAGGATAAAAAAAAAAATGTGTATTTTATTTTTTATTTCAGAGGGACCATATTCATTATGACATGGTACCTCTGCATTGTTCTTTTCTTACCACAATCTTCCTATTGGCTGCCTGGCCATTGTTAGGCAATGGAAATGCTTGCAGCTGATTGTCTGCTGCTTTGGTTGCTATAGCAACAATGACAAACAGGCAACCATATTTATGCTACTGTGACTCACTGTCTGGTGAGAAGGTGCAGCAGAGACTGGTTGAAGTTGTGAAAGCCAAGTCCCATAAAGCTTAGAGAGAACCACGCTGAGCAAGTTCTAGTGAAGCTAATTAGAGCAACTCTATCATGGAGCGCTCTCTGAATGACAATCATTTAATAAGTCTTACCGTGACGAAGCTCAAGGGGTTCAAAACCAAGCAAAAGAGGGGCATCAAATTGCTCAGGCGCATTCTACTGATCAATGTGCTGCGCAGGGCCAAACAGCACAATAAGAGGCAGGGCTCTGCCAAGAAAAGTTGCCAGCAGCCCATTCCTCAGCTTACAGATTGTAAGCCTGCTAAGAAACAACCCAAGTAACAACAGGGGTATATGTACTGGGTACCCAATACAGAGATTGGATCAGAGCTCCTGGAGCCTGTCTGGTTCCATGACGAGCCCTTTGATCTGCCATCCTCTGCTCTCACTCCTGTAGACGTATGCCCCAGCAGCTACTTCTCAGAATACCAAAGTTCAGGTTACACATTATTGGACCTGGACAACTATGATCCAACCTCCTTCCAGAGCAGCTACCCTAGCCAGGAGAACTTCTACACTTCTGATTGGCTGTGGCAGCAAACACCATGCCAAGTGTTCCAAAGACCAGACATCTGGTATGAAGATGCAATCTGCACAGATACTCAGTCTGACATCACTTTAAATGGACACTTGAGTGGAGACCAAGGACAGTCCACCATCGCAGACTGGATAATGGAGATAGCATCTTTGTAAAATCCTTGAAGATGCAGTAAATGCTGGAAGCTCAAGGATGGAGCTGCCACTAACTCTCTTGAGAAAGCTGATCACTGCTCCGCTGGGTTTAGCTCAATGCAGAGAGCTTCCACCTCTCACAGAGGAGGTGAGCGGCACCCAGACGATCCCAGGTAAGTTTACCTTAAATTGGGTTGTTCCAGGTCATTCTTGGCACTATAACAGTGCTCTGTAGTGATTATAGTGCTTGTAGTTTACCCTTAATCATAGTCTACTAGGAATGGCAAGGCAGGCAGTCCCCCAAGTGCTGAAATAAAGTTAAAAAAATTGTTAAGGAGTGTTAAAGGGAGGCTAGATAGTGTTTTAACACAATAGGGTCAGGAATACGTTTGTGTTCCTGACCCTACAGTGTTCCTTTAATTTAAAAAAAAAATAAAAAAAACTATTTTTAAAAAGTATATATGAGTAATTTCATTCTAAGTGTACTTTGATTTGAATATATATATATATATATATATATATATATATAAGGAGAAAAAATAAAAGCTAATTAAATACATATATCCATAGAATTATATCAATATACACATACAATTTAAATAGATATATATGTATATGTATTTAAATTCTACATGTATATTTATGTCATCTTTTTACATAATTATGTGATTTTAGTAATTATAATTTGAGGGAAATGCCTGAAAAACAGGCAGAAAGTCCAGAGAATTTAATTTGCAAGCTGTAAATAGAGACCTGTACCTTTACATAAAACCTGTACATGGGGGGTACTGTTTTACTTGGGAGATTTCGCTGAACACAACTATGAGTGTTTTAAAACAGTAAAATTTATCACAACGATGATATTATCAGTGAACATGCAGTTTGTGTGTGAAAAATGCACAAAACAAATGTGAACGCTAACTTTGTCCAGGGTTTGTGAAAATGTTGCTACTTAAAAAGACTGGACATGCCCCATTTTGAATACCTTGGGTTGTCTACTTTTGCAAATGGTATGCCATGATGGGGCTAATTCTCATTATTGGGCGGCCATACGCAGGGCCGGACTGGCCCACCGGGATACCGGGAAATTTCCCGGTGGGCCGCGACACCTGGGGGGCTGGAGAGAGACAGGGAGCCCTGCTCCACATATTTTAATAAAATCGCGGCCACCAGCCACATGTCAGTGCCGCCGGGTGGCCGGTCCGGCGGCACACTCTGAGGTGATTACTCACCTTGCGGCCGGCGGTCCCATCTCCTTTGCTGACAGCGGCAGCATAGCTGTCAGCACAGGAAGACAGAGGAAGGGGGCGGAGCTAACTACCATGCTCCCTCGCGGTTCCCATAATTCCCAGCATCTACACATCATAGAGTAGGGCTTACTCTATGATGTGTAGATGCTGGGAATTATGGGAACCGAAAGGGAGCATGGTAGTTAGCTCCGCCCCCTCCCTAAGTCCTCCTGTGACAAGGTAAGAAGGGACACAGAAGGGGAAGGGGGGGGAGACAAAAAGAGGGGAAGGGGGAAGACAAATAGAGGGGAAGGGGGGACAAATAGAGGGGTAATAGAAACACAGGGGAAGGGGGGACACAGAGACTGAGGGGTAATAGAAATATACCAGGTTGGGGGGGGACAAAGAGACAGAGGGGTAATAGAGAGACATAGGGCAAGGGGGGACACATAGACAGATGGGGTAATAGAGAGACAGGAGATGGGGGGACAAAGAGAGGGGTAATAGAGAGACACCAGGGAAGGGGGGACAAAGAGACAGAGGGGTAATAGAGAGACATAGGGGTTGGGGGGACAAATAGAGGGGTAATAGAGAGACACAGGAGAAGGGGGGACACAGAGACAGAGGGGGTAAGAGAGAGACACAGGGAGGAGATGGGCAAGAGAGACACACAGAAGGTTTGTTGGGGGGACAAAGACATACAGTAGGGAAGGGGAACAAAGTGACACAAGATTTGTGAGAGGCAACGCTGGGCTGGGGAAAAAGAGACAGAGAGTGACTGGGAGAAGAGAAAGAGGCACACAGAGTCTGGAGTTAGAAAGAGACACACAGATGAGATTTGGAAGGGGAGAAAGAGACAACATGGCTGGGGCTAAGAACAACACAAAAGGGGCTGGGGGAAAGAGAAATACAGAGGCTGGAGAAGGGTAAAAAGAAACACACAGGGACTGGGATGAAGTAAAAGATGCACAGGGTCGCTGTAAGAGAAAAAAAGGAGACAATTGGAGACAAGATACACTAAACAAGGCAAAGGTAATAGACGTACATTGATGTGATCCTGACAGTAATACACACACACACATATATATATATATATATATATATATATATATATGCATGTATATTGATGTGTGTATTAGTAACATATAATTATGCCTATAATATTTACACATATAGTAATATACATTTATATATACGGATGTTCCTTTAAAACTTAACTTTTATTCAGTCCATAAAACCGATCGACGTTTCAGTCCAACATGTGGACTTTCATCAGGATTTCATTTTGGATAACTTTGGAAATCACTGGCAGCCTGAGTGCAAGGTACTGTACACTTTTTCTCTCTCTCTCTCTCTCTCTCTCTCTCTCTCTATATATATATATATATGTATATATGTAATGAGCACGTATTGGCCCTGTCTTGTTGCTAGTTGCATACTCATGCACAATAACATATTCAAAGTGAAGAGCGCACCCATAGAACTTCAAAATTAACCAGATCACTTCATTTTTTTAGTTGTGCAACTGCAGACATTCAGCATTTCAGTACCATTACTAAAATCTCCTTAATAGGCCAAAGTAGTTGTACTAAAACATTGATTACATGCAAATTTACGTCTACTTAAAATAAAGGCGCTCCTTTGTTTATTTTGAAGCCCTATATGCGTTCCTTCGTTGGAGTAAGAGTTTTCAATTTCAAGTTATTTTTTCACCCTCTATATCAGCACACTATGCTGGCGCGACGCATTATTGGGCTGGTATAGAATTTTTTTCCAGGGCTGATTTTAGTTCCCAGTCCGGCCCTGGCCATACGTTGTCATAGACAATATAACCAATCTGGCAAATTTAAATGTGTAATGGGCAAGCCTTACATTTGACCATGTTTCTTTCCAAAACTCTATAAAACCTGAACATGGGTGGTACTGTTGTACTCGTGAGACATCGCTGAATACAAATAGAGCAGTAAAACATATAATGCTGATTGCTGATGATATCATCGGTGAAAGGGCATTTTTTTTTTTTTCAAAAAAGGCAAACAATAAATAAAAACGCTAACTTTGGCCGGTGTTTGTGACTAAGCTACTAAAAAAGAAGACTGGCTCATTTTGAATACCCTTGGTTCCCTACTTTTGCAAATGGTATGCCATGATGGGGGTCATTCTCATTTCTGGGCTGCCAAACAGTCTCATAGGCAACATAACCAATCTGGTAAATTTCAAGGTATAAAAAGTAAAATGGGCTGGCCCTATATTTGACCCTGTAACTTTCCAAAACCCCATAAAACCTGCATGGGGGTACTGTTGTATTCATGAGATATCACTGTACTTAACGGGTTTAGTAATAATTCTTAATAACTCTAACTTTAGCTAAATCTATATAAATAGACTATAAAAGCTGTTTATCATTTATTCAAGAGGCAATAATTACATAATAAATTGCATGGGGTAATCCTCACCAAATCGTATATTTAAGCTCATAACAAAATAATTGTCCAACTTCAGAACCAAAATAAAACTTAGCATGTATTCTCTGTGTTTCTTAAACAATATATTTCCTCTTTCTCATTAAGTGCACCATCATATCTCATTTTTCAAAGGACAGGTTGGGATACTTTTGATACCCTGGGATACAGGTTGGTATACTTTTGAAAAAAGGTAATAAAATGTTTTGGTTATAATAATTTTTTTTTTCAATTCTTTATTATACTACAAAAACACGGGAGACATTACAGAGGGTATGCATCAAAGCATGTACAAAATAAAACATATAGGATCGCATTATAATAGAACATGGTGTACTACAATAGGCATCAGAGGAGGTTGTACATCGATCCCTTATGATACAAGCTTTACAGTAGTGAGGCAGCATTAAGATTGCTCCGAATGAGGAAGCAATGTGACATCTATGTTGCAAATTACGTTAATGCATACTATTAACTCAAAGTACAAGAGTTTGTCTTCACCAGGTATTTAGTCATGTCTAGATGTAACAGAATCACAATCTCTCCCGAGATTTGGGGGTTTTATGGCAAAATAAAGACTCCCAATAGATGGGATATGAGAAAAAGAGTCGAGTCGACAGGAGGAGGAAAAGAAAGGAAAGAAGAGAATATAGAGAAGAAGAGAGTTAGGGGTCTCTGGTCAGGGCCAGCACATGGGGCATCCATGGGGCCTCCAAGTAGGTGGTGGGAGGGTGGTGAGGAGAGCGCAGGGGCCACCACCCGTTAGGTGTTCACGTACGTCTCCCACGGTTCCTAAATCATAGTGAAGGACTTCGTAGTCCCCCGAACTTGGGCCGTAAGCTTGTCCATGAGGTATTGTTCTTTAATATTAATGATAACTGCATTCATGGGAGGTGTAGTGGGTTTCTCGCTCTGGTCCATATTTTGCTTATAATAATTTTTATATTCAATAAATTCAATAATAAACAAGTGAATACCAGTAAAGAATGCATTCAATTACAAGTCGAGATTGTTAAAGGGTTACTCCAAGCACTATAACCACTTTAATAGAAGCCTGTATGTGCAGTTTTACTATATGACATGCTGCACATACTAAGATATCTCATGCTGCTGCCAAAGGTGTAAGTTTACTTTTGGCTCCATCATAAGCCAGCCTGCAACGGGAGCTCCAAGCTACTAATGTTAAATCTGTGCATTTAATATATCTGTCGTCAGCATTCATAGCATGCCGGTGACGGACATCCATTGGTATCACAATCCCCCACTCTGTGCTGACCATTGATCTTGCCTATATCTTTCTACTAACAGTAATCGGGAGTGATATCATGGAAAGAGGATTAGACTGCAGGAAGAACTTGAGAGAACTTGGCCTCAGGTGAGCTTTATCTTTTTCTTAAAAGGGGGGCATGCCAGCAAACTATAAATCTATATAAAATGGGAGTAAATAGAGATGACACAAAATGTTAGTGATAGTTAATTGCTTTTAAAATCAATCTGAATCTATGAAGCACACCTTAATGTGAATGTGGCTACTTTATCATCCTAATTCAGTCCCCAGGGATACAAAGCAGGAGTAAAATGAACTCCACCTGTTCCTGACATGAGGCCACATGAGATGTGAGACAGGCAACAGTGAGCTGGAAGGTAAGTACACAGACATTATGTGTTGCTATATGTAAAATGTAGTAAATCTCAAAACAAGAAAAAATTGAGCCAGTCAATAGAAGTACAATAAGAATAGATACACTTAAGGTTCTAATGGGGTTCAATGAGAGAAAAAAGGCAAAACAAAAATTAAAAACAAAAAAGTATATCTATAAATGTGAGACAGGAAAAATCTATTAAGACTTAACTTTTATTATAGTTCAATTAAAAAACTATGTGCAATGGAATATAAAATCAAATATACGGATTAAGTTCTCGCTGTATTGTTGTAATGGACAAAAGGTTCAGATAATCACAGTATATCCGATAGGAACAATATATATTGTATTGTTACTACGTTGTGATATTAATATAGAGCAGCTTAGAAGTGGAGAGGTGAAAAAATATATATATATATATATATGTAGAGAGGGGATAGTAAATAACCTAATATTAGTATTAATAAAGGCAAATGTGCCTTCCAGGGCACCCCTTAACAAAAAAACCTGCTCTAACACTAAGCCACCCATCATGACCAGTCCCAGAGAAAATAAGAGTCTAAATGATAAAATTAAAGTAGAGGACTAATTCATCCGTTATATAGAACAGAGATAGCTCAGGTATCAGTTGCCGCGGCTGGATGTGCGGTAGTAACAGCCTAAACAGGGGCTCAGGTAGCACACTCAGCATACCATAGGTGTCAGTCTGTTACTACCGCACATCCAGCCACAGCAACTGATACCTGAGCTACCTCTGTTCTATATAAAGGATTAGTCCTCTACTTTGGTAAACATTTTCTGCCAATTTCTTCACATTTGATTATTTTCCAAAAAAATCAACAAGTAGCCTGTTATTCTGATGATAGCTAAGTTATTAAATAATCGCTGGATCATATTGCTCTGACCACAGTGTCTCCATGTTACTTGTGTTCCTGTAGAATACAATTTAAAATCACTAGCGTAGTGGGCCAGTTTATGATTTTTTGTCATTTATTGTTAAAAATTCATTTGCAAGTGTTGGCCTGCCAGTAATGTTTACCTTTATTTATATTTTCAGAGACCAACTTTGAAAAACATTGAAGCTCATCTCAATTCCAACACCATCCAGAACGGTTTCTAATCTGCCTTTCAATCATATGATTTATTGCACAGTTCTAATGAGGAAACTGATAACTAGAATCAAACTTAAATAAACGGAATTTGACCACTTGAAAATGTAGCAATTTCACTCTATTTCGCCACAAATTAATGTATTTAGAATTCATTGTTTGTGTAAGATATACATTTATTCATTGTTCTCTTTGGAATAAACATAATATTCATGTAATATTCCCTACGAAAAAAGTTTTTTTGACTTTTATCCTTAGATATGAACAGCTTTAGTGTTAAGATTGGCAGATATGTCACCAATATCTCAGGACTTCATATTAAACATGTGCATAGATATATATTACAGTGTTTTCAGTCATTTAGAGAGAGAAAAAAAAAAACCATTTTGGTTATTCTGAGTTTTGTTGATATGTCTATTATTTTTGTCCAAAAGTCTAAATTCGATGAAGGATTGATGAAAACGGAAAACAACCTGACGTGTGCGGATTGATGTGTTTCAATCTAGTTGGGACTAGGTGCCAGCGATACAGCATCTTCCTAGTTGTTTCAACGTGTGTTGTACAGAGCGTTAAGTGTTTGCTAGCTGAAAATATGCTTGACCACTGTTGTTCTTCCAGCTGCTTTTTGAAGTCTGATTCCCAAGCTAAAATGAAACTTGGTTTCGTTATGTTGTGTTTTTGTATGATTTCATGGTATAGTTGTGACATGAGTTTAGTCGGTGGCTTCGCTTGTGTGCAGAATTTTTCGATAGTAGTCAGTTGCCACTCTTGTCTTGGAGCCGTGTTTGGAGGGTAATGTTTATTGAACCAAGATTGTATTTGCATATACCTAAACCTTAGGGTGGCAGGGATTTTATATTTTTTATGTATATGTTCAATGGAGTTGAGTTTGTTGTTGTCTACTATTTGATTTAGGGAGGTGATGCCGTGTTTAGTCCATTCTTTAGTAATAAATTGTGGTATAAGTGTTGTTAGAGCCTTAATTTTCAGGGCTGTTGATGGAAATGGTGAAGGCCATGTTTTTGTTTGATATTTATCCCATATAGTTAGGGTCAACTTAGTGGTTGGCAACATGTTTTATATTTGGGCCTGTTGTGACTTGGTATCCAGGCCAGAGTGGATATATCACATTCCTCTGTGTGTGTGGCCTTTGTTTGAAGCCATATTGGCGGTGGGTCTTGATGGAATGCCATAATGAGGGGACTAAGGATTGAGGCTGAATAATATGTTTCTATGTGTGGGATTCCGATACCTCCTTTTTTAAAAGACCTGTATAATGTAGATGCTGCTACTCTTGGTTTTTTGTGTTGCCATATAAAGGTGTTAAGTGTGTTTTTCGTATTTTGTAGAAATGTCTTGGGGAGTTTAATTGGTAGGTTACGGAACAGGTATTGCAACTTGGGGAGTAGTATCATTTTTGTTGCCGCTATGCGGCCCAACCAGGAGACATACTTGCCCCACCACCCCATGATTTGACTTTTCAGTTTATTAACCAATTTAATGTAATTGGCGTGTAGTAGTGCTTGTGAGGTGGCCGTGAAAGCCACTCCAAGGAAGGTTAGGTTGGCAGAGCGCCATTCATATTTGTATGTTTTCTTCAGGGTTTGTAAAGTGTGAGGTGGTATATGTATACCTAAGCTTGTGTTTTCATGATGTTTAATTTGTCATAGGAGCAAGCGCTGTATTTGGCAAGTATGTCATGTAGATCTGGGTTTTCTAGTAAAAGCATGATGTCATCAGCAAACATCGTAATTTTATGTTCCGTGCTACCTATTTGTATCCCCTTAATGTTCTCATTCTGACGTATATGTTGTGCCAGAGGTTCTAATACCATGATGTATAGCAGAGGCGACAGCGGACACCCCTGTTGTGAGTCATTTGTAATTTTAAAAGCTGACGAGGTAAACCCATTGTTTGCCACTCGTGTTGACGGGGTTGAGTACAGCGCTGATATCAAGGATTTGAAGTTCGGGGGAAGGCCAGGCTTCCGCAGCACTGCCCCTAGGAATCCCCAGTGCACCCTGTCAAACGCTTTCTCTGCGTCTAGTGAAAGGAAAACGCCGGGTCTTCACGAGGCCCGTGCTGCGCTCATTAAATTAATCAGCAAATGGTATGCTATCATGTGGGTAATTCTAATTTCAGAGCTACTATACAGTGTCAAAGGCAACATAACCAGTCTGGCAAATTACAATGTGTATAAACCGAAAAAAAAAAAACGTGCTATATTTGACTCTATATTTAAACTTTTCAAAACACCATAAAACCTGTACATGGGGGGTACTGTTGTACTTGTCATTAGGGATATGCATGGGCAAAATGTTTGGTTCGGCACTTCCAAAATTCGGGACTTTGGCAATTCCCTAACCCTACCCCTAACTCTAACCCTAACCCTTTACCCTACCCCTAACCCTACTAGGGTTAGAGGAAGGTTGGGGTAAGGGATAGGGTTAGAGGAAGGTTGGGGTAAGAGTTAGGGCTAGGGTTAGGAATAGATTTCCCTTAATTATCCCTTCTGTTTTACCACTTTTCAGAAATCCGAAGTACTTCAGCACCTCCGAAATTCGTCACTTCAGCAATTCGGGACTTCGGCCCTTTGGGAATAGCACATGTCTACTTGTCATCGCTGAATACAAATATGTGCATTTTATTGCAGTAAAAACGAACAGTATAATGACATTCACAGTTAAAATGCCACGCAGAACAATTTAAAAAAAAAAAAATCTTAATTTCTCACACTTTTAGATTTTATTCATAGTAAATTATGTTTTATATATGAATAGTTCATGTGAAATGAAAGCCCTGTTTCTCCTGAACAAAATAATATATAAGAAGTGTGGGTGCACTTAATATGAAAGAGGTGAATTATGATTGAAAAGATATATAGGGCAAATTCAAGTTTTTGTTTACGTTGTTTTGTTTTGATCACAACTTGTACAATTGGCTCAGTCCTTAACCCCTTAACGCCATTACGGCATTCTATGCCGTCCCGCATTAAGTGGGCTTTAAAGGCGTTGCGGCGGCATAGAATGCCGTAACGGCTTTCAGCCCCTGGAGGTCCGGTGGACTTACCTCTGCCGCGATCCTCTTCTGGAGGGCTGCCTGACAGCCCAGGCAGCCCTCCCCGGCAACTGAGGCCCCCGGGGGCCATGTGATCGCTCTCAAAGAGAGCGATCACATGGCCCCCTATAGCTGGCTGTGGATCTGCCAGCAGGGGGGCTGTCTGAACTGTCAGACAGTCCCCCTGCTGGTGGGAAGTAGTAAAAAAAATAAAAATAAACATTTTAAAATAAATTAAATGCATTTATATGTATATATTAAATGTATATATATTATATAAATAATATATATACATATTATATATATGTAACGTCATACAAAGTGTATTTGTATACACTTTGTACACACTTAGAATGACGTTACATATATATAATATGTATATATATTATATATATAATAGATATATACACATATATTATATATATATATATATATATATATATATATATATGTATAATTACAATAATAAATAAATAAAATAATAAAATAAATAAATAAAATATTGAAACAAAATTGAATATAAATTATATATTCATATGTAATTTCATTCTAGCTGTATTTTATTATTAATATATATATATATATATTGGTATATCTATATATAAAATACAAATAACCGCATATATATATATAGATAAATACATATAATTACATAAAAGATTACATTAGTATACACGTAGAATTTAAATACCTATAAATGCATATATATTAAAATTCTACATGTATATTTAAGTAATCTTTTAACATAATTATGTGATTTGATTAATTAAAATGTGATTGACATGCCTGACAACACAGGGAGAAAGTGCAGAGAATTTAATTCGCAAGCACTATATTTGACCCTGTAACTCTCCAAGACACCATAACACCTGCACATAGGGGGTACTGTTTTACTCAGGAGACTTCGCTGAACTCAAATATTAGTGTTTCAAACTGGTAGATTGTATTACAACGATGATATTTTAAGTAAAAGTGAAGTTTTTTTCATTTTTTATAAACAAACGGCACTTTTATGGACTATATTATTGTTGAAATATGTTTTACTGTTTTAAAACACTAATATTTGTGTTTAGTGAAGTCTCCTGAGAATAACAGCACCCCCCATGTACAGGTTTTATTGTGTTTTGGAAAGTTAGAGAGTCACATATAAGGCTTGCATTTGATTTTTTTACATTGAAATTTGCCAGATTGGCTATGTTGCCTTTGAGAGCGTATGGTAGCCCAGGAATGAGAATTACCCCCATGATGGCATACCATTTGCAAAAGTAGACAACCCAAGGTATTGCAAGTGGGGTATGTCCAGTCTTTCTTAGTAGCCACTTAGTCACAAACACTGGCCAAATATTAGTTTTTTGCTTTTTTCACACAAAAACAAATATGAACGCTAACTTTGGCCAGTGTTTGTGACTAAGTGGCTACTAAAAAAGACTAAACATACCCCACTTTCAATACCTTAGGTTGTCTACTTTTTCAAATGGTATGCCATTATGGGGGTAATTCTCATTCCTGGGCTACCACACCGTCCACATTAATAATCTGGCAAATTTCAATTTGAAAATGGAACGTTGTATATTTGACCCTGTAACTTTCCAAAACACCATAAAGCCTGTTAATGGGGGGTACTGTTGTACTCGTGAGACATCTCTGATTACAAATATGTGCATTTTATTGCAGTAAAACCTAACAGTATTATGACATTCACAGCTAAAATGTCAGACGGAAATACAAATGTAAAAAAAAATCTTATTTTCTTACATTTTTTAAAATGTTATTCATAATAAATTATGTTCCATATATGAATAGTTAATAATAAATTAAAGCCCTGTTTCTCCTGAACAAAATTATATATAATAAGTGTGGGTGCACTTAATGTGACAGAGGTGAATTACGGTTGAACAGACATATAGCGCAAATTCCAGTTTTTGTTTACGTTTTGTTTTGATCAGAACGTGCACTATTGACTCCGTCCTGAAGGGGTTAAGGGGTTAACTGAATATAAAGCCTACCAGTCATTTATCCATTTAAACGCAACTATATTATTATGTATTCATATATAGACAACCTCCAGCACTCAGGTACTGTCTAGTACAACTAACAATACACTGGCTAGGCCTCGTAAGCATACAAAACATCAACACGTCCAAGGGTTTTTCAGGTCTTGAGGCAGACACATACACATACATTCTCTCTTTTCCTTTTATTATCTTATTGATTCTTATTAGACAAATCACAATTATTTTGAAAAAAGAAGATCGATAAGTTGAGCAACCACATTGTTAATCCGTGGCTAAGAGTGTAGTTTCCTCTTCATGATTATGAAAGGGATTGTTGGACAGCATTCATAGCAGTGACAATGATGTAACAGTGATCATCTTTGTGGTCCCAATGCCAGGAAGATGGAGCTTCTGACAGCGGTCTCTATGGAGAAGACAACATGTGAGTAACTCTAGAGAAGAAAGATCTTGCGAATAAAATTAACTAAAATAAAACAAGTCTTCTAATTTAAGAGACTGAAAAGAAAAACAAAACAAAAATAAAACGGGGACCAAAATGAGCAATATGAGACGTGCAGAGGAGAAGGGAAATCTTTTTAATCCCTACCTTAATTTATTATATTAGATCATTTAGACCGGCTTTTCTCTCCAGATTCAACAATAAAAATGCCAAATCAAATTAGCGAATGCTAGCATTAAGTGTTAAAAAAAAAAAAAAACGTTATATAACTTTATAGAGGAGGGGGGGAAAAAGACCATCAATACCTTTTTCTGTTTTCAAGCTGTGTTCAAAGTCGTTTTACTTTCCATTGTAAGGGAGGTTATGTCAATCATCTAAAAAATAAATATTTACTTTTAGCTGTAAACAAATATGAGTTTATCCAATCAGCAGCCTCTCATACAGCTTCGTTGGACTGCAGGTGTTAAAATACAGATTAAAACACACTGTGTCTCGGTATTTGCACATACTCTGCTTAGATAAGAGAATTCTGAGACTTGTTATTCCGTTATCAGATTTCCACTTATTAAACATGAAAAAATTAATTATTTAGGCCAGGGCTAGACAACCTTTGTCACTCCAGATGTGGACTACATTTCCCTTGATGCTTGTCAGCATTATGGCTGTAAGAGGATTATGGGAGATGTAGTTTACAACAATGTGAGTGCTGATGGTTGCCTACCCCTGATTTAGGCCAAAACTAAATGCATAAATGTTGTGTGGGTGTTCCTTTAAGCAACCTGATAGTCACAGATATTTGGGGTTACGTGTTTAAAAATGAATAAAATAAGACATCACCCAGGACCTGCAGACATCATGAAACGTCATTGAAATAAAAGTTATGTTGCCCAGAGTGCCCCTTTAACACCCTGAATCAGCATCAACAAGCTAAGCAAATGAGCTATTCTACTAATAAAACTAGTTACGGGTTTATTCACTAAAACCAGATTTGCTTTGGATTGAAAACCTAATTTCCAAATGTATAACAATAGCAAAGTTGTAGATTTCTTATAAATCTGCAGTTTCTGATTAAATTTTACAATTACATTTTAAATTTACATAGTTAATTCAGTCTTTAGTAAATTAAGCCTCTCTCTCCACACCTTTGTAAGGAGTCAAATTGCTTGAGAACTGTTTGACTTCTTCCCAGTGGTCTAGCAGGCACAACTCCTGCCTGACTACTTGTGCCAGAGAGCCAGAAACTCTCTCTCTAAACTAAACTTGTGGGTCAGCTCATGGGCTGAGAGGCATCAGCTGATGCTCTCAGTCTAAGCTAGACCTACACTGAAGGGCTAAGCTCAGTAGAGCTAACTAAACGATTGCTTAGAAGCTCCTGATTCTTTGGTGGATGTAAAGACAGAGTAAAGGCAGGGGCAGCACTTAGCAGACCTCAGGTATGAAATTAAACCTTTCTAAAATTAGTTTTGTATAAGGCTATGCATTTGAGGAAATGTTTCTTTCTTTTTTTTTAATTTACAAACATTACTTTGGGATAATGTATATTCTGTTTTTAAGTAAATAGTGACCTACCTGCATCCCGAGTCCACTATAAACATTTTATTCCAAGAATGCCTGTTTGTAATAAGACGAAAAGCCATCACATATGTCCTTTATTTCTTGGGAACGTGTTTCAAGTGCCTCGTTTTGGTGCCACAAACATTCTGTCTTTTTGTTCTCAATCATTGTTGGTTCTTTTACACCACCAACTGAGTCAATGCGTGCCTCCAAATTACTTTTCTTTGCCACAAATGGTCTTCCACTTTTCAACTCCTGGCCAGTTTCCCTTCTACTTTGGGGACATGTTTGGAAAATATTTCCAGGCCTCCTTTTCTCCACCTTCAGGAGAGCTTCCCTACCACTGCAGTGAGATGTTTCCACAATATTTCCTGGTCTCCTATTCCTCATCTCTGGGACAGCTTCCCTTGCACTGCGGCAAGATGTTTCCACAATTTTTCCAGTTCTTCTGCTCCCTAACTTTGGAATAGCTTTGTTTCCACTGCAGAGAGATCTTTCAGTAATACTGCCTGGTCTCCTGCTGCACACTTCCGGAAGAACTTCCTTTCCACTTCGAAGAGAGGTTTCCCCAATTTTTCCTGCTCTTTTGTTCCCCAAGTCTCGAAAAGCTTCCCTTCCACTGCGGAGAGATTTTTCTGCACTAATTCCTGGTCTCCTGCTCCTCACCTCTGGGACAACTTCCTTTCCATTGCAATGAGCTGTTTCCACATTTTTTCCTGATCTCCTGCTCACTACCCCTGTGAAGAGATGTTTCCAAAATGTTTCCAGATTTCCTGCTACCCAGCTCCAGGACTTTTTCTTTTCCACTGCAACGAGATGGTTTTGCAATTTTTAGTCTTCTGTTCACCAACTCTGGGACAGCTTTTACAGCACTCTTCTGATGCATCTTTGAAATTTCAACTAACTTGTTTGTCTTCTCCTGGTACTTTATCATTGTTTGGGTTAAAAGAGGCAGCTTTTCCTCATACACCTCTGTATTCTGATGGGGTCCACTGCTGCTCTTTCCATACATTGCAGGCTTCTTTGCATAAAGATGTTTAGACAGGGCTTTATTCATGACCTTGTATGTCAGTAAAGGGCCATAGCGCTGCCATGTGTCTTGCCTGGGGAATAGCCTTACAAAACCCCCTCTCCTCTCTTCCTCCTTGTCCTTAACCCAATGAAAGATCTCCTTATCATATGGGTTAGCTCTGGTAAGTTTTTATTTTTTCTCCAGAGGATTCTTACACTCCACACCAACTAAAGAAAGCATGTCTGCAATCAGATTGCTCTTGATTTTTAAATTGAGGAAATCATCACAACTTACAGATGGAGAGGTGTTAACCTCCAGCAGCCAAGGACTCAGGTTCTCATCGATCAATACATCAAAGCCATAGAGTTCAAAACAGTTTCTTTTGTGAGGAAGTGTATATCTGCATGACATGGTAATAGTTTCTTCTGCAGATATAATTGCTTTGATGACAAGATCCTCTATATTGGAGATGAGGGTTGCTGTGTCTTTACCGTTCTTCTTTAAGTAACGCAACAGAGCACTGAAGCTCCACTGACTGCCATAGTCTTCAACATCTGGATTCTGACTTCTCACAAAAGAAGCACTCTCCTTGTTTACGCTGTAGTTGGTTAAATGCATAAACCTGTTGCTCAAGGTCTTTTCTGTCAGTTCGTACTTTTCAGTTGCAAACCTAGTGATTCCTTCCTTATATAAATAAATAATTAAAGGATCATAACATGTGACCAGCACGTAGAGGCGGAGATCAAATTTAAGTCCATCGATGAGGAGGGGGTTACTGATATATTTGGAGTCCAGGATCTTATCTTTCCCCATCATTTTCGGTGGATTTTTAATAAGGTTTATTCCACGACCTTCACATGAAGACACTGGTTTTGTAATCCAAGTACCTTGATCTTTTAATAAAGCTTTGCAGAATTCCCGGTACTGGCCAGGAAGCACATAGCTCTCGGGCAGGAAGTCAAAACTGTGGTTGCTGTGTTTTTTCTTCAGCTTTTGAATATTTTGGTACAGTTGATCCTTGTGGCCCAGGGCATTCGATTTGGGGAAGTGATTAATTCGCTGAAAGCTGGAAAGGTTTGCTACAAGACTAAGTTTCTGGAGGGGCCCTGTCCACAGCACATTGAAATTTTTGCTGGTGGCTTCAACCTCCTGGAAGCCATGAGCGGACAAAATGTCTTTAATCAGGCGACATCCTCCAATTCCCATCTTATATGAAAGGTGGTAACGTTCACCCACCTCGTGAGGACATGGCTCTCCAGTGACAGCTTTTGGTCTAAATCTCACAATTGGAGTTTGACTAAAACACATGGTGCCCAGCATGTAGGACTTATCCTCCCGGTGCTCCATTTCCTGGCACTCAGTAGGCTCTCTGTTTTGTTTCTGCTGTCTATCCATCTTAAGTTTGACAGATATCAGAATCTATATAATATGAACTAAGACAATTTCTGCTGCTCTGTAAGCCTCCTGCTCTGTCTCTTCCTGTACAGTGCAATGAAGGTGAGCAGCATCAGAACTTTGTTTGTGAGGTTGATTGTGAGGTCAGTGATGCATTGATGAGATGGGAGCAGCTTGAAGGAGAGGAGGGATGGTTAAAGGGATACCCCACAGCTCAAATACAAAATAATTACAAATCACCATTTAGTAAACATACCCCAAATGAAAACATTCATGCATTTAATTATGCATTTTTTTTATTGTGGGTAAATCTAAAAACAGCTTGCAAAATCTGCAGTTCTCTAGTCTGCAGCCCTTTGCAAATCCTCTTTCTAACTCTGCCCTGACTTTCTGTGACTGTTCAATGCAGCTCAATGAAAAGTCTTTGCAAGGCAGGTGCTCTGAGCAATTGCTGCTTCCTAAGTTTAGATCCACCGAGCTCAGGGCCGGTGCAAGAATTTTTGCCGCCATAGGTAAAAAAGATTTTGCCGCCCCATTCACTTTTTTTAACATTTTATTTATCTTTTTAAACATTGAATCATTTTAGGGACAGAAACAATATAGTGTTAGGAATACAGGTTTATATTCCAAACTCTATAGTGTTCGATTAAAAGTATTGTTGCTGTTTTTCTTTTTTATATTTTGAGATAAAAACTGTCATTAACCCCTTAAGACCGCAGGGCGTTCTATGCCGTCCCCATTTTGGTGGCTCTAAACACCGCAGGGCGGCATAGAACGCCCTGAGATCTTATGTACTTACCCGGTCGCCGGCGATCCCACGCCGGCGATCGCGGTATGGGGGACTTACCTGGGAGCCCAGGGAGTCCCCCTCCGTCCTCTTCGGCCCCCCTGGGCCATGTGATCGCGAGGTCCTTGCGAGGACCCTGCGATCACATGGACGGCATAGCCGTCCAAGGCAATGCCAGCAGGGGGAGTGCCTGTAATGACAGGTACTCCCCCTGCTGTCTGAAAAAAACAAACAGTTTAAAACTGTATATATATACAAATATTCACACATACACATAAATATACATACACTGTCTACGTGTATTTTAATATTAATATATACATAATTATATATATATATATATATATATTAATATCAAAATACACGAACAATGATATTGATTAAATATATGTATAATTGTAAAAAATAAATAAATATATAAATACGTTAAAAAATAAAATTAAAAAAATTAAAAATAAATAGATAAAAAATATATATACATGCGTAATTTCGTTCTAACTGTATTTTAACATTAATATATATACATATTGATATCAAAATACATGTAGAACGAAATAATATATATATATCTATATACATAAGTATATACGTATACATCACTATATATATACCTATATATAAATAAAAGATTTATATATATATATAAATATATATATATATATATATATATATATATATATATACACACACATATATATATATACACATATATATATATAATAATTCTACGTATATATTTATGTAATAATTTTACATAATTAGGTCATTTTATTAATTACAATTTGCAGGACCTGCCTGACAACCCAGGCCGAAAGTTCAGGGAATTAAATTTTCTAGCACTATATTTAACCCTGTAACTTTTCAAGACACCATAAAACCTGTACATGGGGGGTACTGTTTTACTCGGAAGACTTCGATGAACACAAATATTAGTGTTTCAAAACAGTAAAATATATTACAACGACGATATGTCAGTGACAGTGACATTTTTTGCATTTTTCACACACAAATGGCACTTACACTGACGATATACTTGTTGTGATACGTTTTACTGTTTTGAAACACTAATATTTGTGTTCAGCGAAGTCTCCTGAGTATAACAGTACCCCACATGTACAGGTTTTATGGTGTTTTCAAAAATTACAAAGTCAAATATAAGGCTGGCGTTTCAATTTTTTCACATAAAAATTCGCCAGGTTGGGGGGGGCGGAGCTTAGCAGCCACTGAGAGCGGTCGCATGTCTGCAGTGCTCCGGGCCAAAATCGACAAAAATCGACAATTACCCCAAAAATCAGCGGTGCCCAACCGGTATCTTGCCAACCCACTTGCTCCTCACTATGGGAAAACGAGCCAAGAAACTAAAAGCCCACTCTGACGAGGGTACACGAAGAATAGGGGACATATTTCTGGCGCGGCCTAAACCCAAAATGGCGGCGACGCCTGACTCAGCAAGCCTAGCCTCGATAGAGGACCCGCTGGACTCCCCAGACGCCATCCCCGAAGCAGATGACCCATTCTCGGACATACAAATAGGTGACCTCGGGGCACCTGCAACCAAGGGAGACATCCTAGGCCTCCTGAAACACCTACGTACCTGGTTCCGCACAGACATAGCACTGCTCCGCGAGGAGGTCACAGCCGTGACAGACCGGGTGAAGGCTACAGAGGAGGATATCTCCTCCATAGCACAACAACAAACGGGTGCATCAGAACAAATACGGCAACTCCAAAGCTCACACCAGGCTTTGCAGGCCAGAATGGATGCAATGGACGACGCCAGGAGACGTACCAACCTCAAAATCAGAGGTATAACAGAAACGGTCACTGACAGGGAGCTACCCCACTTTGTTCGACGCCTTTTTTCGGAGATTCTACATCCTAAGCAGGCAAAGCTCATACAAGTGGACGGAATACACAGACTCCCAAAGTCTCCAAGGGCACCTGCGGACGCACCCCGCGATGTCCTCCTCCGCCTCCAGTCCCCCCGGGACAAACAAACAGTAATGGAAGCCGTCAGGAACAAATGCCCGTTTTTATTTGAAGACTGCCAACTCACCTTCCTACTGGACCTCTGCAAGGCAACGCTGGAGTGGAGACGCTCAGTCAACCAGGTCACCAAGACCCTACGTGAAGCAGGCGTCCAATACAGATGGGGCCCATCTCACACACTAGCTGTCACTCAGGGGGAAACCACCCGCCGACTAACATCAGCAGCTGATGCCGACTCTTTCCTCCGCAGTCTGGGACTAAACGGCCCCAAGAAGAAGGCTCCTACCCCTGGACACTCTTGGGATGTGCCAAATATAACCCCTTTTGTGCCTCGCAGGGAAGCGGACACAGGCTGAGACCCGCAGGAAGGCCTGGACATACCTTTACCTTTACTCTCGCATAGGGGAGTATGCCGAGAGACTGGCAACCAATATTACTGCAGTTAATAAGCACACCTTAGTCTGCTGACTATGTTTCTTGTTATTATTATTAGTATTTTTGTCTTGTTTTTCCGTGTTATATGTTACATGGTCTATATACAGTGCAGCTAATACAACAATAGTACTTAAGGACAGCCAGACCGACTACGTTCCCACCCCTCCCCAGGCTCAAGAGACGTTGAGCACTACCCTAACGCACTCCCCCCACATAGAAAAGCTGACAGTGACCGTCTGCCAGGGGTGCGCCCCTCCCAAGCGCTATCGTAATTCGCAACAGAGAACCCCCCACATATCAGGACACACCAACGCTCCATCGGCCACCTCACTTTATATCTCACTGGGGCAGGCACCTACCACCCCCCCCCCCCCCCCCCACGACTAGGCCCAAGAACTGCTAGCACACTTAACATTTCCCTTTGGGCTCCTTATAATATAACCCAGAGATAAGTACGAATTAGCAGCCCTCCAACTCCGTAAGAGCAACACCACTATCTGCCTTTCCCACAAACAACACCACACCTACTTACATCTTGCCCAGCCGGCGAGAAGAGAGGAGCTCTTACCACGGACGTACTCAGTAGCCAGTTATTAAACGGCAGTTAATAGCCCACAAGACTCACCAAGCTGTGTTATTGCACTATTCTACTTTAATAATATAAAAATCATATGCACACGCTGTCAATGTTATGATATTGTCATACCATGTCTGAAAATGCAGGACTGCTCCGCTGTCGTGGCGAGACAGTCCCTATCTGTGTATTCTTTGTGCAACAAAAATAAAGAATTAAAAAAAAAAAAATTCGCCAGGTTGCCTTTGAGACCGTATGGTAGCCCAGGAATGAAAATTACCCCCATGATGGCATACCATTTGCAATAGTAGACAACCCAGGGTATTGCAAATAGGGTATGTTCAGTTTTTTTAGTAGCCACTTAGTCACAAACACTGGCCAAAATTTGTGTTCAAATTAGTTTTTTGCATTTTCAAATATTAACACTAACTTAGGTATAAAACACAGAAAAACCAGCAGGGCAGTACATGCATTTTGACAGTTTGTTAATCCTTTTTGTCCCCAGTGGCCTCACCCTTTGAACACAAGTTTTTATCACTGACCTGGAAATCTACTAGCTTACAGTGGGAAGCGTGTATCCAGTTTGGTTTCCCTTTCACCTTGGCTGAGGTGGGTGTGGTCAGTAATACCTGGTATGGTCCATCAAATCGGGGCTCTAAATGTCTCCTCACGTTTCTCCCTATCACCACCCAGTCTCCGGGGTGCAGGTGGTGAGTTCCGGTTGTTTCTTCTGCATCTGGTAATGAAGAGAAAACTTTTCCATGCAATTTAGTCAGTTGCTTGTGCAGCCGGACAACATAATTAGTTAAAGAAGCATACTGTCCATGTAATTCTTGTGGAAAGAAAATGCCTGTCAGTGGTGGTCTGCCAAACAAAATCTCAAATGGCGAAAGGTCTCACTGCAAAAAGGGCTAATGGTAAGGCTTGTACCCGAGTAAGGTTTGTCTGCTCACAGATCTTAGCTATTTTATTTTTTTAAAACACCATTTGCTCTCTCTACTTTCCCAGATGATTGTGGATGGTAGGGAGTATGTAGATGCTGGTTAATCTGCAACCCTGTCATTATTTCTGCAAACACTTGTCCAGTAATATGAGTTCCTCGATCAGACTCTACTGTCTCAGGTAGACCATATCTGCACACAATTTCAGATATTAGCCTTTCAGCAGTCACACTTGCTGTTGCCTTGACAACGGGCCAAGCTTCCACCCAGGAGGAGAACATATCCACACATACCAAAACATACTCATAGACACCACATTTGGGTAGCTGGATGTGGTCTATTTGCAATCTTTGGAACGGGTAGTCAGACTTTACAAGATGTTTCATCTCTACCTTTGTCATTTTACCTGGATTGTTTTTGGCACAGATCGTGCACTTCTTACACCACTCAGTTGCAAATTGTGAGAAACCTGGTGCAAACCAACATTTATTGACACTCGCAATCATTCCCCCTTTGGAAACAAGGGAAGGGAGATGAGATAAACTGGCTAGAACAGGATATAGAACTGGGGGTGCACACAATCGACCATCCATATGTTTCCAACCATCATTCTCCAGCTTGCAACATGCATTTTTCCACTTGCTCTGAGTTTGGGAACCTGTTTGGTTGTGGATGGTCTTTTCAAATTGTCAAATCCTACACAGTTTTAGAGGACTCTTGGAGGACCATAAGAGCTGCCTTCTTGGCTGCTTCATCTGCCCTGTTGTTACCCATAGTGATAGGATATATTGCTCGCTGATGTGCCTGGCATTTCATAACAGCTACAGCTCAGGGTAGCTTCACCTTTTGTAGCAAATCCTGTATGAGGTCTGCATGTTTCACCACATTTCCACTAGAGGTCAGGAAGCCTCTATGTGTCCACAAAAAAACAAAATCATGGAGAATTCCATAGGCACAATGGGAGTCAGTATATATGTTCACTGTCTTCCCTTCTGCCAATTCACATGCCTTGGTCAGGGAAAGCAACTCAGCACTTTGTGCCGAGTGCATACCAGGATCAAGGGGCTCAGAGTACAGAATGGAGATGTCATCCGCTACAGCAAAACCGGTGGCAAACCCTCCCTCTGGTTTCTGGAGTCTAGACCCATCTACGTAGAGTGTCATTTTAGCATTTGGAATGGGCTTGTCCAAGACAGGATTGGGAGGGGCATAGTAGAGCTCCAGCTCCTGCTAGCAATCATGTCCTGGTTGTTGCTCCCAGTCCTCCTCATGAAATGACAAAAGGGTAGCTGGATTTAAAACATTGCACCTGAGAATAGTTATATTAGATGGTACCAGCAAGGAAATTTCATATTTTGTTAGTCTGGCTGCAGAGAGATGCTTGGTTGTCAGGCTGTGGAGGACTGCTTGTACAGCATGAGGAACCATAAGGAACAACTGATTCCCAAGGACAATGTCAGTTGTTTTTTCAACTAACATCACTGCTGCAGCTACTGATTATACACATGAAGCTCCTGCTGATATCACAGGATCCAGTTTGGCACTAAAGTACCCCACTGGCTTCTGTTTCCTATACTTCTGGGTGAGTACTCCTGAAGCCTGTCCCCCTGTTCATGACAGAACAGGTAGAATGGCTTGGTGTAGTTTGGGAGCACCAGTGGTGGGGCGCTGAGTATAGCAGCCTTTAACTGGTCCACAGCCTGTTTTTCCTCCTCAGACAGCTCTATGCATCCAGTCTGAGAGGTCAGAGCGTATAAGGGAGCAGCGAGTTGAGACATGTTTGGTATCCATTGTCTGCAGTACCCGACTAATCCCAAAAAGGATCTGATCTGTTTGGCATTTTGTGGGTATGGTGCCTTCTGTATCACAGAGACCCTATCTGCATTGATGTGCTTGACTTTTTCCTGGCAGAACTGTAGCTTACTGGGGGAAACTTTGCATCCCTCAGTGCTCAAGTGGGAAAGTAGTGAAACAGTTGCTCTGGTGCACAGCTCTCTTGAGGTCGCTGCCAGCAGGATATCATCAAAATACTGCACAACAGTCACCCCAATGGATGCATGCCACCTGTCTAGGACTTGCTTCAAGATTTGACCAAATTCAGATGGTGAAGAGACAATTCCCTGTGGCAACCTTGTCCAAGCATACTGCTGTCCCTCAAAAGTAAAGGCAAACAGGTACCGAGAGTCAGGATGTACAGGGACACAGAAGAAGGCATCTACCAAATCTATCACACTGAACCAGGAGGCATTTGAAGGAATTTCTCCTAGAATAGTGTGGGGATTTAGAACAAGTGGGGAGTCCTCTTGAATGATTTTATTTACCGCCTGCAAATCATGAACCAGGCGGAACTGTCCTGGTCTCCCAGGCCTAGCCACAGGATACAATAGTGTATTTACAGGTGATTCTGTAGGAATCAGGATCCCCTGATTCACAACATTTTTGATTTGGGCTCTTACACTATTTAATTAATTGTTTCATGCTGAGGGGATACTAAGGAATCCTGGGCAATTTTACAGCCCAAACACCTGCGGGGGACATCTTTCATTTCAGGTGGAGTATCCTGCTCTGGAAGGATGCGCACTGCCATTAGGGGGATCAGACTCTCCAATGTGTTGTGGTCTTCTGATCCCACTAATGTAGTGACAACCGGTCCATCCTCTGTATATTGGATGTTAGCCTTTAGTTTCATCAGTGCATCTCTTCCCAGCAAATTGCTGGGGACAGTGTCACTGAGGACAAAGGAGAGGGAGGTCTCAACTGGACCTAAAGTCACAGGAGTCTCTACAGTCTCTCCCAGCATGATAGTTTTACCTGCTCGTCCTATAGCATCAATTTGTCCAGAAATTTTCAAATTTGGGGCTTCTGATATTTTGAGAACACTGCGGGCTGTTCCAGTGTCCATCAGGCACTCTACAGAATGGTATGGCATGTCAGAGAGGGTCAGGTGAACAAAGGCATCACCTCCTCTGCTCTCTGAGATGACTGGTAGCACTGGAAACCCTGCCCGTCAATTGCTCTCCTGTCTCCCCCGCTTTGGGGCTGTGCAGTCCCTTGCAAAATGACCCAGTTTGTCACAGTTATAGCATTTAACTTTTCTGGGTTCCCCTCTGTTTGTTCCTCTGAACTGCTTCCATTGAGGTTTTCCAGGGGCACTGACTAGCATTACCATCTGGGCTTTCTTTTCCTGCACTTCCTCAATGTTTCTTTGTATTGAGCTTGCTAGGCTCATTAGGGGTACCCAAAGACTTTGCACTTACAGACCAAGGCACACTTAGTAAGAAACACTGCATCAACCCACACTTAATCTTCTCTGATTATTGTCCATTTGCTGTGCAGACTATGGTTAGTTACAGTTTTCTTGACAAAGATAGAGAAAACATTTGTGTCTGAGGACGATAGGGTCCTCTTACTTAGCACATCACTGCCCCCACTGGCTCTCTCTGTAGAGGTGCGTATTGAGGCAGTAAAATCATACACCGTAAAGGACCTCTTGCATACTGATATGGTAGGTTTTATGCACCAGTATCCTCACTCACTCACACATTCATAACAAAAGATGTTAAAACATAAAACAGTTGTTTTAGGTTCTTGGAAGGTTTGTACTTACGACAGGGGACAGAGGGTTTAGGAATCAGAAGGGAGAGCAATTGAGACACAAAGGTTCTCACCTATTAGAGGCGCCGGCTGGTCTCCTGTCCTCAGTTTCCAGACCTTGATTCCGTCCGCTGATTGCTTTCACCTCCCCAGGTTCGGCACCAAAATGTTGAAGAAAAATAAGGCACGTGAAACAACTGGTCCAAATTAAAAAGATTATTATTGAACAATGAAGCAGGATTACAAAACAAAGTGACAGAATTTTAGGACTTTCAAGTAATTCAGCTGGCGCACACTGCAATCAGATAAAACAGTGTCTTTATACTTTTTGAAGATGTCCCAGTAATGTGTTTTAACCAATCCAAGTCTCTGCACGTTCTCCAGCTCTGAGTTTCTCTATCTCTTACTCGCAGTTCTTGTGTGGCTGAATTAGCAATTGACAGTAAATTTGTGCATGCAAACAGAATAGATGTAGTAAGCAGAAATACTTTTGTTTGATGTGGCTTTTAAGCTTCAATTTGATATTAAGCACAGGGCAAGATATGGGCAGTTAATATTTTCTTTAACAGGCACAAACACTCAGATACACACACTGACACATACACTGACACAAACACTCAGAAACACAAAATCAGATAAATACGGACATACATACTTTATATATTTGCAGCCACCCTCCTGTTGGTTACCTTTGTTTCCAGGATAGTGGCTTGTTTGGTGCTCTGGCTGAGGCTGATGATAGTAAGCATGCAGTAGCAGCTCAATCCAGCCTCCCATCTGCCCCATGCCGCCTGTACAGCCGCTGCCTCCAGCCTTCTCCTCCCTCCATTCCTCCTTTGCGGTTCTCTGTGAAGCAGGCAGAAAGTGACAGGCTGTCATGACTTCCGCCCTGACGGTTGATACTACAGGGCCTACAGAGTCGGCTCTTAAAGGGCCAGCACCCCACCAGAACCCTGTTTAGGGAGTATGAAGAAGGGGGGGTACAAATTATATATATTATTCTGGTAATCAGCACACACAATCTGATATACATTGTCAGAGTGTGTGTGATTTCCGGGATATTTAAAATGTTAGCTTCTAGCTGTGGTATAACTATGTGTAAGCACAACATACAGATGTTTTATCAGCCCATGAAAACTAAAAGTGGTAGTCAGCTTATATCTGTCCAATCAGTGGTTTATAGAATGGATAGCAATCTATATATTATTGGATATCAAAGTCTAAAAAAAGGTATTAAAACTACTTTACTGCAATTCTTTTTTTTTTTTTCCTGAAAGTAGAAAAGTAAGTCATGAGTAAAAGAACATACATGAGAACTCCCTGTGAGGCCGTATGAATGAAACCCAAATGAATAAAGACTAAAAGAGGTTTTCCGGTTTATCTTCTGTAGTTTCTATTTCTAATAAAATCTTTTACTGCTAATCCATTTTTTTGTTTTTGTAGTATAAAGAGAAGATTTCAAATTGAACATCTGTCTGTGTCTAAAGAGTTCTGATAACTGGATATTGTTACTAATTCTTAATAATTGTAATTTACTATTTAGGCATGCAGTAGTAATACCACGTTCAGACCATGACACCAAAACAGTGCTCAGATTTGCTATACAACTTAAATATAGTAATACCTACCACCAAACATGGCCTACAGCTCCTACTCCAGGATATCCACAAAATGTTGGCAGCAGACACTAATATCATCAAAGCAGACGTGAAGAAAGTCACAACCAGAGTTCAGAAAGCAGAGGAAGAAATTACTAATCTACACAGTGGCATGAGTACCATAAATGGTACTTTGCACCAACTTCGATCAAACCAACAGACGCTGGCAACACAGTTGTCAACCATGGAAGACAGAAGCCAACACAATCTCATTAAAATCTGGGGCATCCCTGCCACTGTCTCGACTGGCGAACTACCACATTACCTGAGACACCTTCTGTCATCCCTCCTACCTCCTGCTGTAGCTTGAAAGATCGTCATGGATGGCATATATCACCTCACGTAAAACATCACCCACTCAGGCGCGAGACGTCATTCTTAAATGCTCTTCATCTCACGACAAGGGGCAAATCATGACAGCACTGAGGGGCAAAACACTGCTCCCTTTTGAGGACTCACAGCTATCCTTCTACCAAGACCTAACAAAAGCCACACTACAATGGCGCAAATCCCTCAGCCAGATCACACACCGCCTGTGCACAGCCAACATACCATACAGATGGGGACCGGCAAGATCCCTATCAGTGACCCACAAGGGAATGACCCATATAATCACCTCAGCAGCAGAAGCACCGACTCCTCTCTTCTCTGGGATTATTGGAGCCGACCCCAAGCATGAACCCGCAAGCCTCAACTAGCACCTGGGACCCGGCCGCAGTGGTAACCTTCACTTCAAGGAATGTAGCAAGAAGCCAAACTGACACCTGACTGAGACCGGCGCTGACGCTTCATGTACTGGCCCAGTGAAGGGCTCCGAACTCAGTCTGTTCCTCTGATGTTCTTCACTTTTATTTTCCTTTCTTTTATCTCCTTCTATTCTGTTTTCAAAATTCTAACCACAGTGCTGCTACCCTGACAAGGGCCTTAGACCTTCACCCACCATATGTGAGGAACAACTAAATACATACATTAGCGCAATGAAACGCGCAATTGCTACTAATGCTGGAAAGGCATTCCCCAACCCCGCTGGGCAAGTATGCCTCTATCCCTTGATGTTATTTTTCTTTGTTTGCACGACCTATTGCTTGAACTAACAACATGTTTTCAGTTGTTCATGCCTTTTATACCTGCACTACAAAAATAAATAATATTTTGTTCCTGTGTTGTTCCTATGCTTGTTCCTATGCTTTGCCTCCCGCGGCTCTAGCACTGATAGGGAACATAAGAGTCTATCATTGACAATACGTTTTAAAGGAATACGCTGATTAAAAAAAAAAAAAACATATTGGGGGCGGAGCCAGCTGCCACACTGACTAGACGCAAAACGAGAGAGCTCCTGACAAATTAAGCAAAAATGCCCTAAAACTTGCGTTTTAAGCACAATAACTGAACGCCAAAAGAGAGGAGTTGCACTTAATAAAGATGGGGCGGAAAACAAAGAAATATAAATCGGATTAAGTTCCGACAACCGCCGACATCGGAGATCTCCTGAGGAGGCCTCAGGGAGCGATGAAGCCTGTCATGGCGCCCCTGTCTGATGGGCTATCCTACTCATCCTGCGAAACATCCCTCCCTGACATGGATGAGCTGGCCGCCATCGCCAGGAGAAAGAGAGCGGACATACCTGCAAAACGGTCTGAGGGCTCACTGGTGACGGAGGGAACATTGAAGGCCCTCCTGGACGACCTCCGC